>NW_022681469.1:108550699-109078199 GCF_009764315.1 Trachypithecus francoisi
CTTGTGTCTGGTTGTCACAGGGTTTAGGGCCTGAGGTCTCTTGTTCCTGTCTGGACTAAGTACTTGGGCCACTGTGGCCATGTGCTGCGCAGGCCTCATCCGTGGACAGAGGATGTTTGCCATGCGCCTTCTGCGCGGAGGCCTGGTGTATGACTGACGCCCTGGCACCATGGTTGGTGCTGTGTGGTCAGCCCCAGCCCTGGGGCCTCAAAGACTCAAAGTCATTTTGAGTCCTCCAAAGCAAGGTGATTCTGAGTGTGTCTTCAGAGTCTGAAGTTGCAGGCAGTCCTCACTGATCTGCCCTCTATGCCCCGAGAAGACAGAGCTTTGTGGCATGGGGCTGCTGCGTGAGTGGTTTCGCTGCCTTCCTCCTGTTGGAGGTGAAGCTTCCTCTTGGTTCTGTCTTACTTTGATCCAGTGCGACACTGCCCTGCTGAGCGTGCCCTCCCCGTTGATGTGGGAGGCCTGAGCGCAGAAGCCTATGCAGCTGCACCCCTCCTGCTTGCCCAGCCCTCACCCCTTGCTGAGGGACGCCGCCCAGGCATGAGCCTCAGAATAGGCTGAGCCTCGACGTGGGTGCTGCTCGCAGGGGTCCCAGACACCTCCTGCAGCCTCGAAGCCTCACTGTCTCCCTTCCCCACTGGGCGCCGCCCCTGCTGGTCTGGGCAGCCCCTGCCGCTGCTGTGTGTCTCTCGCTTCATCCCCTGTGCCAGGGGCGTGCCCTGCTGCACCTCCAGAGGCCTGGTGCCCTTGGATAGTCGGCCGTGGCTGTGGGTGTCTGCGTCCCCTGCTGCCTGGGTTCTCACCCTCATGGCTTCTTTACGTGTGAGGAGCACTTTCTCATTCACTGCCCGGCTTCCTGCTCGGGTTCCTCGGCATTCTCTGTGAGGAAGGTGGCCCCATTGCTTTCTCAGTGGTGTGGGCTGAGATGAATTGGAGCAGTCGCCTGTCTGGGGCCCGGGTGGAGTGAGACCCCCTCCCCAGGTGTCCTGGCTCTGGCCCTGTGTCCTCGCCTCCTGCATTGTGCTACTTTGGACTTCAGGGTGATTTTGAGTCCCGTCCACTTGGTCTCGGCTGAGGAGGCTTTAGTGGTCATCTCCTCTCGTGTGTCCTGGAAACAAGGAAGTTGATGCCTGACTGCGGTGAGTGCGTGCTTGGGCGCCGTGGGGTGGGGCATGGCAGAGCCTAGTGGGGTGAGTGCATGCCTGGGTGCCTTGGAGTGGGCTGGAGTGTGGTGGAGCAGGGAGCCTGGAGGCTGTCCCCTTTCCCCTTCCACATCTCCCACCTTGCAGCTGGCATGGGGGACACCCGTGGTGCATTTATCATAACCATGTCGACTGTGGTCCATTGCCTGCTTTCTGTGCCCGGCAGTGTCCCTGGGTGTGATGTCATTCCCGGCAGTTCTGGAGGGCGCCTGCCTGTGGATGGCAACCTGGAGGAGCAGAGGCAGAGCTGCTGGCCGGGGTTACTGGCAGCATCCTCTGCTGTCAGGCTGTGCCGTGGGTCTGGGCCCCCAGCCTCTGCTGGGCCTGTCCGGCTGTGCCGTGGGTCTGGGCCCCCAGCCTCTGCTGGCCGGGGTGATGGTGGTGGGGCAGCTGCAGCCTGCCCGCCCCCTTATATCTGTGGTTGGGCCTCGTGAAGGGGCCTGAGGTGACGAGTGTGCCTGAGACACGTGTAGGAAGGTTCTCTGCACTGAGTCTGGCCTCAGTCCTCCGGTCCTCTGCCGAGGAGCTGCAGGGTCTCACTGTAGCGGGGAAAGCTGTCCTCCACGTCTTCAATTCAGATGCCCTTGGAGAGCTATTCAGTGCCCACCCTGCCCTGCCCACTGCACACACAGAATAAAATAGAAGGGTCCCCTGGTCCCATGCAGGCAGCTAACAAATGCAAAACTCTGTGGAAAAGCAGCGTAGGAAGAGACCCGGCTTTTGAGAGCAAAAGCCGAGTCCACGTTGAGGTTCGGCAGGATCGTGTGTGCCCAGAGCCGGATTGCAGGCGTGAGCCCTCCCGCCCCCAGGTGTGTGCAGGCACAGAGGGTCAGCGCCACAGCTCTTTGCGCCGGGGGACTGGGTCTGTGTGTGACTTCTCCCTGGGAGCACAGGTCCCTTTCCTCCCGGGAGCCCTTGTGGCTGACGAGGACGACTTTGTGGCTGGCAGGTGTCCTGGAGGCTGGTCCCTCCTCATCTGGAATTTAGCTTTCTCCTGAGCACAGCCTGCAGCCTGTGTGGCGTTGTGTGCTCTGATGGCCTTAACCACAGGCCGTCTTGGCCACTGGCCCTTGCTTTCTCCTGTTTGTGAGCTGCAAGCTGTCGTTCCATGACTGAGTCCTGATCAGGCTTGGGGGAGCCAGATTCTAACGAACCTGAGGCCCTCACGAGGGACCCCCATCTCTCCTGCCATGTCCTCACGGACCTACTCTCTCCTCCTTCCTTCCACAGTAGCAAAGCTCCACCGAGGGAGACGCCTTGCCTCTCTCCTTCAGGACCCCCACCCACCCTGGGGCTGCTGGCATGTGTGCATGGATGCACTCTGCCCTTCCCCTTAGAGAAGGCTGGGGTGTCCGGCCTGCACCCGCGGCTGTCCCGCTTGTCCTTGCACTGCTGTCCTCACGGCTTCCCTGCCTTGGCCCCGCCGGCTGAGCCTTGTGCACTTGCGTGTCCCTGTACCCCTCTCGCAGCAGGCAGGTGATAACAGCGGCTCAGGGAGGAAGCGTCGCCTCGCCCCACCCTGCCCAGCATTGCTGCTGCCCGCCTCGCCTCTGTGCATTTTCTGTTTAGTGATGGCCACAGCACTCACTCGTATCTCCCCTCTGGTTACGCTGCTCTTCTCTTTAACAGCAACCGCGGCTTCAGCACTGCCCACCTCTGTTTGCAGCCTGGGAGCCGCGCTGACCCACTCAGGCTGCTTTGCATCTCTTCTGCTATTTGAAGTTAAGGGTGTGTGGAAAAAGGGATGTGTGCTTGGCTTTTTTTTTTTTTTTTTTATCTTTCCAAAAACATTTTATTTTAAAATATTTTTTGCAGGCCGGGTGCCATGGCTCAAGCCTGTAATCCCAGCACTTTGGGAGGCTGAGGCGGGTGGATCACAAGGTCAGGAGATCGAGACCATCCTGGCTAACACGGTGAAACCCTGTCTCTACTAAAAATACAAAAAAAAAAAAAAAAAAAGCCGGGCGCGGTGGTGGACACCTGTAGTCCCAGCTGCTTGGGAGGCTGAGGCTGGAGAATGGCGTGAACCTGGAGGTGGAGCTTGGTGGAGCTTGCAGTGAGCCGAGATTGCACCATTGCACTCCACCCTGGGTGACAGAGCGAGACTCTGCCTCAAAAAATATATATATAAAAAATAATATATATATATATTTTTTACTATTTAATGATTTTTCAGTTTGAAAAACTTCATTTTCCTCACGTTTTACTGAAGTGCAGTGTATGTAGTATATGTAGAGACCTGCACAAATTATCTGTGAACACACCGTCACCAGCACCAGGTCAGGAAACAGTGTGATCAGCCCAGAGTCCCTCCTGCCCCCCGCCCGCCTTCCTGTTCCTGGAAACTCCCACCCAGTTCCCATCGCCCTGGGTCACTTTTGCCGTGTTTGGTCTCTGTGTAGATGGGTCATGTGGTTTCGTTGTTGGAGTCCTCACCCCTTGCTGCTTTGCATCTGTGAGCTGTGCTCCTGCCCCAGGGCCTTCTCACCTGTCAGCCTGGCTCCTGCCCCCGGGGTCTTCTCACCTGCCAGCACCGCTCCTGTCCTGGGACGTTCTCACCTGCCAGCCCCACTCCTGCCCCAGAACCTTCTCACTTGCCAGCACCGCTCCTGTCCCTGGGGCCTTTTCACCTGCCAGCACCGCTCCTGTCCCGGGGCCTTCTCTCCTGCCAGCCCTGCTCCTTCCTGGGGCCTTTGCACCTGCCAGGCCCACTCCTGCCCCAGAGCCTTCTCACCTGCCAGGCCCACTCCTGCCCCAGAGTCTTCTCACCTGCCAGCACTGCTTCTGTCCTGGGGCCTTCTCTCCTGCCAGCCCTGCTCCTTCCCAGGGCCTTTGTACCTGCCAGCCCAACTCCTGCCCCAGAGCCTTCTCACCTGCCAGCACTGCTCCTGCCCCTGGGGCCTTCTCACCTGTGAGCCCCGCTCCTGCCCCAGGACCTTTGCACCTGCCAGCCCCACTCCTGCCCCAGAGCCTTCTCACCTGCCAGCACCGCTCCTGCCCCTGGGGCCTTCTCACCTGCGAGCCCCATTCCTGCCCCAGGGCCTTTGCACTGGCTGGTCCTCTTTCTGGAGCACCCTGTCTGGATAGCAGCAGCCTTCCTAACTTTCCTTCCTGTCTTTCACGACTGTTACCTCCTCGTGGGCCTTCCCCGCCCACCTGTGAAACAGCCTGTCTATTCCCTGTCTCGCTGTCTTGTGTCACTTTTCCCCGTCGAGCACATTGTAGACTTTGGTTTTGTGTCTTATTTCTCGTCTCTCTTGTCACTTGAAGGGCAGCACCTCCTCAGCAGTGTTGTGAATAGGTTCCAACACACAAGGGTGCTCGGGCGTCCTCTTGTCAAGAGTGTGGGCAAGTGAGTGTCCCATTCCCCATGTGAGAGCTGTGGATTCTGCATCCAGAGGGAGTGCTGGCCGCTGGGAGCCCTTCAGGGACACACTCCTCCACATTGACCGCAGGTGGGTCCCTGCTTAGCCTCCTGGGAGGGCTGCCCCTTGTGGCTGGTGTTGCGGCCACCTGTCTCCAGCAGCTCAGCAAGGACTGTGTGTTTGCTCACGGCTGGGTGCGTGCTCCCAATGGGCTCCCGCATCCCCGGCGCTGTCCTCCCTGGCCTCTGCTTTCCTTGGCCCTGCAAGCTGCACAGATGACCGTCTGCGCCCACGTGGCCTGAGAGCCCTGTCTGCACGCCGTGGCTCTGTGGGTCCTGTCCTCTCCCTGCCTTGCTGTCCTGGGTTCGGGAGCAGCTTCTGGGGGTTCCGACTGCCGACCTGACATCGTCACCTGAGCCTTTTTAGCTGACGGAGCCTCTCCTTGGCTGCTGCCCCGTGCCCTACAGTGGCTTTGTCTGCGTTCCTGGGTTCTGCGTTCCATGCTCCTCTGGCTGATGGAGCACAGCTGCGGACTCCCGTGCGTGGCCCAGCCAGTGCCACTGTGTCTCATAGGGGCGGACGAGACGGAGCTGTCTTGGGGGCCAGTTCCTCTTCCAAGTTCAGCGTATGTGCTTTCCCCACATCCTGCGAGCTGTGTTCCCACACCTGGAAGGAAGGAGGAGGAGAGCGAAGGGGATGTCAGCATTTTATTTGAATTCCTTTCTGAGTCTGATTACAAAAGCAACCCACTTTGATTCAGAACACTCGACAATGTGGAGGAGACAGCAAAGCTGAGAAGAAAGGTTTCCCATCATCCCTCTGCCAGGGAAAGCTGCTGTGACTGTGTTGGCCAAGATCCTTCCTGGCATTTTTATATACATGGAATGTGTTTTTCTAACGGGGTTTTAGGAGAAAATAGTGTTTGCTATTTGCTGAGTCATCTTGTTTGGTTTAATCTTTGGTGAACATTTTCCATGTTACATATTCTTTTAAAACATAACTTTTTGGCTATGTACTGTCCTCCTTCTGAATACTTTTTTTTTTTTTTTGACGTGGAATCTCACTCTGTTGCCCAACCTGGAGTGCGGTGGTGCCCAGGCTCCAAGGGATGATGGAGACGCTGCATCTGTGGTTCCTTCCCCACCTGTAGCTCCAGTCCAGCCACGACACACACCCAACCCTCCTGGGGGCTGCCCGGGCCAGTCCTGCTCAGAACTGTCAAGTCCATGAGAAATAAGGAAAGGCTGACAGAGGAGACTCAGGAGGCGTGGCAACTAATGGCACCCAGACCCAACCCTGGGAAGGAACAAGGACACTTAGAGGCGCACTGGTGCTGTCCAGGCAGCGTCCCAGGTCCGTTGGTGACACTGTTCCAGTGCTTGCAGTGGGAGGCTGGGTTCCTGGGCACTTGCTGTACTGTCTTGACAACTTTTCTGTACACCTAGTCATTCCAAAATCAAAATCAAAGTTTACTTTAAAAACCCCTGAGGTAAGGATCATTGGGAGGTTTTAAAGTGTTCAGGATGCTTGCCTGAGTTCCCCAAGCAAGCGACCGCAGAACCAGATTCAACTGGCAGTGGACCCGGCCCCTCCCCGAGCACCCGTGACTCTGTGGACCTGCTTTGTCTTCTCCTGGCCTGCTCCTCCCTCACTTCCACCTGAGAACCCCAGGGTGGTGCCTGCTCGGTGCCAGCTTTCCAGGCCCTTGACCGACTGTTTGGATGTATTTGGAGGGGAGTCCCTGGCAGTGAATGACTTCCTCCTAGTGAAGTTAAACACGACCGTGCCATTCCTGACAAGGGAACCTGCTGTTTCCTATCACTCTTCCTTGTCCATGTGCCCCCAAAGCTTTCGTCGCACAGCTGGTAGCAAACCAGCATCACTAGGGTTGGTGTTCCCTGTCCCTTGAGAGTGGCTGTTGGGCCTGGCCAGGGCTCCTTCTGCAGCGTGAAGTGTCTGGGGAAAGCAGCCCCTCAGCCCGCTCTGATCTCATGGCAGGTATGTGTGAGCCTGGCCTGGAGCCTGGCCTTCGAGATGGATATCAGAACAGCATGATTATCGAACACCTTGTTTTGGAAGCCCATTCCTTTAGAAGGTGTGCACTTGGAAGTGTGATTAAATACGATGCACGTGATGGGGTGGGCGTGTGGGGTGGGCCCTGGGGACAGGCGTTGGACATGTGATTAAACACAATGCACGTGATGGGGTGGGCGTGTGGGGTGGGCCCTGGGGACGGGTATTGGGGCTCATTTGCTTTCCCTGTGTATTGCTCTGTTTTCATGCTGCTGATACATACCTGAAACTGGGAATACAAAAAGGTTTAATTAATTGGACTTACACAGTTCCTCATGGCTGTGGAGGGCTCCGAATCATGGTGGGAGGCAAAAGGCTCTTCTTACATGGTGGCAGCAAGAGAAAATGAGGAAGAAGCAAAAGTGGAAGCCCTGGATAAACCCACCGATCTCGTGAGACCTATTCACTGTCACGAGAACAGCACGGGAAAGACGGGCCCCGTGATCCAGTTACCGCCCCCTGGGTCCCTCCCACAGCCCGTGGGAATGCTGGGAGATGCAATTCCAGTTGAGATTTCTGTGGGAACGCAGCCAAACGATATCACCTTGGCTCTGGCCTCCACTGTGCCTGAGACTGGCCAAGAGAGCTGTGTCTCCATGACTGCCTTCTCCTTGCCCGTTTGCGTGGTCTCAGGGAAGCTGCACAGCAGGGCCCGAGTCGGCCATGTGAGCCGCTGTCCCTGTCGAAGCACACCCATCCCTGCGTGCTTTGACCTGAACTCGGTGACCTTCAGGCTGTCATGGAGTGGGGCAGAATGAATAGCCTGTCCTGGCTCTCTCGCTGCCCTGCCTAGCAGATGGCAGCCACCGGGTGAGGCACCTGCATGTGTGGGTTGGAGGCCTTCTGCAGGCACAGCCCCCACCATGGGCCTGGCAGCTCGTGTGGGAGGCGTGCGGGTTGGTAACAGAGGGTGACCGTCAGCCCTGTGAACCTTCACAACTCCTCTGTGGACCCTGGACTTGGCTTCACTGCAGGTGAGAATCTGGTGTGTGCTTTGGGGCACCCAGGGAATGGAGCTGAGGATATCTAGGTTGTACTTGAGAGAGGGCCCCGGCTCTGTCAGTGTCCTTCCTTCAGGCTGAAGGGCCGCCTGGAGTGTGATAGACGGCACTCCCTCCACCCGTCCACTTGCTGCGTCTCGCTCTTGGCTACTGCCGAGTGCTGGGAGTGCCCCAGGCTGTGCCACCGTCCTGTTCTCCCAACCCTCGCGGGGAGATGGGTGTGCACGTGCAGCAGCGGCCGCTCCAGAGCTGTCATGGAGGCACCTGAGGCTGGGGCGGTGCTCCCTGGAGGCGAGGGGGTACCTCTCTGGGGTTCAATGGAGCTCAGACTGCCACGGGGGGACGGGACGGGGCGGGGGCTGTGGTGGAAATAGGTGGCTCAGTGTGGGGCAGAAGGTTGGAGGGCTGGCTCCGACACAGGGAACCAGGGTAGCAGGAGACTGCCGTGCTGGTAACCAGATTGCGTGGCGTGTGATGGGGGCCTGGATGGTGTTCCAGCAGCAACAGGCCTGTCAGCAGATTTCAGGCAGGCATGTGAGGAGGTGCCATGTGTGAACCGAGACTGCTTAGCTGCCCGGCCTCATCCGCTGTGCCATGTCCATGCATGCGGGCCCGTGTATTTCCACTCAGCCTGTGCAGGTGCTTTGTGTGTGGACTTTTAAAGGGGAGAAGTCAGTGTGGTCCAAGTCCCAGTCTTCTTCTCTGACTCTCCTAGAGCCTCAAGCCTCCATCTGCTGGGAAACGGGTCCAGTTAGCTGTGAAAGGGGAAGTGGCAGCTTTGCTGAGTTTCACTCGATCTTCTCACAGGCACTGGATGTTGGATTCTCATTCCTCTGCCCACACACTGTTGTGGCTTTCTCTTTAGCTGCCAGCACCGTGCTGTCTTGGATGCTAAGGGGCGCCTACACTGTTCAATGAAGCTGTTCTCTGTGGACAGGCAGGATCTCTCTAAACATGCAGTGGCGCCAACTTTCTTTCAGCTCCCCACTCCCTGCTTTGGGCCGTGGGATGTCATTCCTCTTATAACAAAGAGGATCCTGTCTCTTCCCAAGCACCACGGTTCTTTTGCGATCAGCACGGTCAGGAGAGGCCAGCCCTGCCGGGCCCGGGTCAGGGGAGCTGTGCAGACTGTAGTATGGAAGCTGCTTTCAACAGTTGTCTTCCGTTTGGGCTTCTCCGTTTCCTGATTATTATTATTGAGACAGAGTGTCACACTGTCGCCCAGGCTGGAGTACAGTGGCGCCATCTCGGCTCACTGCGACCTCTGCTTCCCGGGTTCAAGCGATTCTCCTGCCTCAGCCTCCCGAGTAGCTGGGATTACAGGCATGCGCCACCACGCCTGGCTAATTTTTGTATTTTTAGCAGAGACGGGGTTTTGCCATGTTGGTTAGGCTGGTCTCGAACTCCTGACCTCAAGTGATCTGCCCACTTCAGCCTCCCACAGTGCTGGAGTTGCAGGTGAGAGCCACTGCACCCGGTCCATTTCCTGATTGTTTATTGGTAGTAAAATTCCCTTTGAGGTGTATGACTCTGTGGGTGTTGACAGATGCACCGAGCGTCCCCCACCACAGCCACGATTCAGTCCCATCACCCTAAAAGTTTCTCTTGCCTCCCCTTGGTCACAACGCTCTTCCCCTGCCGCCAGCAGCCATGTGGGTACGTTTTTACAGAGAAGAGCTTCCATGATGTTTGAAGCCTGGTTTCTCCATGCATGACCACCGCCTCCTCCCTGCTCTTCTCAAAGTGATGTTGCTTTTTCTTGTCTTAAAACTTTTTCCTGAACTCAACTTGTAACTCTCAGGATTCCTGGCCACATCTCCCCTGTCTTCCTGGCACGTGATTTCTCTGCCACTCTTGCTTTCAGTCACAGAAGATAAGAGCAATTGTGCCGAGTGCGGTGGCTCATGCCTGTAATCCCAGCACTTTGGGAGGCCAAGGCCGGCGGATCACCTGAGGTCAGGAGTTCAAGACCAGCCTTGCCAACATGGTGAAACCTGTCTCTACTGAAAATACAAAAAAATTTAGCCGGGCGTGGTGGTGGGCACCTGTAATCCCAGCTACTCTGGAGGCTGAGGCAGGAGAATCGCTTGAACCTGGGAAGCGGAGGTTGCAGTGAGCCGAGATCGTGCCATTGCACTCCAGCCTGGGGGACAAGAGCGAGACTTTGTTTCAAAAAAGAAAAATAAATAAAAAAATTAAAAAAAAGAAAAGCAATTGCGGCCAGCCCATCTGTCTCCCTGCCTGCAGCGTTTACGGCTCTCCCACGGGCAGAGGCCGTGTGGGGCTCCGTCCCTCGCCGGCTGTGCTGTCTCTGTCGTGCTCCTTGGCACTGACTGACTGCCCTGTCTGGAGCCTCCAATTAAAGGTCACTGGCAGCACTTCCCCTGATTACCATGCCATAAGGACTTCGCTGGTTTTGTGGCTGTGGTGTGAGCGAGGGCGTGCCGGTGCTTTAGTGATGCTTTACCCAGTGCTGAGTTGTTGAGCTGCACCTTCCTTTGGATGGGATGCACTTGGGGAGGAGGAGGGAGAATCTGAGCTTCTTCCCTACTGGACATCTTGTCCTCACTGGGCCTGTGGGGAGGGAGGGGCTCGTCCTTAGGAGCTCCTTGGGGCTGCTGGCCAGCGGGGAGGGAGGGAGGTGACCGGTCTTGCCGTCCTACCCCGCAGCATGGAGTCTCCCGGGCAGGGTGGGATTGCCGTGGGGAGGTGGAGCTGCACACGGCAGTAACAGGTCTCACCATCCTCCAGGCCTTCATACATGTCTGGTGGGCCTGTGAAGCTGGCGAGGGTAGGTGGTCGGTGCCCTCGTACGCACCTGGTGGTCCCGTGAAGCTGCATCTACCGTGAGTATCCGGAGGGTCTTCAAAGGTTAGGCGGTCACTGGATGACCTAGCAACTTCCCTTCTAAGTGCGCACCCAAGAGAATCACTAACGTGTTTGCACGAACACTCGTGTCGTTGTTCATAGCAGCATTGCTCATAGTAGCCAAGAGATGGGGCCAATCCAGATGCCCCTCAGCTGTGACTAGACACAACGTGGCTGCCCACCCATTGAGGAGCTGTTGAGCCGTAAGAGACGGAGCGCTGATGTGTGCTGCAGCACAGACTGACCTTGAAGACGTGATGCCAAGTGAATTCAACAGTATGAAAGGCCACCACCTTTATGATGACATTCATATGAAGCACCCAGAATAGGCAAAGTCTTGAACTCAAAGCAGGGCATTCCTGAGACACCGCCGTGGCCTCGTGTTCTCACTGTGGGCAGAAATACCAGAGTGGCCATGGCCTGGGAGAACCAGTTGGCCGGGAGGCAGTGGCAGCCGCAGGCAGGGACAGCTACGCGTGCTGTTCTCCTGGGGTGTGTTCTGCATGGCTGTGCGGTGGGAGACAGACCCCGCGGTGGGGTGGGAGGGTGGAGAAGGTCCAGCAGCTCGTTAGCAGGCACTGTTACTTGCTCTGTTACACTTGTCTTTTTTTAACCTTTTCTACCTTTGAGCTTCTTTGAGGGCAGTCACCACTGTGTCTGCTTTGCCTGGAATGGTGGCTGATACACAGTGGTGCTTGAGGTGAGTGTGGAGTTACGGCTCTGTGAGACCTGTGGCTAGCATGCAAGCTGCAGTAATGAACAGCATAGTCAGTGTCAGGACTGAGCGAGACCGGCATTGAATTCTTGCTCCTCACTGACTGCCGGCCCTGTGACCTTCAGCAGGGTCTCTGGTGTCCTCTCAGCCAGACACCTTGTCTGTAAAGGACATGATAATAGTCATTAGCTTGGGGTGGTGGGAAACATTAAACGTGATGACCTATGTTCAGGAAACGGTGACGGCGATGATAAGGTCTCTTTTGCCCAGCACGTGGAGGGTTTCTTATTCTACAAGACTGCTGAGTCGCAGGCCCTTCACCTGGGGTGTTGGGAGCACCCTCCTGCCCCCATGCTTGGCCCTGTATTTGTCACGGCTCCTTCCTTTTTCTCCTCCACATCCCAGGCCGGCTCCAGTGGCTCCCAGGGTTATCTGGGGCCGGACATCAGGACGTTCCAGGAGATGTTCAGAGGTGCGAGGCAAGTTCCACGGGAGGTTCTTCATCCAGTGCAGGGATCAAGCTGGTGGTAGATGACACATTGAGTGGTGTGCTGGCGGCTGCAGTGGCCTCCACAGTAACTCAGGAAGTGGGTTTTCTGGGCGGGGACTCCGCACTGAGCTGGGTTTCCTGCCTCTGATCTGCTCTCCAGCAGGTAGGCCTGCCAGAGCCTAGGGACCCCCGTGAGCACAGGCACCTACTCCCTTGTCCCTGGCACGTCTGCATGGGCACAGGGCCTTCTCTGGCATCACCCTGCCCGGGCAGTGCCACTTGCAGGCTCTGCCCCCTTGCAGCGCTCTGCTCCCAGCAAGTAAAGGTTGCGGCCCTTGGTCTTCCTTGCCTCGCGCTTCCCGTGGCTGTCTCCATGGCGGATCCGGCCATACCTGTGGACAGACCCCGTCTGTCCCCCTGGACTTTGAGGAAATGGAGTCGGTATTCATCAGCACAGCGGAGCTTTATTTTTCTACACATACCTGGAAACTTCCACTGTGTTTCCTGAGTTCTTTTGACCCAAGTCTTCCAGATCCTGTGGAGTGTCCACTGCACGCCCCGTCGGCAGTGCTGCATTGGAATGCGTTTCGGGTGTCCAGAGGAAACCACTGGTTAACTGATGGCGAGAAGGATAATGGCGGTCCGGATGTGAGCGTTCTCCTCCTTCGAGCTGGGCGCCTGTGGAAAACCAGGCCCTCACTGGGTGGGGATCCACACCCAGTCTCCGTCCCCACTTCCCCAGTGCCTTCCTGCCCACACTCCTCCCCACCCCAGGGTCTGACCGTGCTGGAATCACTGGGAGCATCCTGTAGCCGGTCCATAGGATGGGCCCAGCAGATACTCAAAATGACCAGCCAGGAGTTCCTGGAGAAGGGAACGGGCACACCTGCAGTGTCAGGAACAGATCTGTTTCTTCCCACGTGCTTCTCCCTGAAGGACTGGTAGGAGGAAATGTTGGTCTTCTTGGTGCACAGCCTGCTGCAGGTCAGTGGCAGAGGCTGGATTTGAACCCAGGTCTCCCAGGTCTTGCTGGCGTCTGATGCTACTGCCTCTTCCGTTTTGGCCACAGGGGACACCATGCAGTCTTTTATGTCTGGAGTCTCCTGACAGCCTGCCCTGTGCTGGCCTCCATCCACTGACCCACCTTGGAGGCCTCTCCACTGATTTACCTGCCCGGGTGCTGACAGCCGTGCCCCGAGCCTGGGGGCACTCACCCCGCACCTCCTCTCTGTGTTGTGTAAGCCAAGAAGTGCTCAGCGATTCCAACAAGCAGTAACCCTGCCTTTTAAAGGTCACTCCTGTCTTTGTCAGTTCTTAAAGTTCAAGAGGAAATAAACCGCTTGGAGCTGGCATTTCTCAAATCAAGTGTCAGCCCTCCAAGCCCCCCGCCCGGCGTGGAGGCAGCGGGGCTCATGAGTGAGCTGCCAGGTGACTCAGTGATGGGCGAGTGGGCGCCTCTGTGTCTCCAGCTCCTGCTAGAGAGGAATGAAAGGGAAACTAATAATTCCGAAAATCTCATCTTCTCCTTTCAGTTTTGTTATTCAGCATGGGGAATGCTGTGGAGATGTTTGTTTATTGGTCGAGTGACAGTGTTTAGAGGCTGTCAGCCCTGGTTACCCGGGACGTCACGCGCGGGGAGGGACGTCTCTTCCCCCAGGGGCCCGTGCCACCCATTCCTGATTGACGAGCAGGGGAGCTCTTCCTGCAGCGGGAGAGACAGCAGAAGCCCCGTGAAGGTGCCACACCTAACGGGGTATTGACTTCCAGTGCTTTGGGTCGAGGATGGCAAAATCAACGGGAAAATAAACAGACCGAACAGGCTTCGTTACCCGGGTAGCGCTGAAGCAGCTGGTGGTCGTGTGGCGCACAGGCGTGGGCAGGGGCCGGGCCGCGTGCAGGCGGCCGAACTCTGCTTGGTGGGCTCCATCGATTGTCACGGGCGCTGGAGCCTCAGCTTCAGAGCTGCTAATTGGGCTATCGGGTGATTCCAAAGAGAGACGTCACAGAGATCACTTTGTCTCTTCTCTTAACTGTTTGTCCAATTTGATGCAAGCCTCAATTAAATAGGGTGTGTGAGCCCCTTAGTCCTCAGGGCTCCGTCTCCTCGGATTGGTGCTTCCACTTGGCCTGCTGCCTCTCTCTGGAGTGCTGCACTCCTACACCAGACCCGGTGACGCCGGCCAGAGCCCAACTCCATGCTCACAGCTCCGACTCACCAGCCGTGTGGTGCTGAAGTCACAGCTCTGACAGCAGCTCCGCTGAGCTCGCCAGGCCCGGCTCCTTCCCTCTGGTCTCTCCCTCTGTGTCTCCCATGTCCCTCACTGAGCTCCCCAGGCCTGGCTCCTTCCCTCCCGTCTCTCCCTCTCTCTCTCTTCTCCCTCCTGCACTCTGTCTCACACACAGCCCCGTGGTCCCCACTCTCCTTCCCTTCCCTGCCTCCTTCCCTGGCTTTTCTGGTTTCCCGTGCAGCTGTCGCGGGACGTGCACACCCCCTCACACTCACACATGGCCTCCTGGTCCCCGTCCCCTCCCTCTCCTGCCCCCCTTCCCTTTCTCTTGCATCTCCTGTGCAGGTGTTTCCCGGGAGCTTGTTCTCCGTTCTTTATTCTTCGGTCTCTGCTTTTCCTTCTTATGTAAGTTCTTGTGCTTTGACATCTCTTCTTGTCACTTCAGTGTGGCCAGACTTCAGAGTCTCTATCTTTGGCTCCAACCTCTCTCCTAATCTCTGTGATCAACTTTTCCTCTGCCCCTGGAAGCTGCCACCTTGCTGTTATTGCTCCTGACCTTGGGGCCATGTCAGGTGTGCCCTGCTTTCTCCCCAGGGGTCCCGTGATCTCTGTTGGCCAATTGCATGCAGGCTCAGCTTCCCCACCCTGATGGCAGGTGTCTCTCCTGCGTTCCCACCAGCCAGGCCAGGCGGCCTTCCCCTCCCTAACCTGTGCTCTGGCTTCTTTCCCTCACACTTGGCTTCTGCACCCCCCGCCGGCCTGGGCCATTGTGCTCTGCCAACCGTGGGGGCTGGAACAGTGGCAGTGGACCCCTGTGTGGAGGACAGAGCCTGGAAAAGACAAGCCCTGGGGCCTGCTGGCTGGGCAAGGGAGTGGAAGGTGCGTGATGGTGCCCCGGCCGCGGTGGCACGGGAGCGCCCCCACCTCCTGTGTGGGGGGCTCTGGCCCGATGTGGGGATTTTTGGCGGCCCCGAGATCCACCGTCCCCCTACAGGTTGGATTCCTCCAGCTGAGATTTGTCCTGAGGGTTCCCAGGTCACATGAGGGCATTCTGGAGATTGAAGAAGTGTTGGTGGAGCAGGACTGATAGGTGGATGCTGTGATTTTCGTTCCTTTACACGTCTGTTTGAGGGAACTCGATGGACTTTTGCTAGAACCGATGGTCCAGATGAGGAAGGAGCAAGGAGCCCAGTGTGGCAACCCCTGGCCCCAAGCGGCTCCCCTTTCCAGTGCCAGCCCAGAGTGCGCCCTGCCCCGGCCCCGGCCCAGCTTGTCTGTCCGTATCTTCTTTCCAAGCACCCTTCCCGCCACCTCTGCCATTCCCACCCCATGTCATCCCCGGTCCTGTCTTTGGTGCCTGGCCTCGCTCCCGGACCGTCACAGCAGCTCTCTCCTGTCTCTCCCTGGGCTCAGGTATCTTCTCACCCTCCAGGAATGCGGAGCCAGGGAGGGGGGCATGGAGTCTGGACCTTGGGTGGCCAAGAGGCAGCTGAGGGTTAATGAGGCCAAGATGTAACATCACAAAGTGCAGGCCACGTCCCAGCAGCATCGCCTGTGAGCCAGATTCCCTAGACTGCCGCTGTCCTCCAGCATCTGTGTCCCTAACCGAGAAATGAGGCGAAAATGTCTCCCTCCCTGTCAGGGATGTTCAGGGTGTGTTTGAAGAAGTGGCAGCTCCCCTTGCCCAACCACACACGTCTTCACTGGGAAAATCAGGCTCCACACTGCCTCTGAGCGCAGGGCTCTATGCAGCTGACAGCGCTGCCTTGTGACCTGGGAGTTTCCAGCCGCCCAGGGATGGACTTGGTGTCAGAGCCCAGCGCTGTTCTTTGAGTCCTGCTTCCATTTGGAAATGAGGGGCCCCAAAATCCTGGGCTTCCTTCCAGAGGCCTGTGACCGTGGGGGAGGTGCTTGGCATGCGAGGGTGGATGGTTGTAGTCGGAGGGTTGTTACTACTATTTTTGCCGTGGAATTTGTGCATCTGCAGTGGCTGAGGCTGGGGGCTGGCAGTGGCTTGCTCTCTTGTTGGGGGGGCGTCGGAGGGGGGTGAAAATGCAGTCACCTGGCCTCAGTTGGGTGGGAACTCATGTCTTTAGTTACCCATGCCAGCGTTTCTAAACCTCTGTGGTATAGGGTAGTGGTTGGTAACCTTTCTCTGTAAAGAGCCATACAGTAAATACTTCTGGCTTTTTGAGCCAGGGTCTCTGTCACAGGAAAGCAGCCGTAGGCCATATGTCAACGAGTGGGTGTGGCTTTGTTCCAGGAAAACTTTCCTTACAAACATAGGTGGTGGGCTGTTTGCAGAGCAGCAGTGCAGAGAAAGCGCCCAGCCTCGAGGCTGGCCCACCTGCCTGCTGCCCGCCTGCTGGCCATGTGGCCCCTTGGGGCTTCTGTCCTGCGCATTAGGTGGGCAGGGAGCCAGTGCCGACTGGGCAGACGGATGCACGGATGGCCTCCTTCTCTCTGACCTTGGGAGGCGGTGGATGCCTCCAGGACACCTGCTGTGCCTCTCTGCGGCACTCCAGGCATTGGAGTACCTTCGGTGTCTTCCCTTTTTTCTGAAAGTCGGAGCTGGAGGGCATGGGGCAGTTGTTTAGTAGGACCTGGGGAGGTGACTTGCCCCCTTGTCTCTCCCGTTTTCATTTCCTAATCTCCAGCAACCTGGGGCGGAAGTGAATTTATGGTCTCCCTGCGGCCACCCTTGCCAGGGCTCCTCACCCATCATTTGGAGGCAGTCCTCCCCAGGCGATTACAGGTTGGTAGCTGATCAGCTAAACTGGATTATTCATTACGGTCGGGAGTGAATTGAAATTGCAAAGGGCAATTTTCCTTCTCACATTTCAAGGTCAGATGAGAGTATTTGCAGTGTGGCCGCTGTTTATCTGGGAATGCAAATTGAATTTGGTGATTCCAATTGATGAGATGTTGGGAACAGAGCGCTCTTCAGAGGCCGAGTCCGGGAGGAGCGACCAGGAGGCCAGGCTGCAGCTTCAGAGCCTGCTCCCCTGGCCGTTCCTTTGATTGGTAATTATTTCAGCCTTTGCTCTTCTCATTCTCTGGTTTCATTTCTGCTGTTTGGATTTTTATTTTTTTCAGAAAAATGTGTAATGACACTTGGAGGCATTTAAGATTGGAATTAGATGGCGTAAATAACAACAGCTGCGTGCCATGCTGAGCCCGACATCCTGGGGCATCAGGGAGGGTGGCGCCGCGCCCTCTCGGGGAGGCCCAGCCCCTTCCGAGTCTGCACCTGCCCACCAGGGAGGAGGGCCTGCCCCTGTCTTTCACCTGCAAGTGCCCACCTGTGCCACTGAGTGCGGCTGCCCGGCCCCAGCCTCATCACGGTGTGGGGGCTGAGCTGGCCATGCGGACTTGAACCCGAGTCCTCAGGGAGGCAAGTCACCTCTGAGCCCCTTCCTCCTTGGGGACGTGGGGACTGGGGGCGGCGCTGCTGCTCTCCTCCCAGGTTCTGGTGGAGACTAAACGAGGTCATGTACCCAGGAGCGGGAAACTGCTCAGGAGGCTCGCCTCCGAGTTCACACATGGGAGGGGCCCTGGCTGCCAGCCTCCTCTGCTTTCTTCTTGGGTAGATGAGAAGCATGAACTCTGATCTGAGTCTCCAGCAGCTCCTGATCAGGGAGCCTCTCCCGGCTCTGCCGTGGAGGCCCTGTGAGCGCAGGGCAGGGGAGGAACTGGAACCTGTTGATGTTCTTGTGCTTCACGATGGATGCACACGTCTGATCAAATCCTCCCCTGCCCATTAGTAGCGAGGGGCTCAGTGGCTTCAGTTCCTTTCAAGAGGAAGGAGGAGACCAGAGGTGGATGGAGTGCTCAGAGCCTCCGGACAGCAGGGTGCTGTGCTGGCTCCTGCAGGTAGATGGGACCCTCTCAACCCTGTGGGTCCCAGGGCCATGTTCCCCTGCATGTCTGCAGAGGCAGCTATTGATTCCCACTCTCAGGAGGCTCCTCAGATACACAGGGAGCCTGTGTCTGCCTCCAGGCCGGAGCTGAGGGCTTCAGTGGCAGAGACAGCTTCTCTCTGTGGTGAGTGGGGGCCCTTCCCCGGTGTTCCCTCTGGGCAAGGAGCGAATGTGGATGCCTGCACACGTACAGTGTTGCTTCTGCCCTGTCTGGGAACCCTGGCCTTCCAGGAGAGTATTTCTGAAACCAGTTCATGCTCCATCTAAAACGTTGCCTCTGGATCTGGGCTGCTGTGAGGCTCCCTGAGGGGCGCCTGTGAACACAGCTCTGTGTACAGTTCTTGTGACTGGAAGACGAGCACATGTGGTTTGGGAGGTGGTCCTGTCCAGCGATACCCTCTTTCAGAACCCGTGGTTGCTTCCAGAGCAGAGCAGGGCAGGCTGTCCGCTGGGGCTGGAACCTGTCCTCTGTTCCCTGCCAGTCTCCTGGGTCCCCGTCTCCTGCTTCCAAGCACCTGCTGTGGAACGGCACTGCTTTTTGCCTCGTGTACCTGCTCCAGGCCACCAGCTATGGTTTGCTGCTCCCCGCTGGGCCGCACCGCTCCCGACCGCTGGCTCGGCCAAGCCCCTGCACTTGCTCTCTTCCTGAGAGACACATGGAACGTGTCACCTGTGTGGCGGTGCTGTTGCTTGGCCTGACTACGGCGTCTCACCCCAGCCCTGTGGGGGTGCTCAAGGCACGGCCCTGGAGACCCTGGAGGTCATGTACAGCGGTGTCCTGGGGGACATGGTGGCCTCATGGTCATGACTCAGTGGCTCGAGGCTTGAATTTACTCATCCGTGAAATCGAGAAGATTAAAAATCATACTTGTGGGTGGGTCTTGATCTATGTTCCTCAGATATCTAAGAATAAAGGTGCTTTTAGAGATTTTGTCAAGGTCTGAATAAAATTTTATTAATATTTTCCTAGTTTCATGCCAGACATTGTCACTGAAGATCGCTGTGCACGTAGCTGTGTTTACATCTTAACCCTTGAGGCCACTGGCAGGCTCACCATGCCACAGGCTCCCCGCGCCGTGAGCCCACCATGTCGTAACTGTCTCGGGCTCACCGTGCCGTGGACTCACCGTGTCCTCACCATGTAACCGTCTCGGGCTCACCATGCCACGAGCTCACCGTGTTGTGACTTTCTCGGGCTCACCGTGCCAAGAGCTCACCTTGTCATGAGCTCACCATGTCATAACTGTCTCGGGCTCACCGTGCTCTGAGCTCACTGTGTCGTAACTGTCTTGGGCTCACTGTGCCGTGGGCTCACCGTGTCATAACTGTGTGTCGAGCTTACCGTGCTGCAGGCTCACTGTGCCACGGGGTCACCGTGTCATAACTATGTGTGTCTTGGGCTCACCGTGCTGCAGGCTCACTGTGCTGTGGGCTCACGGAGTTGTAACCCTGTCTCAAGCTTACTGTGCCGCGGGCTCACCGTGTCATAACCGTGTCGGGGCAGTCGTCAGTAAGGAAGCCTTGGTGTGACCCCGTGCCCATGTGTGAACGGCATGTCCGGGCATTATGGGTTAGGAGGCGGTCTCTGTTCGGGCTTACATAACAAAGTACCTCAGACGGGGATCTGAACAGATGTCCGTTTCTCATGACTGTGGAGCTGAGGAGTGCAGGATGGCAGTGCCAGGTCTGAGGAGGGCTCTCCTCCTGGTTTGCAGATGACCGGCCCCTGTCCTCACAGGGCAGAGGGAGAGGACGCTGGCTTCTTTGTGCTGCTTGGAAGATGCACATCCTATCGGCAGCACTCCGCCCTCAGGACCGAATCCCCTCTCAGGGGTCCCCCTTTGGTCACCATCACATTGGGGATCCGGGTTTCCACAGGTGAACTTGGCGGGGACACAGGCATTGTGTGCACCACCCAGAACGTGCTGGTTTTGCCCTGGGCCCGGGTGTGACTGTGGAGGCGTGTCCCTGCCCTGTGGATCCACACGCCAGGCACCACTCAGCTTGTGCCTGGGGTGGGAATGGCCTCCTCGTGCCATCCCAAGGGTCGGATCAGGTCCCCAGAGCGCACCACTGCTTTGCCTCTCTCAGAGCCTGTCTCCCGCGGTGGCCGCGCTGTGGGCTCCTGTGCCTCAGGGCCCCATGTTTCTGGGGAGAGTCCAGTGGTGCGTGTTTGTGCGATGCCTGCCCTTGCCTTGGCGGGTGTCCAGAGTGGCTGGGACTTGGGAGAAGGTAGACAAAGAGTATGTGGGAGGAATGGGTCGTGCGTGGAAGAGCCGGCTCAGCAGTGTCTTGAGGAAGGTCGTTAAAATGTCTCCTGCCATTTGGGGATGCGTTGTGTCCTTGAAAGTCGGTATTCTCAGGCTGGGAGCTTCTGATGAAGATCACATTAAAGTGGCCTCAGTGGCTGGTCACAGTGCAGATGGATGCTCAAAAGCTCAGAGCTTGTTCTTTCAGTAAAGGCTGGCTCAGAGAGACATTGATCGATAAACATGCCGGCTTCTCCTGGAGGAACTAAGCACTTCATTCTGAACTCCCAGAGGCTGGCGGAAATGCCAGTGACCTCAGAGTTCAGCCCAAGCATGGACCTAGAGGCTTAATTTTTTATGAGTTTTCTCTTCTGCACCTCAGAAGAAAGGCTGGGGTTGAACAGAGAGAACATCCCCAACAGGGGAGAGCCTGCCATCCCGGGTGCCGCTGTGGCTCGGCACACTGGGGTCCCGCTGCCCTGCAGGGCCTGAGGGTGGGAGGAGGAGCCCATCTTGATGGGGAACCTTTACCTGCACGCCAGGGTAGGCAGCACCACTTGGTGGCGGCGTCTGAAACACTAGTTGGGGGCCCTTAGGTGGTGTCTGAAACGCTAGTTGGGGGGCCTTTAGGCAGTGTCTGAAACGCTAGTTGGGGGCCTTTAGGCTGCACTCTGGGGCCGTCCACTTTGTGCCGGCCCTTCCTGCACCTCCAGGGCTTGGCTCCTAATTGCCACTTCCTCGGGTCCTCAGGATAGGGCCGCCTGTGCTGGACCTTGCCCTCCCCTTGAGACTTGGGCACCTCATGGATACACGCTGGCCTGCTCCTTGCTTTCCTGCCCCTCTGGCTGAGCCTGCTCTCCATGCCCTGTGCGGAGGCCCTTCTTAGTTTGCTCGTCCTCTTCTGACCTTGTCCGTTGCCCCCGGCGGGCCCAGCCTCAGGCCCACTGGGCTGACCACGAATGAGCACACCGCACACCAGCTGCCCATCGGAAACGTCCCCGTCTCTGACACCGCCTGTCTCAGGCTGCCCTGCCACCCCTCCCCGAGGGCCCTCCCAGCTTCCTGTTTCCCCTCCAGTGTCAGGAGGCACCTGCTTGCTGGTTTGCTGATGGCCTGTCTTCTGCCCGCTGCGGTGACTGAGTTGTTGTCTCGCAGGTACACACTCCCTTCTCCGAGCCCTACTTCGCAGTGCCAGGGACGACAGCCCTCACTTGCGCTTCGCCGGGGGCACCTGCATCAGGGCCTGCCCTGGGGGCGCTGGAGAGGGCCCCAGGGCCAGCCTGCAGGCAGATGGGCGGCTCTTTAGCCACTGGCCTTGCCCCCTCTCAGCAGCCTGCCAGCCTGCAGATTCTGTAGCGCCTAGAGGTGCCAGCTCCATGGGCTGCTGCCCTGTTCTCAGAGGCCTGGGCCCAGGCCCTCCAGGGCCCCCGTGCAGACACCAGCACGGCCTCCCTCAGCAGCCTCAGTTCCCGTTCCATGGGGCCCATCTCTGAGCGTCTACATTTTAATGATGTCAGCCTCTGCCACGTGTTCCCACAGCCCAAGGGATGGGAGCTGCTTCCTGAAGTCCCCGTGTCCTTGGTGCCTGAGGGTCTTCCTGCTGCTCTCAGTGACCTCTACCCGCACCCCTGGTGAGATTCTCTGCTCATGCCATGCGTGTGGCTTCTTTGCCTGAGATTCCCACCCCAGTAGAATGGAGGCCCAGCGAGCCCAGGCTGGCTGCGGTGTTCCACGCTGCCCTCTCTGGTGGGTGGAACAGCGTGCAGCCGCCCTCCCCCACATCCTGTGTGCTGAGCGGACTGGGTGGACTTGCCTGCCGGTCAGATGTGAGTGGCGAACGTCCCGGACACGGCTCTTGGCGAGCATTCCGCAGTGTCGTCTGCTTGTCGTGTCTTGGTGTTGGCTTTTTACAGTCTACTTCTGTTGTTCAGAAGACTGCGGTCTCAGCCCTCAGGCCTTGGGGTGTGGCCCCGATGACGCGGGCCCGAGTGCCGCACCTGGACGATGCTGGAGTGGGTGTGCCTGTGCCTCTGCCGCCCATGCCGTCCCTCAGCCGGGAGCATGTGTTGCTCTGGTTCATTTCTCCCGTCTCCCTTCGTGAGGGGAGGTTTGCTTCACAACCTGGCCGATGAGCTTTTCCAGGCCGGGCTGAGCCCCGCGCCCCTGGGACTCTGTCTTCCCTCTGCGGCGCCGTGGAACACACGCTTCACGCTACATCGTGCAGCCACTGCATTTCCTCAGACCGGGTCTGTAAGGAAGCCCAGGTTCAGCTCTCCGATGCTTGACAGGCAGACACCAGAGGCGAGAGTGGAGGAAGAGCGGGCGTATTCAGAGAGCCGCGATCGGGGAGGCGGTCACCTACGGTCGCAAAGACCCTCTGAAGTCAGTACTGATCTCAGGCTCTTCTTATGCTAAGGGTAGGGGCGGGAGGTGGGGGTGGGACCAAGAGGTGACTGACGACCCCTGAGATCTGGGAGCCAGCGAGGGTCCGAGGAGGTCGGAAACGTCTCTGTCCTTGGCCAGGCCACAGCACTCCTGCAGATCTTTAACAAAGCCTGTAGCTGTTTCCACCTTCCCCTTCCATCCCAGAGTTAGTAGTGTTTGCATTATTCCCTCAGTACTCTAAAACTAGGAGTGGGTAAAGACCCTTCAAGCAGCAGAGGAGGGTGTGCTAGTTCTGCAGAGCCGCTGTTGCAGGGCGAGGGCTGGGCTTGGGGCGCCCCGGTGCCGGCTGCGCTGCCTCGCAGAGGTGGCCCCGGTGCCAGCCGTCCTGCCTCCCGGAGGTGGCCCCGGTGCCGGCCGCCCTGCCTCGCGGAGGTGGCCTAGGCTGCGGAGAGTGGGTCAGAAGCAGCTCAGGCCACATCTAGTTCCTGGGCCCAGTCTTGGCACCTGACTCTATTGCACTGAGCCCTGGTCCTCAAGCTCCGGGAGCCTGAGCTCTGAAGCAGGACAACCACTGTCCTGTGGGTGTGCGTGACTCGCATCTGCTCTCGGTGGGGGGCTCCAGCCCCACATGCGCCCCGCACAGATGTGAGTGCACCCTCACTCAGGATGCAGGGTGTGGGTTTGTCGGGCCCCCCTCAAGGCTGCCCAGATATCCTGTGCTAAGCTGAGGGTGCCTGTCACCTGAAAGACAGCACCTGTCACATTCTTGCCTTTGTACACTCTGGCTTTAAAGCAGAGCACGGGGAACAGTGGCATTCTTTGAGTTAAATGATCACACAGAGCCGTGATTTAAAGCACTTGTGAACTTTTGCACCTGAATTCAGTGATTCAAGAGTAGATTTTACAGCCCTTGGCTATTAAATTGGTCCATGAATAGTTTAAAATTGAACTGGAGCCCAAAGTAGCCTCATAATATGTGTCTCCCGTGAGCTTTGTGCCTGTTTTTTATTTTATCTTGCGCATTTGGTTATGCAGCACCTGGAGGGGACGGGGGGCCGCCGGCCAGTGCTGCACCCGGGGCCAGTGTCAGCATAGGCCTTTCCCAGGCGGCTGATGGGATAGGAGAGACTCAGAACGGTTTCCTCTGCTCTGGCATCGCAGCAGTCCACACGGAAGACTCTGACCAGATGTGGGGTGTTTCCCCACCCGCCAAGCAAGCAGTCAGTTCTGCCTGGGACACCAGCCGTTCAGTTCAGTCTCACTCAGTTCTGTTCTGACACTGTCTGCCTGGAGGTGACGTCAGACTCTGGGGTGAGGGCCCAGTCCCCACCTTCTGGTGCCAGTTGTGAGCCACCGCTGTGCTTCTGACCGGCCAGATGTAGACTGGGGTTCCAACCACCCAGCTGGGATTCCCCTTGAGTTTGATTAATTTGCTGGAGTGTCTCGTAGAACTCAAGGAAACTGAAGGGCCTGCAGCTTCCATGCCCTCCCTGGACCGCCACCCTCTGGGAACACCGGAAGCCCTCCCAGCTCAGTCCTTTTGGGTTTCGATAGAGGCCGCCACCCTCCAGCAACAGTGGAAGCTCTCCCAGCTCCGGTGAGGGCCTTTGGGTTTTGATGGAGGCCTCGTCAGGTGGATGTCATTGACTCTGCCCCTGCTCATTGGTGAGCCACTCAGCCTTCAGCCCCTCTCCTTCCCTGAGCTTAGGGGTGGGACTGAAGTCCCCAGCCTCTAGTCCGGCCTTGGTCTTCCTGGTGACCCGCCCCGTCCTGCAGCTGCCTGGGGGCTGCAGCCACTGTCAGTCATAGGCACATGGAAGGCCTCATTGTGAGAGCCCGAGGGTTTTAGGCGTTGTGTTCTGGGAGATGGGCTGACGATCAGATACATATTTCACAAGATCACACGAGGCTGAAATGAAACGCCCGTGTCCTGGACGCCAGTGCGTTGGCCCCAGTCCGTGGGCTTGTGCGGCTTTTGCTGGGGCTGGCCGAGGGTGGCCAGGCTGGGGTTCCCGCCATGCTTGGCTGGGTTAGGACCACCACCAAGTCCCTTCTGACGTTCTGTGAGTGTTGGATTCGCATTCATTTTCAACTTACCCTTTATTTAACGACTTCTACTGAGGTACAGTTAAAAACCCCGTATTCACTTCACTCAAACATGAGTCCAGTGGAGACCACCGCACAAGAAAGCGCCATCCGCCAGCCCCGGGATGAAGCTTTCCCCAAACCACCACCCAAGAAAGTGCCATCTGCGGCCGGGCGTGGTGGCTCACGCCTGTAATCCCAGCACTTTGGGAGGCCGAGGCGGGCAGATCATGAGGTCAGGAGATCGAGACCATCCTGGCTAACACGGTGAAACCCCATCTCTACTAAAAATACAAAAAAATCTAGCCGGGCGTGGTGGTGGGCGCCTGTAGTTCCAGCTACTCGGGAGGCTGAGGCAGAAGAATGGTGTGAACCCGGGAGGCGGAGCTTGCAGTGAGCTGAGATCACGGCCACTGCACGCCAGCCTGGGCGACAGAGTGAGACTCTGTCTCAAAAAAAAAAAAAAACGCCATCCGCCAGCCCCGGGATGAAGCTTTTCCTCAAGTCACGTAACTAAAGCCAAGCAGAAGCAGTTGATGGCCAGGAAGGTGCAAGCCTGAGGGTGGTGTTCATGGCCCCATCCCACATTCCTGTTTCCAAACATCTTGGCTCACTGCAAGCAAAAAAAAAAAAAAAAAAAAGTTTTTTTATATTTCTACTAGGGACGGCGTTTCACCGTGTTAGCCAGGATGGTCTTGATCTCCTGACCTCGTGATCTGCCCGCCTCAGCCTCCCAAAGTGCTGGGATTACAGGCGTGAGCCACCATGCCCGGCCGCAGATGGCTCTTTCTTGGGCTGTGTTCTGGGGAAAAGCTTCATCCTGGGGCTGGCGGATGGTGCTTTCTTGGGTAGTGGTTTGGGGAAGGGAAAGCTTCATCCTGGTTCTCCTTGATGGTCGCCTCACAGGACTGTGGTCCCCGTTAGCTTTTCTCCATCCCAGTGCTGTGTTTTATTTCCTTGAGATTTAGATAACATTTCCTTTGGAAAGAAGTTTGTGATACTCAGTACAGTCGTGTGCAGCTCCTGTGTTCCAGCGCTGTTCCACTCCGCACCTGCCCTGGGCTGTCTGAGTGGGGCTGGGCCCTCCCTCCGCTGACTCGCCTCCTCCCTAGGGCGGCCTCTCCTCTTCCTGGCTGTGTCCCTTCCTGGGAGCACCCTCGTGCCTCGCTGCGGAGTCCTGACTTGCCTCCTCTTGGGCGGCCTCTCATCTCTCCTGGCTGCGTCCCTTCCTGGGAGCACCCGCGTGCCCAGTTGTCCCATGGGGAGGTGGAGTCCTGACTCACCCTCTCTCCGGGGCAGTCTCTCCTCTGTGCGCCTGGCTGCTTCCTTCCTGGGAGCCCCCTCAGGTGGGGAGGTGGAGTCCTGGGGCTCCCAGAATCACAGAAAGCCGTTGCATCATAGGTGGGTTCTTGCAGTCAGGGTCAGTGGACGCTGTCATTTGTCTGGCTCCCAAGTCAGCTTCTGAAGGACAGAGAGAGAGGGACAAGATCCAAACCCCTGAGGCCCGTTACTGCCAGGCTGTGAACTCGGAGACTCACCAGGAGTGGTTGGGAACCATCAAAGGCTTCAAAATTGCGTGACACGGCCCCTCTCTGCCGTCTGAGGAGACAGCTTGGTGCCCAGTCGTCGAGGGCCCCAGTGAGAGCCGTTGGGAGGCTATTGTGGTAACGCAGGTGACAGGCAACCAGCACAGGGACTGAGGCAGAGGGGAACGTGCAGGGAAAAGGGAGGATTCAAAAGCAGAAATCAAAGGAACTATCAGCCACCCGAAGGGGCAGACAGGGAGAGGCCTCTTGGGCAGCCTGGAGTTGGCCCTGCCCGTGGCGTCGGCCCGCAGGAGACCTCCGGGTTCCCAGTGCTCAGCGCCAGGCTGGGCTTTCAACCTCGCAGAATGTTTTTAGAACAGGCCCCCCCAGCAGGCGCCGGCGTTTGCTTCCCCGCACCACACTGCACATCTGCGGTGATTCAGAGGGGAAGCGCTGGCTCTGCAATCTCGCTCATTCAGAAGTCCCGTCTCCCAAAGGGCTGCGTCGCCGGCAATTTTTCCTATTGTGTGTGGAGTTGAGCTCCCCTCCCCCTCCCTGCCGTGTTCTGGAATCACCCTGGGAGTCTATTTGAAATCCAGAAACTCCTGAAAGGCCTTAAGTAGCTATTCAGCAGTGCGGAAATGGCAGTGAGGGGGCTGCATGTGCAGCTCTATTTTAGGGTGTCCTGGTGGGCTTGTTCCTAGGGTGGGGCGGGGCACGGTGGGGTGGTCACCCCAGGCTTCAGTACTTTGCCCTCTTGTCTCTCCCATGCAGCGCCCGGGGGCTGGAGAAGGCCAGGCAGCAGCTGCAGGAAGAGCTTCGGCAGGTCAGCGGCCAGCTGCTGGAGGAGAGGAAGAAGCGTGAGACGCACGAGGCGCTGGCCCGGAGGCTCCAGAAACGGGTCCTGCTGCTCACCAAGGTGATTTATGCCCTCACATTTTGATCAGAGTTGCAGGGAGCTGCCGGCGAGCGCACACCTGGTCAGCAAGATCTCACTGTGGAGGCAGGAGTGCTGCAGCTGGGTCAGTGCAGCTGGGTCACGATTGGCACTTTGGCCCTGGATTGCCAGGAGGGTTCTGAGAATGCCAGAGAGTGCTCAACCCCGGTGCTCTTTCTGGGACTCTCTGGGCCTGCTGTGTGCCCCACCCTTTTCAGTTCCCCTAGCATCTCAGTGTCCACCCCGGCCTGGTGCTGAGCCCTGTAGAGTGTTCCTTGTCGCTGCGGACCCTCTGCAGGCTCCCGTGTCCCCTGCAGTCTGCACCCTCATGCTTTGGCGTCCAGTGATGCCGGTTTTGCTGTGGGGATCTTGGCCTGGGCTTGGGATGAAGGCTGTCACCTGCTTCCAGGTGTGCCCCAGCCCCACCTGTGGGCGGCTTCATGGCCCTACTGTAATCGTCAGTGCCTGCGGGGGTTCTCATGTCTGGCACTGTGAGCAGAGGTCGCTGGAGCGTGAAAGACAGTTTTTGTGAGTGTTGTTTAAAATGTTCCTTGAGCACTGAAATTTCAGAAGACAAGGCAGGAAGGAAGTAAATCTGTCCCCAGATGCTCTCTGGGCCAGGGCAGGTGTCCAGCTTGCTGGGCGGAGGCTCCCCCTGTCTGCCTCCAGCTAGTGCTGAGTGGGTGGAGGGTTGTGTCACCCTGGCCTGGGATGGATGCTGCACCTGTCAAGTGCTGGGAGTTGTGCCTCATGAATGTTTGCCTGTTCTTGATCGTTTCTGATGAAAACCAAGGCTCTTTGCTGCTGGGACCTCTTGGTTGTGGAGCTTTTAGAAAATTAGTAACGTTTCTGCTCCGAAGCTGCTGTTTTATAGTTTCTCCAGCTCGCTCCTGGGCGGCTCCATGCTGTCTCCTGAAGGAAAAGTTCACATGGGCCCAGGTCCGGAACACAGGCTGAGCTGGCCCCTGTGCACAGCTCAGAGGCTGGCCCCAAAGCCCTGGCTTTGCAGGTGCACCCCAGACAGGGACACTCGAAAATGTTCTCACATGGCTTTTCAGCCGGAGCTGTCTGCCGCCTCTGGCAGAGGGGACACCCAGCCCTGTTGCATGGTCAGGCACAGTGCATTTCTGTGGAGCAGCCCTAGGACCTTCCCGCATGCTCCCTTCTCTTCAAACACCGTGTCTGCTAGTGTGTCAGCTTCTAAGCAAGATGTGTGCGGTGCATGCGGCGCAGATGTGTGGGCACAACCCTTGGGTGATCCACTCTCTAGTGAGGTCAGGCAGTAGCACCAAACCAGCACCTGCCACCCACCTCCACAGAGGTGGACGGCGTGGCGATGCCACAGAAGGGCTTTTCTCAGGAGGTGGCGTTCATGTGGGGACCCAAGGATTTCCCCTTTGTGAAAGTGTGTGTGGAGAACCATGGCGGAGGGAGAGAAGGCCGCTTGTCACAAAGCGCTGCTGAAGTCACCCTCGAGGCCTGGAGCCAGAGGAGACAGCGGCTTGGGCCCAGCAGGCCACAGCATGTGGGCTGACCACTGCGGGGTGTTCCTGCAAGTGCAGCCCAACCCTGCTGCTGAGGAGAGGCCCTGGGAAGCAGAGGGGGCGAGGCTGTGTTCTGTCGGGGTGGTGGGACACCTGGGCTTGGTGATCTTTGAGTGCGCGATGACATGCTGTGGTCCCATGATGCAGGAAGCTCAGAGCTTCCTTGGGGAGGAGGAGTGGGAGGCTGGGCTGGGAGCTGGGCCTTTCTCTGGGACCTCAGATGGCCCTCATTCTCTCTGGGTCTCAATTCTCCTTTCTGCTAAACTCTGGGCTCAGGCCCGATGACCCCAGGGTGCCCGGGAACGTGGCTGTGTTCGTGTGGTGCCCCCTTGAGTGCACCTTGTTGTTGGCCCACTCCGATTCTGGGTCGGGCTGGGGAGTGACGCCAGCCCACACTGGCCGGGGGGCAGCACTTTGGGGTGGTCCTGCGTGCGTGGCGTGGGTGAGTTACAGGTGTGGCCCCCACACGAGGGCAGCCCCGCCGGGCCTCAGCTGTGGCTCGTCCTGTGGGAACCTCCTGGTTTCTTAAGTCAGCAGCTGGAAGCTGATGGGAAGAGTTTCCTTTACAGGTCACGTGTGGGTCTGAGTGTTCTTGTGTGCTGGGTCTGGCCTGCAGCCTGACGTTCTGTGACCCAGAGGACACTGGTGCCGCTGCCCACATCCCCTCATAGTGCCAGGGCTCCCGGCCTTGATGAGGAGATGTCTGGTGTGGTTTTCGTCCCTGTGGGGCTCCCTCATGGCCCAGTGGAGCCCCACAGCCTCCTGGGAAGTCTGCGCCTGGCTTCCTTCCTGCCGTTCCTCTTTGAGGGTCACCCCGGCCCACCCAGGGCAGGAAGTTTCTGTTCTCTGCTCTGCTTTGCAGGTGGAGAGCCTCTGGCACTTTCTGGCCCACGCCGGCCTACCCCCGGCCCTGCTGTGCTCACGGGCCTGCTCTGTGTTAGCAAGAAGGTGGATATTGATCACCGGGCATGGACTGGTTGTTTATCCCGACGGAGGATCGATTCCAGTCGCCCGTGTAGCCCCAGGCCAGGGATGCAGGATCCGTCCAGCCAGCCGTGATGAAGCTGTTCACTCAGCCATCTGGAGGGAGCGGTGTGCCTGCTGCTCTGGGTCTGTGCACCTCAGTGTTTGCCACTGTCCACCTCAGCTCTGCACGGCAGCCCGCCCGGCTGGCTGGTGGTCGAGGAGCGCCTTCTTTCAAGGCACACCCAGGAGGGCTGCGAGCCTGCGGCTGGTGGGGCCTCTGGGCCTCTGGCGTCCCATTGGAGGCCCTCCTTGTGTGCTTGACATTTTAGTACACAGTGCTTGGAGTGTGCAGTTTTATTTCAAGACCTTTATTAAGCGGCTCTAGTCTAAGGATTTAATTGTTACCGAGAGCTAAGAGTATAATTACCTTGGTAAAATATCATGACTATTTTAAGCAGTTGAAAATTGGCTTCTGGAACTGGGTGAACACAAACCATTTTCCTGTTTGAAATGAGCTGTTTCTCCAGTGCCCCACGCTTCCACAGTATGGCTGCAGAGTCCTGTTTATGGAATATCAGTAATACAAGCTAACTTTTAGCAAGAAACTTTTAAAATTACAGAAAAGCTTTCCCTTCCCACCTCCCGTTTTCTACACTCCACCCTCCCTCCCTGTTTCAGAGCAGATCATTTACTGGAGGCCACAGGCTGTTGGTGAGCAGTTGACACTGGGTGTCCAGTGGCGTCTGACTCACGTCGTGGCTGCTGAGCGCGGTGTGGTTGTCATGGTGACATCCTGCCCTGGGAACCCGCACAATGGGAAAGACAGATTTGTGTCTTCCGGAGTTGTCGAGGGTCTGAGTTTTGAGCTCTGGGCTGGGGTCCTGGGTCTGCACTGGCTGAATGAACACGTTCCTCGGCCACCTCCTCCGAAGCTGGGGTTGGTGACGTCAGACATTCCCCTCTCCTACCTCCTCGCTGCCTGGAGCATCAGATCTGCTTGCTCCCATAAAGTTCCCTTTGTCAATCCAAAAACCCTCCACAAACATTCCTGACGATCCACGGTCTCAAAACCAACGTGGCTGGGCCTGCTGTGGGATTGGGAGCACATGAGCCTTAACAAGAGGGCTGGGACCCTGGACATAGCTGCCACCCTCCGCGATGGGAGAGTGTGGGGAGCTGGTGTCTATATTTGCTGGGTGCAGTTTAGGCCAGATGCGTCCAGGAGACAGCTGAAGGCAGATGGAGACTGGGCCCAGGAGGGCGGGGCTGCTGCTGTTTCAGAAACAATCAAATAGGGGGTAGAAGGCAGGAAGTACCAGGGGACCCCCTCAGAGGACTTCCATGGTCTTCCTGCCTCACATCCAGAAGAGAGTCCTGGGAGAAGCCTCTGTCCTCCCTTGAGAACCCACTGTCCTCCTGGAAGAAGCCTCTGTCCTCCCATGAGCAGCCACCGTCCCCCTGGAAGAAGTCACCATCCCCCTGGGAGAAGCCTCTGTCCTCCTTTGAGAACCTGCTGTCCTCCTGGAAGAAGCCTCTGTCCTCCCATGAGCAGCCACCGTCCTCCTGGGAGAAGCTGCTGTCCTCCTGGGAGAAGTTTCCGTCCTGGGAGAAGCCACCATATTCCCAGGAGAAGCCGCCATCCTCCCGGGAGAATCTGGCATCCTGTGGGAGAAGCCGCTGTCCTCCTGGGAGAAGCCTTTGTCCTCCTGGGAGAAGCTGCTCTCTTCCTACTATGTTCCTGGCCCAGAGGCAGCTCTTGTGAGTCTGAGCCATCCCAGCCTCTTACAGGGGCCAGAGCTGCCTCCTAAGGCTCCCTCCCCATGCTGTGGCCCCTTCCCAAGGGAATCGGGGGCAGGGGAGGCAGGCTTAGTTCAGGGACCCCTGCGCGTGTCCTCAGTGGACTCTGCCAGGACTTCGTCTCTTCTTGGGGGTCATATCTGTGCCCAGGATGCTGTGCTGGAGCCTGTTACAGGAGGGGCTCCGGGTCCCCTTCTGGTCCATCCTAGGAGGCAGCGCAGTCCTCGCCGGGACTCTCCCAGGCCTGTGCTTTGAGGAGACCCTTCCGTTTCCTCCTTACTGCTTCCTTCTCCTCTGCAGGACTGTGTGTGCTGAGGGCAGAGCAGAGGGAGGCTGGCTGCCCCGAGGGAGCTGAGGCCACAGGTGCTCAGGGTCACAGTGGCCCGTGGGCCCTGAAGGAGTGTGTCCTGGTGGCTGTGCCCTGGCCACAGCAGAGGTGGGCGTGGTGCACGCCGGAAGAGGACAGGGCCTCGCTGGCACCGTGCTCAGGCTGCGCAGTGATTTAGAAATGCGCCCACGTTGCTGGAGTGTTTTTATTTTTGAACAGGTTATTTTCATCTGTCCTGGAATAGCACGGTGGAGACACACCTGATGCATGGTTTTGCTTCCGTAGGACGTGTGGGTAGAAGGGACATGGAGCAGAGGCAAGTGCTGTTACTTATTTTGTGTTTATACAACTTGGGCAGCTTCCACTTTGGAGACCACCCCAACAAGGTTAACGTAGCTCATGCCTGCCCCAGCCACAGACAAGGCCGCTGTTCCTTCAGCTGAGCGCCACTTCAAGTCCTTGGCTTGCTCTTGCTTCCAAGCCCCGATCTCCCCGGATGGTGTCTGTTTAGGTCCTGGGATCCGGCACAGCCTGGAGCGAGGACGCGGAGTCAGGCACTCCTGGGGGCCCAGGACTTTGCTCACTCTCAGTCCTCCCGTCTTTCTTTCCAGTGTTCTCGTGAAACACATGGCGTGTGCAGAGATCATATAGAACATATACGTACAGCTCAAAGCGTGCAGCAGGTGCCCGCGTCTCAGTCCTGGCCTAAGAAGCAGAACAACCTCGGCTGTCAGAGCCCTGCTCTAGGTGTGGAGCAGCCCTTCCCTCATTTTTCTTTCCAGATTCATCATGGATGTGCATCTTTAATCATTGCTCAGCTTTTCCCATTTTTATGTTTTCTGTACATAGACCCACGCGTCTGTGGCTTTTTTTTGTTTTTATTTTAACATTATCCTTTTGACCTTCGTCCCTGGGAATGCAGCGTGTTCCTTTTCACTGCTGTTGTGCTGCCGTGCAGAGGGAGCGGGTCACGGTTTAGTGACCTGACGTGTGTGGTGTTCCGGTTTTGCCCTCATGTGGTGGATGCTGTAGAGTGGGTGTGGCTCAGCCCCACCTCTGGAGGCTTGTTCTCAGTAGTGTCCGTGTTGTAGTTCAGTGTGCACAAATTACAGACACAGGACAGATAGAGGAGCAGGTCGTTAGCAACCCCAGCAAGACCCTCATGCCCGGTTCCAGCCGCTCCCTCAGCTCCAGGGCAAGCCCCTCCTGACTTCACGTCGCTGTTTTGTGTTTTGTTTTTAAAGACAGAGTTTTTCTTTGTTGCCCAGGCTGGAGTGCAGTGGCGCAATTTCGGCTCACTGCAGCCTCCGCCTCCCGGGTTCAAGCAATTCTCCTGCGTCAGCCTTTCGAGTAGCTGGGATTATAGGCGTGCACCACCATGCCCAGCTAATTTTTATATTTTTAGTAAAGACGGGGTTTCACCATGTTGGCTGGGTTGGTCTCAAATTCCTGACTTCATGATTCCCCCACCTCGGTCTCCCAATCCCAAAGTTCTGGGATTACAGATTTGAGCCACCGTGGCCAGCCTTCAATTCCCTGTTTTTTTTTCTTTTTTTTTTTTTTTTTTGAGACAGAGTCTCGCTCTGTCACCCAGGCTGGAGTGCAGTGGCGTGATCTCAGCTTGGTTCAAGCCATTCTCTTGCCTCAGCCTCCTGAGTAGCTGGGTTTATAGGTGTCCACCACCACGCCCAACTAATTTTTTTGTGTTTTTATAGAGACTGGGTTCCACCATATTGTCCAGGCTGGTCCTGAACTCCTGACCTCAGGTGATCCGCCTGCCTCGGCCTCCCAAAGTGCTGGGATTACAGGCGTGAGCCACTGCGCCTGGCCAACTTCCCTGTTTTTAAGCCTCACGTAACGGAATCACATACGTGTACTCTTTTGTGCCTGGCTTCCATTACACATTATCTTTGTGAGAGTCATGTGTGTTGTGCATAGCTGAGATCTGTTGATTTTTCTTAATTACTCTGTTAAAGTTTTCCATTGTATAAAAATACCACTTTTTAAAATACGCTTGGCTATACCCAGCATCGGATGGTTTCCAGCATGGGGGTGTTGACTCTTGCTGATGTGGACGTTTCTACCCGTGCGTAACGTTTGGTGATCCTCTGGGTGCCCTTGCGCTGAGCACGCCCAGGTGTGACATAGGGTCAGTTCCCGGGGCTGCCACCCCCGCCAGAGTTACTGTGCCAGGTGGCATTCCCCCTGGGGTGTGGACGGTGCTGGTCCCTCCAGGCCCTCACCTCCGGCCTTTGGTTTTCTCCCTGGTGGGGGCCTGTACTCCAAAGCTGTTGTTTTCACTTCCCTGAGACTCGGTGAAGCTGAGCCCCTTTTTAAATACTCACTGGCCAGTTCGATACTGACTCCTGGGGGCACCTGGACAGGCTTTCTGTTCCTATCCCCGTTGGGCTTTTATTTTTATTTAATTTTAATTTTATTATTATTTTTTGAGATAGAGCCTCACTCTGTTTCCCATGCTGGAGTGCAATGGCTTGATCTAGGCTCACTGTCACCTCTGCCTCCTGGGTTCAAGCAATTCTCCTGCCTCAGCCTCGTGAGTAGCTAGGACTACAGGCATGTGCCACCACGCCCAGCTAAGTTTTGTATTTTTAGTAGAGATGGGGTCTCACCGTGTTGGTTAGGCTGGTCTCGAACTCCTGACCTCGTGATCCGCCTGCCTCAGCCTCCCAAAGTGTTGGGATTACAGGCGTGAGCCACTGTGTCTGGCCTGGGCCTTTAAATACTGTTTGCCTTTTTCTTACTGAGTTGTAGTTCTTTACTCTGGATATGAAAGTCTTTTGTTGACGAAACGTGTTTAGTTATCTTCTGGTAGTCTGTGGTTTGCTTTTTCACTCTTGGAATTTCTCTGTTGATGATGTTCGTGCAGTCCAGCTCACCGATTTTTGCTGATGCTGGTGCTTTTGAGCCATGATTAAACAATATTTGCCTCCCAAAGTTGCGAAGATACTCAGTGGTTTCCTTCTAAACACTTTATTGTTTACCTTCTACATGTTGCTGCTTTTGTTCTGTGAAACATGCTGTTGATCTGTTGATGTTGAGCTATCGCACATGTGGTGATGCCACGGCCGTAGCCCGGGGACCCCTTGTGGCCGTCCCCTTTGGGGCTTCCTGGTGTGTTCCATGGGCTCTTTTTTTAATTTGTTTACGATTCCATGCTGTCGTCCTTGCCTCCTCCTTCCAGTGTTTCCCTGTGTCCAGGTGAAACGCAGCATTAGCGTGTCTCGGCGTCAGTGTGTCTCGGCGTTAGCGTGTCTCGTGAACCGTGAATGCCACATGTTCCACCATTTACCTTGATGGCCTTTAATTTCTCTCAGCAAGTTTGATGGATTTTAGGGGAGATGTCTTACATGTCATTAGACTTCCTGCCCTATGTATTTGAATGTTAGATGCAGTTTTAACATTGTCTTCTTGGACTTTCATCATCTGTGTGTGTGTTCCTGGCCTGTGGATGTACCAGTGGGTCCTTCACATTGACCCTGCACCTGACAACCTCGCTCTGATGCTGGTGTTTGACATACACACTCATACTTTCTGAGAGATGCTGGCCATGCTTCCCCGCCAGCGCCATGCCTCTCCTCTCCCCTGGCCACGCTTTCCCGCCAGCCCCATGCCTCTCCTCTCCTCTCCTCCAGCCCCACACCTCTCCTCTCCCCTGACCACACTCCCTCTCCAGCCCCACACTGCTCCACTCCCCCGGCCATGCTGCCTCTCCAGCCCAGCACCTCTCCTCTCCCCTGGCCACAATTTCCTGCCAGCCCTGCGTCTCTCCTCTTCTCCAGCCCCGCACCTCTCCTCTCCCCTGGCCACGCTCCCTTTCCAGCCCCATGCCTCTCCTCTCCCTTGGCCACGTTCCCTCTCCAGCCCCATGCCTTTCCTCTCCTCTGACCACACTCCCTCTCCAGCCCCGCGCCTCTCCATGCACTTCCCTCCAGGTGCAGTGTCATGGAGGAATGATGACAGTAGGCACCTCGTTTCCTTCAGGCTGTGGTGGCCGCTCCGGTAGTCCGTCAGTCAGCGCGGTGTGTGCTGGATGTTCTGTGTGATACTCTTTACTGAATTAATGAAATCCTCTTCTACTTGTGCTTTTCTAAGAGTCTTCGTCACGAAGTCCTACCCCATACGTTTTGATGTGGGTTGTTTTTGTTACTGTTCAGTTCAAAGTATTTTCTGACATTCTCTCTGGACTTAGAAAGCCTGGCCTTTGAGCAGGATTTAGCACGTTCAGAGCATATAATACAGGTGAATTGGCAAGTTGAAAAGAGATTGAAAAGGAGAAGCCCAGACTTGGTTCACTCACTTGATCATTAATTTTTCATTCCCCAAATTCTACTTCTTTTTTTTTTTTTTTTGGGAAGCGGGGGGAATGGAGTCTTGTTCTGTTGTCCAGGCTGGAGTGCAGTGGCGTGATACCGGCTCACTGCAATCTCTGCCTCCCAGGTTCAAGCAATTCTCCCACCTCAGCCTCTGAGTAGCTGGGACTATAGGTGCACACCACTATGCCTGGCTAATTCTTTGTGTTTTTAGCAGAGATGGATTTTGCCATGTTGGCCTGGAACTTCTCACCTTGAGTGATCTCCCCCGCCTTGGCTTCCCAACGTGGGATTACAGGCATGAGGCACCGCGCCTGGCCATTCCCCAGATTCTTACTGTGCGTCTCCTGTGAGCCTGGCATGTTTAGCTGCTGTGGAAAACAGCAGGGAACTGCACAGCAGACTGGGAGCTCAAGGGCCTCTCTCTAGGTGGGGCAGGTAGCAGTTGTGTTGAGGCAGTGATCGCTGCTGTGAAGAAGGTGAGGCACTGTAGGGTCTTGTGCCGGGACCGCTGCTGTGAATAAAGTGGGGCACTGTAGGGTCCTGTGCCGGGGATGTGTGGGAGGCGTGAAGCCTTTGAATAGGTGACCTTGCTGAGCCCAGAAAGTCACTGCGGGGAGAGCCGAGTCCATCTGCCGCGCTAGACCAGGGTGGGGTTTGGTTTGCTGTGATGATAGTTGGGAAGGTGGTGGAGCGAGGTCCCGTGTCTCCCTGGCTTCCGTGTGGCAATGCTGTAGGTGGTGGTGGGAAGATCAGGGGCTTTGGCGTTAGCGCAACCTGTGTTCCTCTCCGCGATCAGCTGCCTGTGTAGGTTTCTGTGGCCCGACAGCGGTCCCCCAGGCTGCCCCTCGGAGCCACACCAACTCCTTGTCCTGGTTCTAGTGTTGAGTCGGATTTGTCCTTCTCCCCTCTGTGATAATGGGTGCTGGGTGGGAGCCTGTGGGAGCTCCATGGTGGGCATTGGTTCAAGGTGAGCACTGCCCTTGCTCATGTGGGTGTCCCCCGGGCCGCTTTGCACATGGGTCGTGGAGCCAGCCTTGTACGTATCTTTCCTGGATAGCCGTTCTGTGGTTTCTGCCTCTGCCCCATGGGAGCCTAAATCTGGCTGTGCGCTTCTCCCTCCCCTCAGGGTGTGAGATCTAGCCCTCTTCCCCTAGAGCAGAGCAGAGGACTTCCATCCCTGCCGCAGAAGAGGCTGAGCGAGCCCCACGCTGCCTCTGATCGCCGTCTCCTCTGCCCCACACCCCGCTTTAGGTCTGAGGCTTCGTGATCGGCATGATTTCTCTTGCTCTTTCTTTTTTAATACTGAAAATTTTTGGTCTTAGGTAGCACGGAAGGGAGTATTTGTAACACCCACTACCTGCGGTGTCGTCTGGAAAGCATCATTCTCTGTGACCCTCTAGGGCCTTGTCTCAGACAGTCATGCTCCCTGTGGCACCCACCCAGGCGTGGGGGGTCAGCTCTGTGGCCCCGTGTTAACCCAGCAAAGCGAGGCTTAAGAGTGGCATAGAGACTCTGCCCAGGCCATGCGGCTAGCCTTGATGCTAGATTTGTGGGGTTTTTTTTTTTTTTTGAGACGGAGTCTTGCCCTCTCACCCAGGCTGCAGTGCAATGGCAGGATCTCGGCTTACTGCAGCCTCTGCCTCCTGGGTTCAAGCAATTCTCCTGCCTCAGCCTCCCGAGTAGCTGGGATTATAGGCGTTCACCACCATGCCCAGTTAATTTTTGTATTTTTGAGACGGGGTTTTGCCATATTGGCCAGGCTGCTCTCGAACTCCTGACCTCAGATGATCCACCCACTTCAACTTCCCAAAGTGCTGGGATTACAGGTGTGAGCCACTGTGCCTGGCCCTAGATTTTTTTCTTTTTTTTTTTTTTGAGACAAGGTCTGTCTCTGTCACCCAGTCTGGAGTGCAGTAGTGTGGTCTTGGCTCACTGCAGCCTCGACACCCCAGGTTCAGGTGATCCTCCTGCCTCAGCCTCCTGAGTAGCTGGGACTGCAGGTACCGCTAGCATGCCCATCTAATTCTTTTGTGTTTTTGTAGAGATGGCAGAAATCTGAGTGTGACTTGGTAGCTCTGGGGTGCAGCCTGCGGTCCCCACATCTCACCAGCTCCCCAGTGGTGCTCCTGTGCTGCTCCAGGCCAATTCTGTCGGGGTGGTAGAGGCCTGGACCATGCTCTATGATGTGGACCACAGGGGCCGGGTCACACAGCTGATGTGGATGCCACTGACTGGCCCTAGGCCTGGCTCACCCCCACCTCCCTCTGAAGACCACTGCCCACCTGCTATGCTTGCTGTCTGCCCCCCAGAGGACATACATTCTGGTGTGTGCTCCTTCACGCCCTGCTTTCTGTAAGGGTTTGTGGCGTGCCTCTGCCTGGCACTGTCATGGCACGCGCCCCCTTGCTGTGCTGCCTGCCTAGTGCCTGGAAGGAGGCTTGGCCCCGCTTCCTCTGTCTCCTTTGTTGCCGCCCTTTGTGACAAGTTTGCACTGTGTACCTGTACACAGGACAGATGGCGTTCGGGCCCTGCCGTCATCCCTGGGTCCCAGCCCCACTCTTCTGCGCCTCCTGCTGTTGTGACCCGTGCAGCCCATCTTCTCTCCTGGGCTTTAGCCTCTGGGGATATCCAAGGAGCAGCCCTGAGTATGGCATGTGCTCCCCGCTCTCCCATCACTGCGAGGGCGCGGCCCAGCCGAGCACAGCTCAAGTTCAGCTTCAGACCCTTTTGTTCTTACTTAAAGCACATCCTTCCACATACACCTGGATCGGTGGGAAGTCTGCAGGAGGGGCCCTGAGACACTGGCCAGCCCGCCTTCCTGGTTAGCGTTTGCTCTGCTCAGTGAGATGGCCGCTTCCCTCCACAGATAAGCAGGGTCCTCTCGGCTTTGGAATTTCTAGGTGTTACTATATCGCCCTTTCACATTACCTTTCTAGACCGACATTTCTATTATATCCATTTAGGAAATAACGTCCGCTTTGTTATGGGACAGTGCCATTTGCACGGTTATTAGAAAGCCAACCTTGTCACAGACACTGCTGCATTCTCCCTCCGAGAGGGCAGCTGGACCTGGCTGTGGCAGAAAAAAGTCCCAGGGAGAAAAGCAGTTTTAGGAAATACAGCGAAATCAAAACAAAATACCTTTTTTCCCTCTCCAATGCAAAGATGGTTCTTAAGGTCGGGTTGTGGGATGTGGGCCGCTTCCACCAGCCCGAGCCCTCTGCGTGCGCCCACCCTCCCTCTTGACCTCAGGTACACGGAGTTTGGAGGCTGCGTTCCACTGGATTCAGCTCACCCCATCTTTACTCTTGGCTCTTTGAAAAGACCACAGTCCTGCCCCTACCCGCCCATGGGTGGGACTTTCTGGACAGTTCCAGGTGAGACTGTGGAACTCCTGGCCCTTTCAGGAAGATTTGAGGAGACAGCCACACCACTGTGTTGGGGAAGGTGGGCTGGGAGCAGCAGTGCTCGTGGGCTCTGGCCCTGGTGGGAGTGCCCTGTCTATGGGCACCTGGGTGCAACCCTGACCCCTCCCTCCCTGCCTTCCCCTGCAGGTGCTGGTGGCAGGTGTGTCATCAGAAACCCCGATGAGAACATTTCTGGATGGTGTCGCTGAGACAAAGCTGTCTCAGGTCTCCGTGTTGAGGGTGGCTAGAGTCAGGAGTCCCTGGAGCACTGTAGAAGCCAGGTCTGCTTTCTTTTTTGAGGAGTGATGGCCTGTGTCCACTTCATGGTGGCAAATCACACTTGGAGAGCTCGGTCACAAGAGCCTACTGATAGCTGCAGCCCAGAATGCAGGACCTGGGTCACAGGCTCCCTGGCTTCACCCAGGGTCTGTCTCTGCCCCCACACCCTGTTGGCCTGGGGCACCCCCATAACCCATGTCCCCAGGCCCTGGCTGGAACGTGCCATACAGGGAAGACAGGCCCCACCTTTGCAGCCTCCTCTGCTTCCCCGTTGCTTTCCCGCCGCCCGCTAGGGCCTTGGGGCCTTCACACAACGTCTCTCCTTCTCAGAACCCAGCTTATCCCCGGCGTCTGGTTCACGACATCCAGGCAGGCCCTTTTCTCCCTTGTTCACCAGCGGCCGGCACGGTTCCTTACATACAGCAGGCACTCAGTAAATGCCTGGCGAATATTGGACTCCTTCACCTGCAGGAGGTGCTGAGACCTTCGGAGTGGCCAGGGAGCAGGTCTCCTACCTCTGCCTCACCTGCCCTGTGCTCTGCCCCTGCCAGAGGACTCTTGGTCCCAGCCTCACCCTCTGCATGGGCCTCTGCAGCACCACGTGCATGGGGCCTGTGATGCTGCCCCCGGCTGCCGAGGCCACAGCTGCTGCTGCCCATTCTGGCTGCCTCCAAACCCACCGGTTTTCAGGAAGGGCCTGCTGCCAGGTGGCAGATACCAAGGCTTCTGTTTCTGATGCCTGAGCTAATGTCAGCAATGTGGAAAGGGCATTTCAGTTGCCCAACAATGAAAGTTGCAAGAAGTGTAGCTGTCAGTGGCAGAGCAGGAAGGAGGGCAGTGGCTGGGAGCAGATGCCGGGGCAGGGACGGCTCGGCCTTCAGACGCAGGCACTGGAGGCAGCACCCACCCCTTCTCTCCTCAGGCTGGTGGAGGAGCCTCTACTGTCGCGGGACTCAGGGCAGCTCTCTCTTCTGGATTTCCTCCTCCAACATGTCCTGCTGGAGACATGTGGCTTCCTTTCCTCCCATGGTCCTGGAGGCCCAGTGCCTCCCTCCCCCGTGCTCCAGGCTGGGGTCCCAGCTCCCTCTCGGTTTCTCTGCTCCAGACAGCAGTCTGTGACACCAGGGCCATGCCCATGCCAGCTGCCATAGCTGCACCCCAGCTGCTTGCTCCAGGTTTGTTTTGATGGTGTACCGCTTTGTAAAGACTGTGGAATTTGCACACTGATATGTGCGTATTTGTATAAAAAGGATATGTTTGACCTGTGGCCAATAGTGAACATATCTGTTTATTTCTAAGATATAAGGACTTATAAAGATAAATGTAAGTAGGGTTTCCACTGTATTCCTAGGCCTCAGTGAGCTGTCCGGTACCCTCCCTGCCTGCTGTGCCTGGGCCCCAGTGAGCTGTCCGGTACCCTCCCTGCCTGCTGTGCCTGGGCCCCAGTGAGCTGTCTGGTGCCCTCCCTGCCTGCTGTGCCTGGGCCCCAGTGAGCTGTCTGGCGCCCTCCTGGGCTGTCACTTGCTGTCTGTTGGGCGTTGTGTCTGTGCGGTCTTCCTGAGGTTGTTTCCAGCTGCGGTGGTGGCAGGTTGGGCTTGGTGTCAGCAGGCCTGGGGCTCCCGCCACGCCACTGCCTGTGCTCTGTTGCTCACATGAAGGGGCCAGGGAAGCCTGTTGGCATCTGGAATCATGCCATGGCCGGCTGTGGCGGGGCTGTGGCCGTGCAAGTGGTGAGGATGATAGGGTTCTGCCCTTGTCCCTGGTCACCCTACTCCTGCTCTCGCTTCCCTAAGGCCAGCCCCTCCTCTCTGATGTGTGTGGAGCGTGGGTCTCGGCCTGCCGGGGGCTCCTTCGTGGTGTTCAGGGGGTGCACAGGTGTTGACTGCATGAATGGTTGTCTTTCTGCTGGCTGTTTCCCTGCCTGACGCCCCTGTAAACATCCATTCCCAACACGCTTCCCAGAGGATGCCTGCCCTTGGAGTACTCCTAACAAAAGGCTTCCCAGTGAAATCAGTTTGCAACACCCCATGTGGTATAGCCTGACACGGCACCTGCTGCTCAGCTCGTCCATGGCTCTGAGAAGCCCTCAGGGGCCCCAGGCAGCTGGTCGGGGTTGGGGGGACGTGGACAGCAATGTGACCCAGCAGGCACAGGACAGCTGGTGGGTGGCGGGGTGGGGGACAGCAAGGTGACCCAGTGGGCACAGGGCAACTGGTGGGGTGATTCAGGGATAGCAAGGTGACCCTGCAGGCACAGAGCAGCTGGGGGGGTGAGTGGGGGACAGCAAGGTGACCCGGTGGGCACAGGGCAGCTGGTGGGAGAGGTGGGGGACAGCAGGGTGAACCCACAGGTGCAGGGAAAGCCCAGTCTTCATGTGCAGTTTCCATGTCTTGTTCCTGGGCTTTTCTGAATTGTGAGTTTCTAACATACCACATTGAAACGTCTCGGATCTTGCCTGCTGAGCCACGTGGGTCTTCCTGAAGGCCAAGGTCAGCGCCCCCCTCGCCACCACTTCATCCAGACCCCAGGAGCCCCTTATGTCCAGTAGGCCGAGTCTCCCACAGCACCACGTGGGTTATGAATGAGAAACCTGGAGTGTCCTGCCTAGGAGAGAGGCTGTGGAATTCCCAGGCCCCCTCGGCTTTGGAGGTTCATAACAGAGAGACCAGGGATTGGAGAGGAGCCCAGGGAGGCATCTCCAGTGCCTAGGCCAGGCCTCATCCAGCCGGCACAGGTGGCTTTGGCCCGGCCTTGGGGGACACAGGCAGAGCCTACAGCGTGTCTGGGAGGGGCTGGAGGGACCAGGTCCGGAACCTTGTCCTAACTACCCAGGCTTGCTTTGGTCTGACATTGTCTTTCTTTGTGCTTTAAAAGTCTCCTCTCATGTTTGGTAGAGAAATGTTCTCTTTTTAAACTCAATTTCGAAGAAATCCATAGCTTTGAATAACCTTGATCTTGAAAGGAAAGGAAGTTGGCTGCAGGTGAAAATGGATGGTCATGCTCACAGGCATGGTTCCCTGCCAAGGAAGCCTCTTGAGTCTTCCCGCTAAAAATAGCCGCAGCGTCCTGGTGGTGGTGTGTGAACCGTCTCCAGGCCCCTCCTGGAGACATTCAGAGATGTTAAAGGTGACAGGCTGCCTCACCTGGCCGCTCCACACAGGTGTGTCTGCCCCTGGCCTGTGGGGCTCAGGTGGGTGGCCTGCTGACGGCCGGGCAGCACTCGGGGTACTGGGCTGCTTGCTCGGCGGCTTCTGCCCCTTCAGTTGTCCTTGGTGTCATGGCACAATCAAGAGCCTTGGAAGTTCCCTGTACCACAGTCTGGGCGGGTGCCTGGGTCCCTGTGTCCATGGTCCTGGGAGAGGTCCCTGGCCTCAGAGGCAGAGGTGTGGAGGCTCTGGGCTTTCTCCACGCCAGCGATAGGCCACCGTTGACTTGTGGTCTCCATGGTTCTGTGGGTGCTTCAAGGGAGCTGCCAGATAGATCTAGCCACAGCCTGACACCAGCCAGAGTGGAGGCGGCCCAGGGACCCCCTGGCTCACCTCCCTCAGCCTGGTGCTTCTGTCTGCCCGTGTGGGTGTGGACATGGGTCTGAGGCGCTGGCTGGGGTATTCCCTGCTTGCAGCAGGCGCGTGAGGTTCCATCCAGGTCTCTGGTTTCTGGTCTGGCCTCATACCTGGCTTAGCTCTCGTAGGAGTGCAACGGATGGAAGGGGTGGTGATGCCTGCAGATGCTGGGTGAGGTTCCTTGTGAACGTGTGGTCTGGTGCCCTTATGTTGGGTGAGGTACCCTGTGAACGTGTGGTCTGGTGCCCACAGATGTTGGGTGAGGTGCCCCGTGAACCTGTGGTCTGGTGCCCACAGACGGTGGGCGAGGTGCCCCAGGAATTGCAGTGCTCGATGGTCCCTCCAGGACACTGGTGCTGACGAAGCAAATCTGGCTGCCCACGCCAGGCAGTGCCCGGTGCCCCTCAGGTGGCTGCTGCCCTCCAGCAAGACATGGGGGCGCCGCTGGACCCAGGTGTCCATGAGGCCCAGGCACAGACCTTGCTTCTGCAGGAGGCCCCCGGGCGGACCAGGTGAGTCCTTTCTCCTGCTACCTCTTTGGAAATCTGTGTTTTTAAACTAAGCTTCTTGAGTGACATCAGAAGGCCCGTGAGCTGTTGAGCTGCCCCGAGCCTTTTGCCACCCATGGTGGGCATGAGCCACCTGCTGAGTCAGCTTGGAGTCAGCAGAGGCCTTGGACTGGGGGCCCCCACTGTTCAGGGAGAGGGTCTGGCCCTGGGCAGGGCACTGGGAAGGGAGGTGGTGGCCTGAGGCCACCTCTCTCCTAGGGGGAGGAAGCCTAGGAGCTGGCATCAGAAAACCCAAGTTAGAACCTGAACTCTGTCACTCTCTCACATGTGCCTGGTGCCAGCTCCCTTTACCTCTCTTCACCTTTGCTTCCTCTTTGGAAAAATGAAGCATGCACGCCTCACCCCGTCTGCACACAGAGCCGATTCACAGATTCCATGAGGGAATGCTCTGAAAATATTTTTAAATTGTAATGTTCAAATATGTGTGTGAGGTAGTTCATCATCAACTCACTCAACAAACATATGGTTAGTTCTATTCTAAGGTGATGTGTATTCCTGAAAGTCGCCCTGCTACACAAAATCACCTTAAAAACAAGATGGGACCCTGATAAAAATGGCAGCATGGTTGACGCGGTCGGTGGCTGGACACAGGCAAGTGTGACGATTGGCACGACTCTTTGCCTCAAGGAGGCCTAGCGCTGGCTTGGGGAAGTGGGAGTGGCGGCTTGCGGGTCACTGTGGAGTGGGGAGGGCACCTGAAGCTGGAGGGGTGTTGCACAGGGGGCTCAGCCAGGCTTGGGAGGCTCCCAGCACAGCTTCGTTCAGCTGAGTGTGGTTTTCTGCGTCCATCTTGGAGGAGGTTCTTCACAGAGGGGTGGTGGGGGACTTTTTGGCCATCACTCAGCATCCTATGGGACAGCCCCTCCCAGTCATTAGCATGGGAACAAGACTGTGTTTTTCAAACGAGACACAGCAGAGTCAACTGCCCAGCTGACCCACCTGCCTGCCCTGTGCCAGGCCTTACGCAGTGTGGTTGCTACTTATTACCATTCATCAAATTTATTTCCCAACAAATTGTATGTTAAATACCTGGTATGGGACCTGGAGTGAGTGGGCATTTGATGTGTGCTGGCATTTGTCAGAGTAACTTCTCATTTCATTAACATACCTCTGATAATACTTAAAAATCATTTGGAGAATTCTGAGCTCGGATTTGGAAATCCCATGTTTGTGCAACAGGAATTTGTTGTTGGATGAGGTGAAGGAGCTTGCCCAGGTGAACAGGTAGAATTCCCAGCCAGAGTCCCTCTACACCAACCCCACCGCCTGACTGGGGTGCTGGAGCATGGTGTCTGAGAGTGCGCGTGTGCGTCAGTGTGCACATGTGTGCACCTGGGTGTTCATGAACACACCTGTGTTGGTGCTCAGTGTGCCTGCGTGCACACGAACATTCCTGTGTACGTGTCTGTGCTGCATGAGTTCTGTGTAGGAGCTGTATGTGCACATCTGTGTTGAGTGCTGTGTATGTGTGTGTCCATACGTGGGTACTTGTGTGCGCATGTATGTTGTGTAAGTTCTGTGTGCACATGTGATCATGTGAGTGTGCACATGTGCTTTGTGAGCTGTGCATGCACATCTGTGTGAACTGTGCATGTGTGAGCATGAGTGTGCACATGTCTGCTCTCTGAACTGTGCACATGTGTGCGTGAGTGTGCATGTATTTGTACTGGTGAGCTGGGTGCACGTGATTGCACGTGTGTGAGTGTGCATGTGTCTGCAAAGTCTGCTCTCTTCTGCGTACGTGAGTGCACATGTGTCTGCGGAGTCCACTCTGCACGTGAGTGCACGTGTGTGTGTCTGTGGAGTCTGCTGTCTCTGCACACGTGAGTGCACGTGAGTGTGCATGTGTCTGCAGAGTCTTCTCTCTGTGCGCACGTGAGTGCACGTGTGTGAGTGCCCGTGTCTGCGGAGTCAGTTCTCTGCGCGCAAGTGCACGTGTGTGAGTGCCCGTGTGTCTGCGGAGTCAGCTCTCTGCGCACGTGAGTGCACGTGAGTGCGCGTGTCTGCGGAGTCTGCTTTCTGCGCACGTGAGTGCACGTGTATGAGTGTGCGTGTGTCTGCGGAGTCTGCTCTCTGTGCACATGTGAGTGCACGTGTGTGAGTGCGCGTGTGTCTGCGAAGTCTGCTCTGTGCACACGTGAGTGCACGTGTGTGAGTGTGCGTGTCTGCGGAGTCCGCTGTGTGCACGTGAGTGAACGTGTGTGAGTGCGCGTGTGTCTGTGGAGTCCGTTCTGTGTGCACGTGAGTGCACGTGTGAGTGCGCGTGTCTGCGGAGTCCGCTCTCTGTGCGCACGTGAGTGCACGTGTGAGTGCGTGTGTCTGCGAAGTCTGCTCTGTGCACACGTGAGTGCACGTGTGTGAGTGTGCGTGTCTGCGGAGTCCGCTGTGTGCACGTGAGTGAACGTGTGTGAGTGCGCGTGTGTCTGCGGAGTCCGCTCTCTGTGCGCACATGAGTGAACGTGTGTGAGTGCGCGTGTGTCTGCGGAGTCCGCTCTCTGTGCGCACGTGAGTGAACGTGTGTGAGTGCGCGTGTCTGCGGAGTCCGCTCTCTGTGCGCACGTGAGTGCACGTGTGAGTGCGCGTGTGTCTGCGGAGTCCGCTCTCTGTGCGCACGTGAGTGCACGTATGTGAGTGCGCGTGTGTCTGCGGAGTCCGCTCTCTGTGCGCATGTGAGTGCACGTATGTGAGTGTGCATGTCTGTGCTGTGTGAGCTATGTGTGTGCATGTGTCTGAGCATGTGACTGTGCATACGTGTGTGTGGTGTGAGCTCTGTGTGCGTGCACATGTATGGATGGTGTGAGTGCTGTATGCGCACAAGTGTGTTCATCTGTGCCTGCCATTCTGGAACGCCGATTCTTTTATGCAGTTTGGCTCCTTTTCCCATGAGACCCTCATGGAACATTAAGCCCAGCAGACAAGGCCAGCCCCAGCCATTGTGATAGTTATTAAATAGCAATAAAGCAGGATCTGTATTTACAGACCCAGAGTGTGCTCAGACTGGGAGGTATTAAACATCATCCATCATCAAATGGAAAACAGTCAGATGCAGGGAGCGTGGAATGGAGTTAATATTCTTTTGGTTAACTTCACTCATAAACAGCTAAACTGCCCCCAATAAAACACCAAGGGGAGGAGGGGAGGTTCTCCCAGACGGAAGCCATCATCAGCATGGTCTGCAGACAGGCCCCCCAGGTTTCCTCGTGCCCGTGGGTTTGCAGCTGCGTCACAGGGACTGTCCGTTCTGCAGCTCATCGCACAGCTGCGGCTCAGAGCAGTGGTGCCTCAGGGTTCCTTTCCAGAATTCTCGCTGCCTGCTTTGCCTGAGGTCAGCTCATTGGCAGCCCTGGGGAGCTGGGGTGAACAGAGAAGAGACATTTACTTGTAGAACCTGAGAATTTGGGAAGGGAGGGCCTTAGCTGAAGACTGCTCAGGAGGGTGGCACGCAGTAAACAGCTTAGAGTTTAACCCGGGAGCTGGCTGTGGGGCACGGATGTGCGCACTGGTGGCCATTCAGTACGATCCTCCAGTTTCCTCTGTCTGTGAGTGGGTGCGCCCAGCCCAGGGGGTGTTGTGTGCACAGCATGTGGCATAGAGGTGGCACCTGGGAAAGGGGGCCGGGCACTGTGTGTGTGGGCACGGGGAGCGCTGCTCTTCCTCCTCTGAGCCGAGGCTCCTGTCTGGGCGAGGTCTAGCCCTCCACCTAGGAGCTCACAGAATCTTCAGTGGGGACGGACTCTGGAAAGGACCCACCTCTTTTCCCGCCCCGGGTTGCACGTGGGCCCCTTGGGCACAGGCCGGCAGCACTCACCCCTTTCCTGCTCCAGACGTCATCACGGCTCAGTGTGGGGCGGGCGGGTGAGGCGGGGTTTGTGTCGCTTCTGATCTGGAATGGGTTTAGCAGCTGAGGAGACGATCGCCACGCACAGAGTTCAGTCTCCAGAAAAAGAATTTATACAGTTCCTGAACATTCCCCTTGCACAGTTTTTAACTGTTTTAGACTAGAAGTTTTAAGTGAGCGTCTGTGTTTCTAAATCATTTCAGGGACAGTGCCCCAGCCACAGCCTGTCTGGAGGGGAGGGGTGGGTGGGCATGGGCTCCAGGCCCGGGAGGAGGAGAACAACATGGGTTTCCTAGCTAGCTGGCCGGCCCTGAGGTTGTGGGGGCCTTTGGTAGCTGAAAGAGGTCTCGTATTTCTGTGCACATTGAAAGGCGATCTTACCGGCCTGCGCTGCCTTCCAGCTGAGGACAGGGACATAGGGTACCTGTGAGTGCAGGCCTGGAAAGGGAGGGGCCTTTCCACTGCAGGGAGGATGGGGCTTCAGCCCACCTAGGGCGTGGTGCCTGTGCCCCCACCTGCATCCCAGGAGAGGCACTGATTGCAGGGACCCTCTTTGACTCTGTAGAGGCAGCCAAGGTGTCCACTGCAGCCCTCAGCCGGCCTTCCCTGGGAAGTCCTTCCCTTACAGGGCCTCCGCTGCCACCTCTGTCATGGGCAGGCCCTCAAGGAGCAGGGCTGTGGTGGCCCCGTGGCACAGGAGGTGTGTGCCGTGTCTTCTAGGGATGGTGGCTCAGCCCCATGTGGGGTCCTCGGCAGAACATTTGGATTTAACGACTACTTGGGGCTCACCACGTGCTCTGAGGCTCAGAGAAGGCCTGGGACGGGCCCTGAAGTGCTCTCTGGCCGAGGCTGGGCTCCTCAGGGGAGACACTGGCTCCTGTATCCCGCTCCCCTCCCCTTCCTTCAAGGAATCCTGTTAGGCTTTTCACTTTGCTCCACGGCCTCCAAATCCCACTAAGCGACTGTCGCTTTTCCAGGGTGTCCTCAGGTGCTATACTAAGCTTTAATAAAGGGCTTTATCCACAGCTTCAGGAAAGGCTCTAAATAAATTAGATCCATTGGTTAGCCTCCATTGGTGATTTTTATTAACCTCCGGTTAAAGAAATATTGCTGGTTACAGAAGCACGATTTATTTCTGTGCAAGCCAGACTGGTATGGCTCCTGCGGGCTCCCGAGAGGGATGGCGCTGTGTACACACAGAGTGCTGGGCTGGCCATGAGAGGCACCTGAGAGGGTGCCCGGCGGCCGGAAGGCTGGGAGTCGCTCTCACGGGGACACGGGGACACAGGGCCTCTCACGGGGACACGGGTCCTCTCACGGGGACATGGGGCCTCTCACGGGGACACAGGGCCTCTCACGGGGACACAGGGACTCTCATGGGGACACAGGGGCTCTCACAGGGAATCTCACAGGGACATGGGGGCACAGGGCCTCTCACGGGGACACAGGGACTCTCGGGGACACGGGGGCTGTCACAGGGAATCTCATAGGGACACGGGGGCACAGGCAATCTCATGAGGATTCACAGCTGCAGAGACATGGGCTGGTGCTCGTGGCCTGGAGTGGAGAGCAGGGTGTGGAGGCCGGGTAGGAGGCCCGAGCCTTTCATGTCCTTTCTGGTCCCTGGTGGCAGCTCCCTTGCTGAATGGCTTCGCCCTGGGAGGTGATTGGAGGCTGGGGCTTGCCATCAGGGCACCCGGACTCAGATCGTGCCTCTGCAGCTGTGTGGCTTGGGCGTGTGGCTCCCCTTGGTGCCTCTGCTGCTTCTGTGAAGTGAGGAGAATGGTCGCTGCTGCTCATCAGAGTGGGGAGGTGACAGGCCTGGCCCGGGGATCAATTATTGTTCATGCCGTTGCCTCCCCTGGGCTCCCCTGTCTACACCACTGGCACAGGAGCTCCTGAGAGGATGTCCGCATCCTGGAGGACTACGCCATGCTGATGGTCTCCATTTCTTGGGGTCTCTCTCATTGAGCTGGGACCCCAGTTCCAGTTCTTTTCATCCTCACTGAATCCCACAAAGCTGAGTGGGAAACACGTGGGCTTGCGGAGTCGCCCTCGCTGTACAGGAAGAGAAACCGAGGCTGGAGCAGTGGAGAGGCTTGTGTGGTCAATAGCCTGGGGGCTTCACGTGTACTCAGGACCGAGACCTCCCGGCCGCACCCCCGTGCTGGTTCTGTGCCCTGCTGAACCATTTGGGAAATGGTGTTATCTCACATGTGCTGCCGCCTCCTCTGAGACTGACCGCTGCTGTTTCTAAAGCACCGTTCCTAGTGCGTTCACGGCATCCCCACCTCCTTCCACGTGCGCCGGGCGGCTTCTCTTTGGCCTCTCTCACCTGAGATGCTTTGTGGCAGGAGCGTCCTCTCAGGAGCCTGAGTGTGTGAGTTCAAATCCCAGTCCCAGGTGCTGGCTGTGTGGAACCCGGCCGAGGTCTTTCGTCGGTGTCAGTTCCGTTGCTGGAGAGAGCGGGGATTGTCCCAGCGCATCCTCACAAAGTTGTTGGTGGACTGAACAGGTTGGGAGGAATGAGCAGGAGTGACCCTCAGACCAGGGCCTGCAGTGGCTGCCTCTGTCCTGCGGGCATTCACTGTGATTTTTATTATCTGCTGGCTGCTCCCCTTCCTGTGGTCCGTTGTGACCACCAGCTCTGTGCAGCTCGTCCTCCCATGCTGCTGTCTCCCCTCCTCCCCCCTCTCTCCCTCAGGCCTTTGCTGTGGTTGCTGGACCATTGCCCATGACCGTCTTAGGGGCCCTGCCGCCGTCCAGTGCGTGTGCTCTCTTGACGTGACAGGCACCCAGCTTTGCTCGAGACATACCCAAGCCTGCAGCCGCCACCCACACCCTGTTCCTACACAGTGTGGTCTGCCACGTTCCAGGGGCAGGCTCGGCAGCCCGGCCCTCCCTGGCCTTGTTCAGCAGCCCTGGGCCCAACCTATGTCTACGTTGGGCAGTGCCGGGTGTTGGGAGCAGAGAATGGGCAGAAGCCTCTGCCTCAGGGCTCCCTGGGGCCTGGCAAGAGGCCTGGAGCGGTGCTGCTCCCACCCTTGAGAAAAAGGCTGGCACTCCGCAGGGCTATTTGTGGTGGGAAACAGGTGCTCAACCAGTCTGGACCCCCAGCCCTGCCAAGCTCTCCCCGTGCCTCCACTCTGCAGGGCACCCATAGCCTCCAGAGAACAGTCATGACCCAGCGTGCTTGTATGCAAGATACCTGAGCATCACGTTCCCAAGCCCGCCCATTCTGGCCACCTCCAGCCCGCAGGACGTGCCAGGTCGTGCCGAGGGCCTCCTGAGGAGTGCAGGACTGTCAGAACAGATTGCAGCATGGATTTTCGGAGGATTAAAGTTAATTGAAGAGCTCTTCCTTGCTTTCATGTCCTTGTGTCTGCCAGCTATTTACATGCGAATGCTGCCCTGCCACCAAGGATGAGGGGTGTCTGCCACACCGCACTGTCAGGAGGGAACCACGGGAGGAGGAGAGGAATGCAGGGTTGTGTATTTACCCTGCGCCTTCCGATGGGACAGGGCCGTGGATGCAGACACGTTCGAAAGTCAGCGGCAGGGTCATTTTCTTGTATTTCCTGAAGTGTCTATGTGGCTGACTGGAATGTTCTCCATTCGGGCCCCACCTTACACTGCGTAATGGAATGCATTATGTGTGGAAATATCTTCGCATAAGCAGTTTTATAAATAGAGAGACTGGAGAGTAGGGTCTGCAGTTTCTAAGTGCAGGGCTGTGTTTTCCGGAAGCCCATCCTCCTTGAGGAAGGTGACTTTCAGCTTCGCGGGGTCAGCCGGTAACAGCGTCCTCTGGCCCTCAGCAGCACTGTCTTGATGTGGACATGGACATGTGCGTGTGTGAAGGCTCCTCCGGTGTGTGAGTCCGTTCTTGTGTCTCTATAAAGGAATACCTGAGGCTGGGTAATTCTGCAGACTGTACAGGAAGCATAGCACCGGCATCTGCTTCTGCTGAGGCACCAGGAAGCTTCTGATCACGGCAGAAGGTGGAGGAGGAGCAGGCACGTCACATGGCCAGAGCAGGAGCAAGCGAGACACTGGAGGTTCCAGACTCTTTTCAACAACACTCCTCACCCTGGGGAGGGGCCTGGGCCATTTGTGAGGGATCCGCCCTCATAATCCAACACCTCCCACAAGGCCCCACCTCCATCTTTGGGAAACATTTCAACCTGAGATGTGGAGGAAACGAACATCCAAACCGTATCACCAAGTATTTGTTGAATGAAGAAATGAACGAATGAACATTGATACCATCATTGGATGTATTTTAGCTGCAGAGTCTAAAAGCCAGGGTTTGGGGGTGGCTGGAGTGTGAAAAGGTAGGTGGTAGTCAGGTATGCCATGTGTGTCCATGTGCGTGCCCTTGTGCCTGTCTGCATGTGTCTGTGTGTCTGTGTCCGTGTGTGCATGTGTGTGTGCATGTGCGTGTGTCTGTGTACATGTGTGTGTGTGCATCTGTGTGTGTGCATGTATGTGTGTGCATGTGCGTGCATCTGTGTGCCTGTGTGTGTCTGTGTGCATGTGTCTGTGTCCATGTGTGTGCACATGTATATGTGTGTGTACATGTGTGCGTGCATCTGTGTGTGTCTGTGTCCGTCTGTGTGCATGTGTGTATGTGTCTGTGTATGTGTGTGCGTGCATCTGTGTCCCTGTGTCTGTGTGCATGTGTCTGTGTCCATGTGTGTGTGCATGTGCATATGTGTGTACATGTGTGCGCGTGCCTCTGTGTGTGCCTGTTGTCTGTGTCTGTCTGTGTGCATGTGCGTATATGTGTCTGTGTACATGTGTGTGCATGCATTTGTGCCTGTGTGTCTCTGTGCATGTCCGTGTGCATGTGTGTCTGTGCATGTGTGTCTGAGTCTTTCTTGGATGGTCCCTTGCTGCTTTCCTGGGGAGCTAGTTCTCTCTGGCCTTGGCTGGGTAGGACGCAGGCTCTGCTTGCCTCTCCAGAACAGAGCAGGAGGTGCTGTGGGGAGCTGGGTGCAGCGTGGTCAGGCCAAAGCAGGCACCTGAGTGAGTTTTGCGTTCAATATCCCTCCCCCACTGTGGGCTACCGTGGTGAGAGTTGACGTTTTCGCAGGGTGGAAGCGAGACTGTCTTGTGGAGTTTCCTGCTCTCCTCGGGCAAAGAGAGGGTTTAGTGACCTGTCATTTGATGTTATGCCTTCAAAGCTCTTCTTCATCTGGTTGAATTCAGCTCATGTTGAGTGTCAGTTGTGACCCATGTCAAAGGTGTACGCAGCTGGATGTAAGTTAAAGTGGAGAAGACAGACTTTATTCAGTTGCTGCTGACAGCAGGGGACAGAGCTGAGCTCCTTTCAGGTTTGTGCAGATGTGACCAGGCATTTTAAAGGGAGTGTGGGGAGCAGGTGCCCAAGTGGAGTCAGGGAAGTGAAAAATTACAGAAAGCAGCAAGAGGGTTGGGTAGCTTGAATGTGATGAGCTGACTCTGCTATGAGCTGGCAGGTCAGGGCTGGCAGGGATGGGCTCCTGCTCCCCCTCCCCAGCCCCAGACTGGGAGACTGGCCTGTCTTCCTGATGATAACGTTCGAAAGGGGTGGCTCTTGGTCTTTGAGAAGGACGTCCCAGAGCTATGGGAGGTGCAGGCATGTGTGTCTCCAGGGGACTGAGGAAGGATTCACAATTGTCAGCTTGGATTTTCCCAAGTAACTGCATTAGGAAGGGGAGGCAGGGCAGGGGCCTATTGTCAGGTGTGGTAGAACCAAGGGCAAATCCTCCTGACAGCCCTGAGCTTTTTCCGACAGGAACTCAGAGTGCTTTAGCTCAGGCTTCAGGAAGTCCTGCTGTGGCGGGTGGTGTCTCAGTGCAGGGGGTCGGATGGAGTCCCCATGTGCTGAGAGCTCTTCTGTGGTTCTCAGCAGCCAACAGTGCGAGACACACGTGATTGTGAAGCCAAGCTTCTCAGGGCAGCCCCTATGACAGCACATGGCACATAGGACGTTCCAAATCAGCACTGGCTGAATGAGCAATGCCAAAGAGCAGCCAGCACCTCTGTTTGCAGGAAGATGGAGTTGACGCATTTTCTTTGACCCTTCTGTTAAGTATAACGAAGAGCCCCGGACATTATCTATGGAATGAGCACAGCGAGCCTCTGCGGGGTGGAAGCCAGAGGCCTTGGGCCTCGGAACAGCGTGGTGGGGAGCTGCCCAGGTTTCCTCGTCTGCCTCTTCTATCCCAGACTTGGAGCTAAGGAAGCACATCCCCAAAATGCCGACACTCCCCAGCAAAGGACTAGGGAAGCAGTAGCTGGGAAGACAGAAAATGTAGTCAACGCCTGGCAATAATGGAAAGATAAAAGTTAATGGATAAGGTCAGCAGCAGAATGGAGGCGACAGAGGAGTGCGTTCACGAAGTCAGGTAGACTGATAGGAACTGCCCATTCTGAACAACACAGACAATATGATAGAATAAAATGAGCAAAGTCCCCAGCGCCTATGGGACCTGGGAATATGATGGAGTAAAAGGAATAAAGTTCCCGGCACTGGTGGGGCCACAGCACGAGATCCAGCATTCCAGTCATGGGGATCTGGGAGGGTCGGGAGGAGCTGAGATGGAGCCGCCGAGGCAGCAGGCAGCGTCTTCATGACTAATCCGGTCTCTTCGTTGTTCTGTGGGTCTACTCCGATTGTCTGTGTTTTTCTTGAGTCAGTTTTGGTAGCTTTTGTCTTCTTAGGAGTTTGTTCATTTCGCCTCTGTTACTAACTTTTGGCATGCAGCTGTTCATAGTACTCGTTTACGGTCTTGATTTCTGTAAGGTCAGCTGTGGTGTCTCTTTCACTCCCGACTGCAGTGATCTGCACCCTCATTCTTTTTTCCTTGATTGGCCCAGCTAAAAGTTTTTGTCAATTCTGTGGCTCTTCTCACAGAACCAACTTTAGGCTTGACCGATTTCTTTTATTGTTTCTGTGTTCTTTATTTCACTTATTTTTGCCCTAACCTTTACTATTTCGTTCCTTCTGCTTGGGTCAACTGAAGTTGGACTCCATCAAAATTAAAAATTTTGCCCTGTGAAAGACCCTGTGAAGAGATGAAAAGACAAGGTAGAGATTGAGGGGAAATATTTGCAAGCTTCATATCTGACAAAGACGATTTGTTATCTGTAATAGATAAAAACCTTCTCAAAACTCAATAGTAGAAAAACAAAACAGACACACCTAATTAGCAAATGAGCAAAAGATATAGACAGACATTTTTATGAAAGAACATATACAGATGGCAGTTAAACCCGTGAAAAGGTGTTCAACATCAGTAATCATTAATGAGGGAAATGCAAGTTAAAACCACAATGAGGCATCACTGCACACCTGTCAAAGTTTAAAATCGGACACCGTCAAATGCCAGCCAGTGTGTAGAGAAACTCCATCTCTGGTGCCTTGCTGAGGGGGGAGTGCCAGGGCGTGGCCACTCTGAAGCCAGCTCCAGGGTTTCCTAAAAAATGCACTGCAGCTCCCATATGACCAGCAGTCGCATTCCTGGGTGTTGATTCCAGTGAAATAAAACCGAGGTTCGGACAAACACCGACAGAAGACTCTTCCCAGCAGCTTTTGCGTAACGGCCAAGAACTGGAAAGAATTCTGATGTCCTTCGGTGGTGAATGGTTAAACGACACTAGTGCCTCCATCACGCAAAATGTTACTCAGGACTAAGAAGGAATTAACCGTGGATAAACATAACTTGGATAGATCTCCAGGAGTTTAGTGGAGCGAAGAGCCCAGTCCCTAAAGGTTGTGTGCTGCATGATCCCATTTGTCTGACGTCATTAAAAGGCTGACGTTGTGGAAAGCCTGTGGATGGCTGCCGTGCGCTACGGAGACGCACAGGAGGAATCGTGGCTGTGAAGGGACAACCTGAGGGATTTCTGTGGTGATAAAAATGTTCTGTATCTTATTATACCATTGTCAGCATACGGGTTGTGATACTGTGCCGTAGTTTTGCAAGATGTTACTGTTGGGAAGAACTGGATAAATACTACTTGTGATCTCTGTGTTATTTTTTATAGCTCCATGTGAATCTGTAATTGGATCAAAATAAAAAGCTTAGATCAGGCGCAGTAGCTGACACCTGTAATCCCAGCACTTTGAGAGGTCGAGGCGGGCAGATCACTTGAGGTCAGGAGTTCGAGACCATCCTGGCCAGCATGGTGAAACCCTGTCTCTACTAAAAATACAAAATATTAGTGAGGTGTGGTGGCGCCCACTTGTAATCCCGGCTACTTGGGAGGCTGAGGCAGGAGAATTGCTTGAACCCAGGAAGTGAAGGTTGCAGTGAGCCGAGGTTGTGCCACTGTACTCCAGCCTGGGTGACAATGAGTGAGACTGCGTCTCAAAAAAAAAAAAAAAGTCATCAGCTTCATTATCTCCTAACAGGAGGATCAGCTTGTCCTCTGAAACTTTGAAGCCAGGGATCGACTTCTCTTCTGTAACTGTAAAATTCCTGGACGGCACCTTCCGGCAGAAGGCTGTTTTATGTGCACCGCACATCTGGTGTTGACTGTGGACGCCTTCACTGGTGCTCTTAGCTGGAGCTTCTGGAGAACTTGCTGCAGCTTCTCCATCAGCACTTGCGGCTTCACTTCGCACTTTTATGTGATGGGGACGGCCTCTTAACGTAAACCTCATGAACCCACCTCTGCTAGCTTCAGGCTTGGATTCTTCGGCTTCCCCACCTGTCTTAGCCTCATAGAACTTGCTCTGGCGTAAGGGAATGTTGGGGCTGGTTTGATCTATCCAGACCACTCAGACTTTCTCCGTATCAGCAACAAGACAGTTTTACTTTCTTATCGTGGGTGTGTTCAGTGGAGCAGCACTTTCAATTTCCTCTGAGAACCTTGCCTTTGCATTCACAACTTGGCTAGCTGTTTGGCACGAGAGGCCTGGCTTTCGGCTTATCTTTGCTTTTGGCACACCTTCCTCACGAAGCTTAATCCTTTCTAGCTTTTGGTTTAAAGGAGAGATGTGCGACTCTTCCTTTCTCTCGAATGCTTAGAGGCCGTTGTAGGATTATTAACCGGCCTAATTTTAATATTGTTGTGTCTCAGGGAATAGAGAGGCCCAAGAAGAGGGAGGGAGAGAGATGGCTGATCAGTGAAGCAGCCAGACACACGCAACGTTGGTCAGTTAAGCTTGCCGTCTTAGGAGCATAGTTTGTGGCACCCTAGAAACAATGACAATAGAAACATTTGAGATCACCGATCACAGATCACAACAGATACAGCAGTGAAAAAATGTCAGAAATACTGTGAGGACGTGGCGCCCCAGAATCAATGACAACAGTAAGATCGGAGATCACCCATTGCAGACCACAACAGATATAGTAGTGATAAATGTCAGAAATACTGTGAGGACATGGCACCCCAGAATCAATGACAGTAGTAACATCGGAGATCACCCATTGCAGACCACAAGATGTAACAGTGATAAATGTCTGAAACGCCGTGAGGATGACCTCGGAGATCACCCGTTGCAGACCACAACAGATGTAACAGTGATAAAATGTCTGAAATGCCGTGAGGATGTCCAAAGGTGACAGAGCTGTGAAGGGAGTACATGCTGTTGGGAACATGGCGCCGAGGGTCTCGCCCAAGGCAGGACGGCCACAAACCTTCCATTTGTAAGCAGCACAGTATCTGTGTGGTCCAGGAGAGCAAGGCGGGCCTGGGTCCATGCTGGCTCCTCATGGGGGCCAGCACACTGTACTCGTGTAAGATGTTAACAGTGGGGCACTTGGGTGTGGAATATGTGGAAAGTCTCTACCATCTTCTCCATTCTTCTAAATGTAAACCCATTCTAAAAAAAAAAAAAAAAAGAGAGTCTATAAGAAGGAGCCGCAATTTCCGCCTGGCAGAAGGCACTGGAGCTGGTGAGATCTGATGTGTACCCGGGTCTGATCCACGTTTGGTGCATGGCTGGACACCTTGGTGGGTGCGGGGAAGCTCGTGCTGCGGAAGGAGCTGTGGGGCAAGCGTGCGGCAGGTAGAGCACAGCTCCTGCGCGTGGGTGGGTGTGGGGAAGCCTGTACTGCGGGAGGAGCTATGGGAGGAGCGTGCGGCAGGTAGAGCACGGCTCCTGCGCCTGGGTGGGTGCGCGGAAGCCCGTACTATGGAAAGAGCTGTGGGAGGAGCATGCGGCAGGTAGAGCACGGCTCCTGCGCCTGGATGGGTGCGCGGAAGCTTGTGCTGTGGGCGGAGCTGTGGGGTTCGGCAGGTGGAGCACGGCTTGTGCACGTGCGTGGGTGTGCGGAAGCTCATGCTGTGGGGGAGCTGTAGTGGGAGAAGCATATGGCAGCTGAAGCGCCGCTCGTGCGTGTGGGTGGGTGTGCGGAAGCTCGTGCTGCCGGAGGAGCTGTGGGAGGAGCTTTCGGGAGGCGGAGCGTGGCTCGTGCGTGTGGGTGGGTGTGAGTGGCCTTGGTGGGATCCAGCTGACCACCTCCCACCTGGTTGGTCTCCATCTGTAGACAGCCTAGTTCTTAGGATTCTAGGTACCCAGTGTCATTTGTGACACTTCCTCGGGCTCCCTGTTCTGCTAGGGCTGTTGAGTCCTCATAGCACTTCCCATCAGGAGCCCTGGCCTTGGGGAGGTGGGACAGGCAGGTTGCTGGGTTGTCTTTAGGGGTAAGCTCTTCCTCCTGTCTTCTGTTTAAAAGAGGACCCGCAGTAGATTCAGGCCTTAGATTTACCAATGCGTGGAGCTGTGGGCAATGCTCTCCAGTGATAGCCTGAGCTTCCGTGGAATTTAATTTTGATATATTGGCCTTTGTGTGTAAGAAGAGCCCAAACTCACAACTGGATGGATTGTCCTCCTCACACTAGACACGTCATCCCAAGAGGACTCTGAGCCAACCATAAGGGATTCAGGCTGCAGCTCTGGTTCCCCGCTGGAAGGTGGTGCAGGAACGAACGCATCGTCCTCCCCTGTCCCGACTTGTCGGCACTCCCACGCTCACGCCTGGGAGCCTGGACTCCGGCTTGCATTTCTCAGCATGTCCTTGGACTGTGTGTGGTCTGCGTGTCCCTGGGGTTGTCTGTGGGGTCATGTGGCCCCTCTGCGCTGCCTGGTTTCCTGTTTTCTCCCACATCATGTCTGGCATTTCTTTACTCAGAAATGAGGCATCTGTTGTTGGCTTGCCTGTGGATTTCGTGTCCCTCCCTGAGCTCCCGGCTCCGTGGGGCCAGCCCCAGTGTGGACTTGTGGTCCCCTGTGCTGCTGGGCCCCGGGTTGGGTCTGCGGAGTAGATGAGTGTCTATTCTGTGACCACTGGACTCTTACAACACGCAGCCCTCTTTGACTATAGCACTGGACGTGTGCATAGTTTGGGAACTGATCAAAAAGTATGAAGAGGCCATTGAAAAAGACCTTGACCCCTGCACCCAGAGGTAGCACCAAGAACATGGCGTGCATTTCATCTCCACGTCTCCCTTCTCTCCTTTCCTCCCCTGTTCATTCACTCAGCCAGTCTGTCAGCCAACCAGTAAGCGCTCACGGACACCCCCATGTTCAGGTGCGGTAGGGACAGCCGAGTGTGGGGACTGCTGTGGCAGAGCTGGCAGCCCTGTGTGCTTCTGCACTTGTCACATTTTATTGCAGCCAGTGCCTGTGCCATTAAACATTCCTTGAAAATAAAATCTTTTTTGGCTGTACAATGTTTCTTTGTATAGACATACCAAAAGTAAACTCTTGGCCGGGCACGGTGGCTCACGCCTGTAATCCTAGCACTTCGGAAGGCCGAGGAGGGCAGATTGCCTGAGCCCAAGGGTTCGGACCAGCCTGGGCAACACGGTGAAGCCCTGTCTCTACTAAAATACAAAAAATTAGCCAGGCATGGCGGCGTGTGCCTGTAATCCCACCTGCTCAGGAGGCTGAGGCAGGAGGATCGCTTGAACCTGGGAGGCAGAGGTTGCTGTGAGCTGAGATCGCACCATTGCACTCCAGCCTGGGTGACAGAGCAAGACTCTGTCTCCAAAAAAAAAAAAAAACTATTGGAAATTTAGCTTTGTTTTTAATTTTTTCATTGTTATTGCTAATGTGTGCAACATCCTTGGACTCAGCTGTTTCCACATATCTGATTCATTTATTGTTTATTTATTTGTTTAGACACAGGGTCTTGCTCTGTCGCCCAGGCTGGAGTGTGGTGGTGCCCTCTTGGCCGACTGCAGTGTTGAACTCCTAGGCTCAATATATCCTCCTGCCTGAGCCTCCCCAGTAGCTGGGACTATAGGTGCATGCCACCACACTTGGCTAATTAAAAAATTTTTATTTTTTTAGAGACGGGGTCTCACCATGTTGCCCAGGCTGGTCTCTACTTCCTGGTCTCGGGTGGTTCTCCTGCCTCAGCCTCCCACAGGGCCGGGATTGCAGGTGTGAGCCACCACAGTCTGATTTCTTTTTAGGCAAGTGTTACTGAGTGGAAGGGTGTGAACACCTTCAGGACCCTTGGTCGGTGTTGCCGACTCATTTTCCAGAAGCGCCTGTGGCTGCTGTCCCAGCAGGCGTGGCGTGCAGCCCTCACGTCCTCACTCGTGCTGGGTGTTAGCATTGTACTTCTTGCCACTCCAGGTGAAGAACGGGTCTTAATGAATTTCGTGTTTGTCAGTTACCTTTCTTCTGTTGATTGTCTGTTGATTTTTCCTGGTTTTCTATTACTGTGTTAATGATTTTCCTATTGATTTGTAAAAGGTGTTCATGTATTTATGGCACATTTTCCCCAGTTTATCTTTTACCTTTTGTGTTTTTAAGTGGCGTTTTGGGACCCGCGGAGGTGTTGGTGTGGCGAAGTGTGCTGGTCTTTCTCTGTCATTCCTTCCACTGCTTTGGTGCCCACAGCCTTTCAGGGCCTTGCTCCATGGAGTATCCATCTGGTTTCCTTTAGTTCTAGTGCTGTGAAGCAGGCGAGGGCAGGGGTGACAGGGTCTTCTGGGCTGGTTCAAATTGGGTCCACACCTACGCGCTCTGTGCCGCGGGGCGCGTTACTCACACCTCTGGCACCCAGGCTGCCTCTGAGAATGGCATGATCGAAGGGCCCACCTCCTGGCCAGCACAGGGCCTGGCATGTGGTGCCTGGCTGGCGAGTGTATGAGTGAGGTGCTGAGCTGGGAGCGTGAGCTCTCGGAGTTCTGTGTCTGTTTATCGCGTCCAGTCAGTGGCCGTGTCAGCCAGGCGTCCTCAGCCCACGCTGCTGTACCCCGAGAAGGTGGTAGACGTGTGATACAGTGGGCGGGGGGCGTCTTCTCAGCCGGTGCCTGCTCCGTGTCTTTCTGCGGAGGCGCCTTGCCCCCCTGCCCCATGCACACTCTCCCTCTGTGCGGAGTCTTCTTCCTGGTGTGGGGCTCCCTGAGTGCCCTGCCCAGCCTCGCCTGTTTTTACAATGCTCACATCTGCCTACCTTGCCAGGCTGAGTTCCGGGAGAGCAGGGCGGTGCCACCCCCCTCACCACTTGCTAGGAGCTGGCCTGACCCTGAGTGGGAGCCCACAGCCCTGGGCGTGAACTCAAAATGCCAGGAAGCAGCACAGGGTCCCTCGAGCCTGGTGCTCCCGTGGGCAAATCATCTTGTTTGAATCCTCCTCATGCTGATTTCTGGCCCCATTCAGCCCAGCACAGCTCTGAAGGAGACAAAGGGAAGGCCAACTCTCCCCAGCTGAGATGAGCTTTCAGTTGAGGAAGGACCCTGACGTCAGAGCTGTTTGGGTAATGGCGTTCCCGTGACCATGGATGTGCCCTGAATCTTTTCAGGACTAGCGGGATCACTGCTGCCCGGGGTCTTTAGGTAGCTCTTAGAGCCCAGTGCTGGGGAAGTGCTTTCCCACCTGCCCATTAGCATGATGGCCAAGAGCCCAGGGTTGGCTTCACATAAGCTAGAGATCTGGGGCACGCGCCTTCACGTGGAGCCTCGTCCTCATCCGAAAGGGAGCGCGGACTCCAGCCTGTCTCAGGAGGAGTTTCCGAGAAGAGACCTGGGGCGCGCGCCTTCACCTGGATCCTCATCCTCATCTGAAAGGGAGCGCGGACTGCAGCCTGTCTCAGGAGGAGGTTCCGAGGAGAGACCTGGGGCGTGCCTTCACCTGGAGCCTCGTCCTCATCTGAAAGGGAGCGTGGACTCCAGCCTGTCTCAGGAGGTTCCGAGGAGAGACCTGGGGCGCGCCTTCACCTGGAGCCTCGTCCTCATCTGAAAGGGAGCGCGGACTGCAGCCTGTCTCAGGAGGTTCTGAGGACTGATCTGCTGTTGGTTTCACTCATTGAGTTTTTAATTGAACACATAGTTCCTGAGCACCTGTTCTGTTCCAGGCACTGGGCAGGGACTGGGGCTGGGCGTCTCACGTGAATGAGGCGTCAGGGAGCTGATGCATGGAAACCCCTTGGCACAAGGCCTGGAGTGTGCCTGTCACCCTGGGCACTGGCTGCCTGCTGCCTGTCGGTGGAGAAGGGCGCCTAGACTTTGCAGCATTGTAAGGTTTTTGAACTGTAAAAGACCAAGCCTATCTAATTCCCTGTTTTGCTGATCGGAAACGCTAGAGACCTAGAGAGGAAAGGGACCCGTCTGCTCAGGCTAGGTGGTGGCGCCAGGGCTGTGACTTCACTGTGCTGTCTGTCTCCCGCGTTGCTCTGCTTTCCTTTCTCCCTGTGTCCTGTCAAATAAACTGCACTGAAACTAGAGCCACGCAGCACAGGGCCTGTCTCAGGCCCCACATCCCCGTGGGTCAGGCATCCTAGCTGGACCTCACGAGGGTCACGTCCTCCTCCCTGGTGAGGGGCCGTCTGCAGCCACTGTGGCTTGAGTATGGCTTCCCGTCAGGATGGTCCCCGTGCCCTCCCAGCTGTGAGTGGCACCCACATCATCAGAGCGTAGGTGTGAGGAGCTGCTGTAACAAGGCTGGTGCTGGTTCAGGTGGATGCTGGGGGATGCATTTATACAACGAACACAAATGAAGTGGAGTTTGTCATAGAGCAGTGTGAAATGTAAGTAAAATTGCCTCAGGAAATCGTAATTGATTCCACTCTTTCCTGCAATAGGTGTTGTAGAGCTTTTTATCAGAGGTTGAAATTGCAAGAACCAGGCTTGCTGGTGGGGAGCCCAGAGCAGCGGCTTTTCCCCTCCCCTCTCCAGCTATGTGTGGGTGGTGGAGGCCGGTGGGGAGGGTGTGACGGGGGGAAGCCAGAGGAGGAGCTGCCTGAGGTCACCCCGAGACAGCTGTGGGGCAGGGCAGGGAGCGTGCTCTGTGCACCTGGTGCAGCTACAGGCAGAGGGGTGAGCAGTGGGAGAGGACCCCGTGCCTCCTCTCTGAGCGGCCTGGTGTTCAGCCTCCTGCTGCCTTCGGGAGAGCTCGCATAGGTGCAGTTCATGGAGAATGCACAGCTGGTTGCTGGAGGGAAGATGCTGCTGAAGGCTGGGGACCGTGTTTTCTCCTGGGGGCTCCTCCAAATCCAGTCACTCAGCAGAAATAGAGCTTTGTCAACAGTAAACCAGGTTTATTGGTCAGATAAGATAACCTTGTAATGAGGCTTGTGGAACTTAAAGGAGGCAAAAATGAAGAACAGAGAGGGTGGAATGAGAATGAGGGAGAGACGTGGTATCATCAAGTGCCAAGCGGGGTGGCTGAGAGCACCAGGCGCAGGTTGGGGGCTGAGGAGGACAGAAACGCATCTGACAGCAGGGTGCCTCCCAGGGGCCCCAGAAACCCTCGCTGACCTGTGGTATTGCCCTTCAGAACCTGGTCTTCGGTGCCCATTACAGAGAACCCTTTCACTGGGAAAGGCGACAGTTTCTCCTCATTCTCAGTGTCCTCTGCTGGGGCGGCGTCTGGTTTGTTTTGGAGGCGTTTTCATCAAGCGCAGATGGGCAGGTTCTGCTCCTGCGGGGTCCGGCCACCTGTCGCTGGTGCCCTGGCTCACCCAGGGGCCTCTGCACATCAAGGCTGTTCTGGGGCCCGCATGTAACAGGCTCTAATTAGCATAAGCAAGTGAATTAGCCTTATCTGCTCATGAAAGAAGTGAAGCAAGAAATGCATTTGGTGACACTTTGTCAGCGCTTTCTTCGAGTTGCTATACGGAAATTGTTAATAGTAGAATTGCATTCTGTTACAATCACCCTCTAATTCATACAATCACCCTCTAGTTCACCATCCATTGAACTGGCCGTTTTACCCCATTAACGAGGTAATGAGTTTAGATGACTCCTCAAACTTTGTGACCTCCACCCCGGGCTTCACTACGGGCTGGGGGAGCCTCCTCAGGCTGCCTGTGGACCTTCCATGGAGCGTGGGGCGGGGCGCAGCGGTCGCACACCTGTACACAGCACTGGGTTCCACCTTTCTGGGGCCCTCTCTGCCAGCCAGGGGTGCCCTGCAGACATGAGGCTGGAATTACACAGGGAGCAGCTTGGGCCAAAGGCTCGATTTCCATCTGCTCCATGGATGCGGCGAGCCCAGCGTCCACAGGACCGTGCAGGAGGGGACAGCCGGCATCTGCCCTTTCTGGAGCCCTTTCTCCCGGCACTCATGTCTGGGTGCTGGGGATGATCTTGTTTCTGTTCCTTGGATTTTTACATCTGTTCGGCTCCATCTTTTCTTTCTTCCCCTCTCTCATTGCACTGTAATCACAACTCGCACATTAACCTCAAATTACCCTCTATCAATCACTCTCTTGCCTAGAAACTTCCTGGGCTCCTTCTCTTCTGCTGCCGTGGGTGTGTCATGCAGAGTGCGCTGGGCCTGCCACCAGCTCCCACGGCGGGGAAGTCGGGCCTCTGGGCCTCTGGAGGCCGAGCCGGGCTCAGGATTCTATCTGAGTGTGTTTGCCCTGAGCTGTTTGTAAATGGGACTTAGAACCACAGCCACACTCTTCAAATTACGGAGTTTCGTTTAAAAAAAAAAAAAATTATTCCTTTTTAATCTTTTTATTAGAGTATAACAAACATACAGAAAGTGCTCTGTCCTGAGAGTATGACGTAGGGGGCGATGATGAGACCAGCCCATCCATGTCTCAGCTCCACGGTTGGGAACACGGTGTCACCAGGGCCCCCAAGTCCACCCGCCTGCTCCTCCACCTCCCCCAGAGCCCCACCTGGCCGATTCCAACACGCTGATTAGTTTTGCCCATTTTAAAATGTTGTAAAATGGAGCCATGCAGTATGTAATCTTTTGTGTTTGGTTTCTGTTGCTGTGTGCAGTTATTTCATTTCCATCTTATGAGGGTATCACATAATTTTTTTTTATTCTTCTGTGAATGGGCATTTGAATTTCTTTATTTCTTGGCTATTGTGAGTAACACTACAGAATGGGAGAATATATCATCTTTTGTTAGGTATTTGTACTGCAAATGTCTCCTCCCATTCCGTAGCAGCTTTTCACTCTTTCTAACTCAACAGAAATTCTTAATTTTAATGAGATCTAATTTATCAATCTTCACCTCCCTTTGTGGTTGTGATTTGTGTGTGTCCTGTTTAAGAAAGCTCTGCCACCCTCTAGGCTGTTCCAGGGTTTCACTCTTGTCTTCTTGATGGCTTTGCTTCTTCACACTGATGGTGGCACTGCACAGCCTTGTTGCCTGCGCAGCCTTGTTGCACTGTGTGAAGCTTCATTTTTTTTTTTTTTCATTTTTCTTGCCAACGTGGGTATCCACTGGACTCAGCACCACTTACTGCAAAGCTGCTCCTCCCCCTTGTGCCACGGTGCTGGTTACAGCTTCACGTGAACTGGCTCTGTCTGTATTGACTGTTTCTGGAATCTGTATTTGTATCATTGGTGTGTTCATCTCCTTTTGGCAAAACCACAAGTCTCCATTCCTGAGACTGTTAGAGTCTCGTCACCTGATGGATTGGTGGCCCTCTCTGCTTGTCTGTGTCACGGCTGCCCTGGCTCTGCGTGGCCCTCCGCCTCTTCGCGTAGATTTTACAGCTCAGCCTCCTGTCGGTCTCACCAGCAGACTTGCTAGAGTTTTTATCGAGAATGCGTTGATTAGATGACATCTGCCCAATATTGAATCTTCTACTCCATGGATGTACTATATGCTAACATGTGTTTAGATCATACTTATTTTCTCTCAAAATTGTTTCATAATGTTTTCTGGGTGGGCATATCATAGGTTTTGTTTTTTATGAATAATAATGTTTGTGTTTATATGTAGAAATCTAGTTGAACTTTGATTCTTGATTTTGGTTCCACAGCATTGCTAAATCTACTTATTTTCTATTTTTTTCTTTCTTTTTTTTTATTATTATACTTTAAGTTCTAGGGTACATGTGCATAATGTGTAGGTTTGTTACATATGTATACTTGTGCCATGTTGGTGTGCTGCACCCATCAACTCGTCAGCACCCATCAACTCGTCATTTACATCAGGTATAACTCCCAGTGTAATCCCTCCCCCCTCCCCCCTCCCCCCCCCCATAATAGGCCCCGGTGTGTGATGTTCCCCTTCCCGAGTCCAAGTGTTCTCATTGTTCAGTTCCCACCTATGAGTAAGAACATGTGGTGTTTGGTTTTCTGTTCTTGCGATAGTTTGCTGAGAATGATGCAGCTGGAAATCTACTTATTTTAATACTTTGTTTGTAGATTATATTGACTTTTCTGTGTTCATAATCGGGTGATTTCATAATAGCGTTCATTGTTTTCTCGATCTTCATACCTTTCATGCCGCTTTTGTCTGATCTGCAGCTTAGCGTCGCCAGTGCTGTTTTGAACAGACATGCTGATAGCTGGTGTTTGTTCTGCATCCTCAGAAGAAAAGCTTTCAGCATTTCACTGTTAAAGATCATGCTGATGACTTTAGTAAGGAAATCCTTTTCAGATTAAAGTTCTCTCTATTCCTCATTTGCTAAGAGGGTTTTGCTTTTGTTTTGTTTCATAATTTTTATCGTGAATTCATGTTGAATTTTAATCAGATGCCTTTTCTGCAAATATTGAGATGATCATTTGATTTTCTTCTCAATTTTGTTAATGCGCATTAAATTAATTGATTTTAAATGTTAAACCAAACTTACTTTCCAGGAATAAATGAGCATGGCCTATGGGTGATGCTCTGTGTGTAATGCTTTATTTGGTTTGCCAATACGTTAATTAGGGATTTTGCATCTGCATTTATTGGAGAGAAAGGTCATTAATTTTCATTTCTCAGAATGTCCTTTTCAAGTTTTGATGTCATGGCTTCTCTGGCCTCAGAAAATGTTAGCAAGTTCTGTTCGGTTGTTTCTGTAATCGTTCTATAAGGTTGGTGATATTTCTTCTTAACAGCTTTGGTAGAGTGTGCCAGTGAAAGCATCCGGGCCTGGGGGCTTCTTGTTTAGAAGATTTTAAATTTGGGCTTGATTTCTTTTAATAGCTTTGAAACATCAGATTTTCTTTTTCTTCTTTATTTGGTTATGGTAAAAGTTAGTTTTTAACTTTGAAAACTTCATTTTATCAAAACTTTAAACTTCGTTTGTGTAAAGTTGTGTATTGCCATGTTTTTAATATTTTTTGATCTCTAGTTATGTCTTTTTCAATATTGTTATTTGCTTGTTTATTCTTTTTACTCTGTCTCATCAAGCGTTGGTCAGTTTTTTTAGTCATTTGGAGGAACCATCCTTTGGCTTTATTGATTCTTTCCCATGTGTATTCTATTTCATTAATTTGTTTTGTTACTTCTTTCTTTGAGTCTAATTTGATGTTATTCTAACTTTTTGAGTTGTATATGTAGATAATTGATAGTTATCCTTTCTTATCTTACAGTATATGCATTTAAGGTTGTCAATTTAGTTGCGTACCAGACATTTTGATGTGTTGTTTTTCCTTATCATTAGGTTCAAACCATTTATCAATTTCCATTGTGATTTTTATTTTGACCAATAGGTTATTCAGAAATAAATTTCTCAAATTCCCAACATTTGGTGATTTTCAGGTATCTTATTGATTTCTAGCCTTATCTCCCTGTGCTCAGAGACTATCCTCTGCATGACCCCAGTCCCATAAAACTTACCAAGAAGTGCTTTATGGCTCCATTGGAAGTCAGTTTTGGAAATGGCCCATACACACTTGAAAATAGTATGCATTGTGCAGTTGTTGAGTGCAGTGTTTTGCAAATAGCTACATCTCATTTGTTAATCATATTCTTCACATTTCTTTAATGATGTTTTTTCTCAGCTCCTACAAGGATTGTATTGAAATTTCCCATTATGATTGTGAGTTTTGTCTATTTCTGCTTTTAATTTTGTCAATTATTGCAGTATGTCTTTGGATGCTGTTTTATTAGGCACATATAAATTGTGAATTATCTTCCTGGTGAATTTTGCCTTTTGTTATTATGAGACATTCTTTATCTCTGTGGATTGTTTTGATTTTTAAATCTCCTTTGTGGGATATTAATATGGGTATATCAGCTTCCAGTGTTTAATAGTATCGACACCTTTTGCTTTTTCACTTTCCATTTTGAGCATTTTTGAATTGTTTCATTATAAATGTAGTATACTGGAAATATATAGTATTTATATTCAGCCTAAAAATCATTTCTTAGTCGAAATATTTAATCTAGTTGTAACTGATGTAGTTAATGATACATTTGCATTGAGATTAACTATCTTAATAATTAATTGCCTTTAGTTTCTATTTCTTTTTAAAAAGAGAATCTTAATTGTAGAATAAATATTTTCTTTGTTATCATTATCTTATTATGTATGCTTTGTGTGTGTGTGTGTGTGTGTGTGTGTGTGTGAGATGGAGTCTTGCTCTGTCACCCGGGCTGGAGTGTAGTGGCCGGATCTCAGCTCACTGCAAGCTCCGCCTCCCGGGTTCACGCCATTCTCCTGCCTCAGCCTCCCGAGTAGCGGGGACTACAGGCGCCCGCCACCATGCCCAGCCAATTTTTTTTCTGTGTATTTTTAGTAGAGACGGGGTTTCACTGTGTTCGCCAGGATGGTCACGATCTCCTGACCTTGTGATCCACCTGTCTCGGCCTCCCAAAGTGCTGGGATTACAGGCCTGAGCCCCCGCGCCCGGCCATATGCTTTTTTGTCATTTTAGTGGCTATGTTGGTGGTTATAAGATAGACTGTAATTATTTACTTTACCAAAATCTAATAAAAGTAATACTTCTTTTCCTTCTAGACAGTTCAAGCCTCTTAAAATCCTTTCTTCTGTTTCCATTTGCTCCATTCATAGGCTATTGGTGTAAAGTACTTGATTCATACACTTATGTGTTTGAAAATATACCGTTTTTATATATTCACTTATATGGACATATTTCTAACCCTTTTTATTCCTCTGTATTGCCACCTGTATCTGTAAGCACCCATCTGTGATCATTTTTCCTCTGTCTGCAAAATACCCCTTGTTTCCTTTGATACAGATTTCATGCTGAGGAATTACCTGATTTTCTTGGGGGGAAGAACATGTTTGATTCACTTTTATTTTTGAAGAACAGTGTTGCTAGGTATAAAATCATAGGTTATCAATGCCTGTCCCACCCGCCAGCCTACAACCCTTTGAACCTATCATACCACTATCTTTTGATTCCCATTGGTTCTGCTCAGAAATGAGCTGTCAGTCTCACTGTTGCTTCTTTTAAGCTAATCTGTCTTCCTCTCTTCTCCTCTTCCCTAGCTCTTTTGATTGTTGTCTTTTTGGCAGGAGAAGTGTTGTTGAAATGTTCCCCTAGATCTATAATTTTTTAATTAATAAAGTTTGTTTTCCAGAGAGTTTAAGGTTTACAGAAAAACTGAGAAGACAGCATAGAGCTCTCATGATTCCTTTGACAGCACAGTTTTGTCTGTTATTGAAGTCTTACATTTCTGCGGTACATTTGTTACAGTTCATGAACCAGTACTGATATATTATTTTTAACTAAAGCCCATAGTTTACATTAAAGTTTACTCTTTGTATGGTATGTATCTTTCTATGGATTTTGATAAGTTCCTAATGTTATGTTTCGCTTCTGTTCTCTGGAAGAGATTTTGGAAAATTGTATCATTTCTCATTGAAGTAGTTGGTAGAATTCATCAGTGAAGCCATCTAGTTCTGGTGCTTTCCTTTTTGGGAGGTTATTGATGATCAATTTGGTTTCTTTCATAGATACAGCCTGTTTTTTTTCTGGCTGAACACAGGGCTAGGGTTGTCCCCAAAGTGACTGTAGGCGTTCCCACAAGGGACAGCCACAAACCCGCCTGAGATGGGGCTGGCTGGGATTCCAGAGAGAGAAGCACTAAACACTGAGCGGTCATTCAAAGCGTTTATTGGGGAACTTGCTTACAGAGGGGCAACAGCTTCCTGTGACCACAGCGAGACCTGAGTATGTCTCCAGGGAGCGCTTGCGCTGTGGAGTTTATGTGGGAGTTGAAGGAAATGATAGCAACATGCTGGTCTTTCTGTGTTTCAGGCAATGATGGGATGCTCACACCCACAGGGGAAGTATGCAGCTGCCTGGCTCACGTGCTGGTGAAGGCCCTCTGTGTGTCTCAGTCAGGAACGAGAAAGCAAACTGGGGGGGGGGTGGGCCCTTAGAAAGACCGATTCAGGTGATGTCTTCCTCCTCATGTGAGTTTTGGTGGTTTGTGTCCTTCAAGGAATTGGTCCATTTCATCTAAGTTATCAAATTTCTGGGCATAGACTTGTTCATAATGTTTCTTTATTGCCCTTTAGATGTCTGTAGGATTAGTAGTGATGGCTTCTCTTTCACTTCTGATGTTAATAATTTGTGTCTTCCCTTTTTTTTAAAATGTTGGTTAACCTGGCTACAGATTTATCAATTTTAAAGAACCAGCTTTTTTGTTTTGTTGGTTTTTCTCTATGGAGTTCCTGTTTTCAGCTTCATTGTTTTTTGTTGTAATTTTTATTATTTCTTTTCTTTTTTTTTTTTTTGAGATGGAGTCTTGTTCTGTCGCCCAGGCTAGAGTTCAGTGGTGCGATCTTAGCCCACTGCAACCTCCACCTCCCAGGTTCAAGTGATTCTCCTGCTTCAGCCTTCCGAGTAGCTGGGATAGCAGGTGCACGTCACCACACCCAGCTAATTTTTGTATTTTTGGTAGAGATGGGGTTTAACCATGTTGGCCAGGCTGGTCTCAAACTCCTGACCTCGTGATCCGCCCACCTTAGCCTCCCAAAGTGCTAGAATTACAGGCGTGAGCCACCCACCTGGCCAATTTTTATTTTTTCTTCTTACCTTAGGCTTACATTGTTGTTCTTTTTAGTTTCCTAATGGGAAACTTAGATGACGGATTTTAGATCTTTCTTTTTTTCTAACATTTACATTCAATGCTATAAATTTTCCTCTAAGCATGGCTTTTGTTTCATCTTACAATTTTGATAGGTTGTATTTTCATTTTCTTGTTCAAACTATTCTTTTTTTTTTTGAGACGGAGTCTCGCTTTGTCACCCAGGCTGGAGTGCAGTGGCTGGATCTCGGCTCACTGCAAGCTCCGCCTCCCGGGTTTACGCCATTCTCCTGCCTCAGCCTCCCAAGTAGCTGGGACTACAGGCGCCCGCCACCTCACTCGGCTAGTTTTTTTGTATTTTTTTTTAGTAGAGACGGGGTTTCACCGTGTTAGCCAGGATGGTCTGGATCTCCTGACCTCGTGATCCGCCCATCTCGGCCTCCCAAAGTGCTGGGATTACAGGCTTGAGCCACTGCGCCCGGCCTATTCTTTTTAATTTCTTTAGGTGTGTTTTATGGCCCAAATGTGGTCTGTCTAGGTAAATTTTCCACGTGAGTTTGAGAGGAATGTGTATTCTGCTGCTGATGAAGTATTCTGTCATTGTCAATTAGACCCAGTTGATTGATGATGCTGTTGAGTTCCGCTGTGTCCTTACTGATTTTCTGCCTGCGGGGTCTGTCCGTTTCTGATAAGAGGGTGTTGAAGCCTCCAGCTGTAACAGTGAACGGAGCCGTTTCTCCCTGTAGTTCTTCCAGGTTTTTCCTTGCGCGTTTTGACACACTGTTGTTAAGTACATGCGTGTTAAGGGTGGGCATGTCTCCTTGGAGAAATGATCTTTTTATTCGTATGGAGTGCCATTTTTCATGCCCGATAGTTTCCTTGTTCTGCCTGAGATTGATCAAGCTGCTCCACCGTTCTTTTGTGTGGGCTTAGTGTGGTACAACTTTCTTCCTTTCCTTTCAAAGTGTGTTTATATTTTAAGTGGGTTCTTTATAGACAGCATATAATTGGGTCTTGTTTTTTTAATCTATCTTGACCGTCTTTTAATTGGTGTGTTTAGATCATTCACATTCAAAATGATCATTGATACAGTTTGTTTAATACCTGCCATGTTTGTTACTCTTTTTTATTGGGGCAGTTGTTCTTTCTTTTTTAAAAATCTTCTCTTCTTTATCTGCTTTGTTTGGTTTTAACTGGGCATGTTATATGATTTACTTTTTTAATTCTGTTAGCACAGAATTATTTTTATTTTTTATTTTTTCTGAGATGGAGTTTTGCTCTTTTTGCCCATGCTGAATTGCAGTGATGTGATCTTGCACCACACCCAGCTGATTTTTGTATTTTTAGTAGAGACAGGGTCTCTCGCCATGTTGGCCAGGCTGGTCTTGAACTCCTGACCTCAGGTGATCCACCTGCCTCAGCCTCCCGAAGTGCTGGGATTACAGGCATGAGCCAAGCACAGAATTACCCTAGAGTTTGCAGCATACATTTAGCATGAATCTAAGCCCATGGTCAGATGGCCTTTGACCGGGTCACAGGCAGTGTGGGCGCCTCCCGCAGAGCACGCCCGTTCCCCTCGCCTCCCGTGCCACCTGCTGCCTCATTTCACCTATCCCTGCGCCGTCGTCAGTCGACACATTGCTGCTCTTATACTTTAAACAGTTGTCCATTAGATGAACAAGACTAAGGAAAGTAAGCTAGGCTCAGCGGCCCACACCTGCAGTCCCAGCAACTTGGGAGGCTGAGGTGGGAGGATCACTTGAGCCCGAGAGGCAGAGGTTGCAGTGAGCTATGATCACACCACTGCACTCCAGCCTGGGCAACAGAGTGAGACTCTGTCTCAAAAAAAAATGATAAAATAGATTTTGTTTTTCCTTTATTTGTTACTTATCTGCTCTATCTTTCCACATAGATCTGAGCTTCTGATCTCTCACTGGCTTCTCTGGAGGATCTACCTTACACTGCTTACAGGGGCCAGGGCTGCCAATGACGAATCTCCCCCCGTTTTTGCCTGTCTAAGAGAGTGTTTTTTGTTTGTTTGTTTGTTTGAGACAGAGTCTCGCTGTGTTGACCAGGCTGGAGTGCAGTGGTGCGATATTGGCTCACTGCAGCCTCCGCTTCCTGGGTTCAAGCGATTCTCCTGCCTTAGCCTCCCAAGTAGCTGGGATTACAGGCACCCATTACCAAGCCCAGCTAATTACTGTACTTTCAGTAGAGACGAGGTTTTGCCACATTGTCCAGGATGGTCTCAGACTCCTCTGACGCCAGACCATCTGCCTGCCTCGGCCTCCCAAAGTGCTGAGATTACAAGCATGAGCCACTGTGCCCCGCTGAGAGTTTTTCTTTCTCCTTTCCTTATGGAAGATCATCTTGCTGGATGCAGAATTCCAGGCTGGTGCTGTTTTGTTTCAATACTTGGATACCTCCGTCCCCTGTCTGCTGCTTGAGTGGCTTCGGTTGGGAGGTCTGATCCGTTTCTTACTCTCTTGGTTGGTAATGTAGGGCTCCCTCTGCTCAGAGTGTCTCATTTTCTGCAGTTGGATATGATATGGCTAAGTGTGAAGTTTTTGGTATTTTTCCTGCTTGATGTTCTCTGAGCTTCCTGGATCTGGGATTTAGTTTTGACAAATCTCGGCCATTATCACAGCAGATACTTCCTGTGTTCTCTCCTCTCCTGGTTTTCCTGTTGTGAGTAGGTTCCACCTTCACGGTCATCCCACTGCTCTTAGATCGCCTCTTCTTTTGTTTTCATTGCTTTCTCCTCGGTGCATTTTAGTATGGGAAGTTTCTGTGGACCTGTTTTTACATTTACTCATTTATGCTCTCATCTTTATTTTTATTCCTATACTTTCTGCGTATGTTGTTTTATTTTTTTCATTTTTTATGTTGGTTACTTAGCTTGCTATTTTCAGTTTTAGTCTTTCTACTCTAAGCATTAAATTAATACATTTTCTTCTAAATTCTTCATTCTTGAGATTGTGCCACTGCACTGTAGCCTAGATGACAGAGCAAGACCTTGTCTTAAAAAAAAAAAGGTATTCTTTTTACTTAGGCTGTCGTCTCAGATGAAGTTTCTCCTGTCTTGCACATGTTTCTAACCAGAGCCTGAAGTCTGTCCGATGTTTTCTTTCCTTTGTCTCTGCCCGCAGCCACCGGGTCAGCCTCCCTCCCAGGAGGCCCCTAGACTCCAGGTACCTGGGCAGCCCGGGCAGGTGAGAGAGGACCCCAGGGAACTGGCTTTGCTCTCGCTGAGGCGGGGTCCTCATGGTGTTCTGCTCTAGCTTGTTCCCATGATGTCAGGGCCAGGCGTCCCCCTGCGGCTCGATCTCACAGCTGCCCTGTGCCCATGGCATGCTGGCCTCTGAAGGCTGCTGGGAACTGCAGGGTTAGAGCTGCAGGAGGGCGAGGGTGGGGCCGCATGGTGCCAGGTCCAGGTCTGGGTGCCCGCCTTGATGGGAGTGCCAGGGTCACGTTGGGGCTGTGGATAGCAATCTCGGGCCTCATGGGTTCCTCCTTCCAGCTGCCCAAAGCGGGGGTTAGTGCCCCCAGTCATGGAGAGCTACTTCCAGTGGTCTCACCAGTGAGACCGTCCATGGCGCTGCTTCCCTGGGCTGGGGGCTGACCCCATGACTGCAGGGCTGCAGCCTGGGCGGCTCCCCTGTTTGCAGCACTGGCTGGGGCTCTGCCCCTCCGTGGTCTCAGCGGCAGGGCAGACACAACAGCTCGCGGCCACTGAGTCCTCCTCCCTCAGCCCCATGCCTGCCTGGTAGTTTTGAAGATCAAATGAGGTAACGTGTGCTTAAGTCATATGTAGCATTAGCATGCTGTGCTGATGTCACCAATTAAAATCTGCCTGAGTGAATCATAATTGAAAACAGTCAGTTGTCAGAAAAAAAACCTTGTTCAGGGGCAGCAGGCCCAGGAAAGAGAAGCGCGGGACAGACAGGAGACAAAGCGTTCTGGGGTTGGTTGGGGGCGGCCAGGGCATCCGGCCCGGGAGCAGGTGTGGGCCGAGCACAGGGACGCCGCCTCCTGTGCACTCAGCACCGTGTCAAGGCGTGGCCTTGCGTGGGGGGTGGCAAGGCGTGGCCTTGCGTGGGGGGTGGCTGGGGCTGGGCCAGCCAGCTCGACCCTCACCCCCAACCTCTGTGGCTGCAGGTGACCCTCCCTGCTGCCCTTCCTGTTGACGAGTGCTGTTTCCATGTACTTATTAATCCTGGTGCACCTTTTAAGCACCCTTTGGGGTAGTCATGTCCCCATTTTGTACAAGCAGGGTGGGTTCAGAGAGGTTAGGTCCCTTGTCCAAGGGCACACAGCTGGTCTGTGTGAGATTGGAGCTCAGGACCATCTGACCAGGGTGGGTCCCTTGAGGCGCTTGTTACTGCCACTTTCGCCTGTCATCATGTTCTTGATGGACCCCACAGATGCCGGAGTCCTGCTCATTTGGGAAATAACTAGCCAGGATGAGGGGTTCAGAGAGAGGTCTCCTGCCTCTCCCAGCCTCCCTCCCACCAGGGCCTTCTCCTGGTCTGGGGCGATCTTGCTGCTGGGGTCACAGCAGACCTGTCCAGGCTGGTGACTGGGGGTCTGGGGGAAGAGTGGGCAGAAGACTTTGGGGAGGCGGGCGGCAGCGAGGAGGACTCTGGGGAGGCGGGCGGCAGCGAGGAGAGGGTGCTGGTGTCGGTGGGCAGAGCCGCGTCTGCAGCACGCATTCCCGCCTGAATCTATTCAGTTTCTTGTGGTGACTCCATGCATCAGGAGAGGTAATTAGAACAGGACTTTTCAGCTATTTATGATCATACATTTCCTTTTCTAAAAAAAGGAGAAGTTGTGGAGTGACTAAGAGTTGGGTGGAGGTGGCTGAGCTGAGGTGGGATAGGCTTGGGAAGAGGCCCTGCAGAGAATGTCGCATGTGCAGAGCACTCTTGGAGCCCTTGCAGAACAGCCTCGGCCTTGGGCTAGAGGGGGCGGAGGGAGGGAGGCAGGCCCCACAGCGCTGGCCGTGGAGGCCGGGTGGGAGTGGGCGGCGGAGGCTGGGTGAGGGAGGAAGAAGATGGGTGAGGGGCTGCTGCTTCATTGGAGGGGCCACGAGGTACTCATCTCAGCTCTGGGCTTCTCTGGAAAGTGGGGGTTGGTTCAGGGGTTCTGAAGAGGGGTCTGTGCGTGTGAAGCCGCCTGTCTGCCTCTCACAGCCCCTTCAGGCTGCCGCTGACTCCCAGGGGGGAAGCCCTCTGTGCCCATGGTGTGGGCTTAGGCAGTGCTGGGCGCCTGCCTCACCAGGCGTGGCCATGGCCAGAGGCTGTCCCCTTTGAGCAGGCGATGCCTGCCCCGCCTGCCTGCTCTCCTGGTCCTCTTTCACGAGCAGGTGCAGTCATAGTGGAAGAACCAGGTGGACGGCAGTGAGGACATCAGTGACGACCGTGGCTGCCGTGCATTCATAGCCCGTGTATGCAGGTTCTGAGTGCCTGGTTTTCTGTGCCGTGCTGCATTTGAACTTCACAGTGAGCCTAAGGTGCTCTCTGCCCTCTCCTTTATGGTTGAGTGTCCTGAGACTCAGAGAGGCTCATTATTTTTCCCAAGGTCACACAGCTAGTTAGTGTCCTGGTAGGATGTGGGCTGTGTTGGGTGTGTGTGTTGGGTTTGACTTGGGAGCTGGCCTGGGGATGCACACCTCAAGTGACCGCTGCTTGGGGGCCACGGGGCTGGTCTCTGCCCCCTGCGGTGCCTCCATCCGCATCCCCCCCGCCCGCAGCACCTCCAACAGGGCTGGCCTCCTGCAGTCTCCCACTCCTGCGGGTGCTCTCGCCACGGCAGCCCTGGTCTCTGTCTCGGCTTCCTGGCCTCGCTGCTCTGCTCTCCCCTGCCCTTCCCAAGCCCAGGCCCAAGGCTGTGCCCTAGGTTTCTTCCTCCAAGGGCACTGGGCCCTGTTCTGCCTGCTGTCTTAGCCCCTGCTGCCCAGGTGCCCTGCCCCCGCTGTGGCGTTCTCAGCCTCTTTGGGGATCTGTCATCCCGTGAGAATTGTCGGTGTGCTTGGGGCCTGTACTCAAAAGCTCCGTGGTAATTAGCGCGCTGGAGCACCCGCTGATGAGGGGATGAGCGTCATTATCTCTGTCGCTCTTTTCGCAAGGGTCCTCTGGGCACCTGCTCACGCGGTTCCCTCTGATTGGAGTGCCCTTCCCCACCGCTGCCTCCCAGGGCGCCCAGATCCTTCCTGCAGCCTCCCTGGGTGAGCAGCCCGATAATCCAGGCCAGGGCGGAGCCGCCCTCTACTGACACTCCTCCCGGCCCCGGTTGGCCGGTGTATCCAGGGTGCCGAGGTCCCGTCCTCAGCTGACTTCTGCCGGGTGATGCTGACTGCTCACATTCTCTTCATGTGGCCGTTTGTTGCATGATGAGCACATTCTATTCCTTAGAACCAGGACATCTCTGTACCCAAGGAGGAGCAGCCTGTGGACAGTGTAACTCTGCTAGGTGCTTCTTGAATGAGTCTGGGAGGCCCTGTCAGCACCACCAGCCTCCTGTTTGTTCAGCAGTTAATCACCACATTTGTTGAGGTGGAAATGAAGCAGATTTGCCCACAAGTGGAGTCAGCTGTTAAAAAGCCATAGCAAGTCACCCACACCGTGCCTGCTCTTTCACTCCCGGTGACAAAACAGTTTCTTGGAAGGGTACAAGCAACAAACTTTCTAATACTTTTCTCTGTGCCAGCCAGTGCTAGCCTGGAGTTATGCTGGAGAGAGCCGTCACGAAGGGAAGCTCTCGGAGATTTACCGATCAATAAAGGAGACGATTACAGCTTGTTTACCAAGGGAAGTCCCCCGCCCTGGCCTTGCGCGGCGTCTGCACGTTGGTACTGACAACTCCGGTAACTGGCTTGAAACGATAAAAGTCAATGGGAAGATATAGGATTTCAATAAGATTATGACACGCGATAAACCTCCCTGTGCAAACAAATTTTCCACAGATATGTGACCTGTTCCAGTTGGATTTGTAACTTTAATTTCTCACTTATTGAATTTTGAATTTTTTGTCATCAACTAATTATGGAGTACACACCAGGGTGGCACCTGTGTCCCCGGCTCAGGAGATGGCAGGAGAGCCCCAGATGTGGCGGCCTGAGCTCCAGGGGCTTCTGAGAGAGCAGGCTGGGGTTTCCTCAGCCCCCGCAGCCTCGCCCTCTTCACCTCTGGGGGATGGACAGAGGGCCTGGCAGGGACTCAGGCAGTCCTCAGTGCTGGGGAGCACTGGGTCAGTCTCTCCTGGGAGCAGGGCGGGGCCTGGGCAGGGGCTCAGCTTGTGTATGTGCAGACTCAGGAGGTGGCATGGAAAGGACCCTGGTAGTTTTGTGGACTCCGTTTCTGGATGGGGGTCTTGCTCCCCAGGCTGCCTGATTGAGCCAGTCTCTATCAGGGCCATGAATTTGCCTTTTCGGCCAGTACTGGTGGGGGCAGTCCCCACAGCTCCCCTGCCCTCACCTGGTGGGGAGCACGCTGGTTGTGACACAGTGTGGTGGTGCGGGGCTGGGCTGGAGCATTGGCCCTTTGCCCAGCATGTATGTTGGGAAGGGGCATGAGCCAGTGGAGACCATTTGCCGGGTTTGTGAGGTTCTTACTCTCGCTTTCTGAGCACCGGTTGTTTCCAGGGCAGCCGGCTGGACAGTTCATTCCTGATAGCATCAGTCTTCATGGCTGCCCTGTTTCCTATCTTGTCAACGAAGGAACTGAGACTAGGGGAGGGAGCTTGAATAGCTGGCCTCAGGACAGAGCTAGGGCTTGGACCTGCATCTTGTAGCTACCTGTCTGCTTCTTCCTGGGCTCTGCTACTCCAGCATCCTCTCTCAAGAATGGGGCAGAGCCCCAGCAGAGGCTACTGAGGGCATCAGTTAGATGTCCCTGGGGCACCTGTTAGAAGGGCAGATTCCCAGGCCTGCCTGTGAAGATCTGGAAGCTGCCCTCCAGCACATCTGTGTGTCTGAAGGACTGGCTCCCTGATCATGTGGGCTCCTGCAGGGCAGGCAGGCGGGAGGAGGTCCCCAGCCTGCGCCTGGAATCTGCTCCATCCAGACTCAGCTTCTGAAGCCATAAGGGTCTGGGGACCATGGTTGAGGCCCGCACCTGGGGCAGGGAGTGCAGGCAGCGGTAGGCCAGAGGGAAGACCACGCTTCCCTGCAGTGCCATGTCCTTTGTGGGGACTGTCTTAGCAGTTCAGTTCGCGACCCATGGGCTCCCGCAGGGTCCAGAGGCAGCACACGGCTCCCGGGGCCCCTGATTGGCTGACCCTCACTGTCAGCGTGTCAGGCAGGACACAACTGAGCAGGAGTTTCTGCCTGGCTCAAAATCAGCCCTGACACTGTGGTCAGTGCCGTCCCAGGAAGCTGAGGTCTGCTGGACCTGGCTGCTGTGTGGGGCCTGCATGCAGCCTCAGACATCCCGGGAGCTCTGTGGGAAGATAAGGAGCTCGCAAGCCCAGATCTGAAAAGTGAGGACTTGGCCTTCCCGAGAGCCCTGGGTGGTTGGATGAGCGATGGGTTGCCCGTCCCATTGGCAGGCAGCTTTCTGGTGCACACTGTATCTCCTCCCTCGGCAGGTCCGGGCAGAGGTCCCAGGAAGAGGAGGACTCACCCAGCTCTGGGCCTGCACACTGTCATTCCCCTGGGCCCAGTGTCACTGGGACTTAGAGGAGTCATGCAGACCCAACAGAACAGGCTGGGGTGGGAAACCTGGGCTTCTGCCCACTGTGCACCCTCGCCCTGCGTGTGCTGTGTCCACAGGGGCAGAGGCCGCTGCTCCCAGCACACCCCGTAGCCGTACTGCTGGTACGAGGTGGAGCCCATGCCCGCCACAGTAAAGGCCTGACATGGTCAGAGCGGGAGCCGGGGCGAAGCTGGGGCTGCTGGCATTTACTAGGTCTGGGGGCGCCAAGCTCTGGGGCCCTCTTCACCTTGGTGGGTGGGCTCTGGGTGCTGGCCTGGGTCCTCACGAGGGAGTCTCTCACGTGACGCAGCTCTCGTGGGGCCTTCCCTGAGCCGTCTCCATCATTACCTCATCCCCCGCCCCAGGTCCTGACCAGCTGCCCTCTATGTCCACAGGAGCGGGACGGCATGCGGGCCATCCTGGGGTCCTACGACAGCGAGCTGACTCCGGCCGAGTACTCGCCCCAGCTGACACGGCGCATGCGGGAGGCAGAGGATATGGTGCAGAAGGTGCACAGCCACAGCGCTGAGATGGAGGTGCGGGGCCGTGGGTGTGGGGCTCACGTTGCTGGGTGGGCCTTCCCCTTGGTGGGCCTTCTCCCTGGTGGGCCTTGGCAGAGCCTGGGGGTTTGGAGGTCTGGTTGCCGCTTTCCTAGTTGCCGGCTGGCAGGCGTCCATCGGGGAGGGTGTCCACGGGCTGCTTCCTCTGCACGTGGATCCATGTTAATTCTCATGATGGCACCTGCAGCGTCCTCAGCTGTCAGGGTGTCCCAGGTGGCCCCAGCCTGCAGGCAGATGACACACGGACAGTGCCCCTTTGACGAGTTGGGACCCCCTCATGATGCCTGTCAAAGGGGCACTCAAGGTCCTTCCCCTGTGAGGGGCATCTGCTGAGGAGACCTGGTCTCCAGGTGCTCAGAGTTGTTGCCCGGGCTCCGGTCCCCACTGCTGGGGTGGCTCTGCTGGGGCCTGACGGGCAGGGCATGAGGCCCAGGGCTGCCCAGCTCGCTGCGAAACTGGGAGAGGTGTTCCTCCTTCCTGCAGCCTCCAGCCTGCATCCCTCTCCTGGCTCCAGGGTCCTCCCAAGAGAGGTGGCCTCAGCCTTGGCTTCTGCCTTTTCCCTGCCCCGTGGGCCACCGTGACACTCTGTTCCCTTGTCCAGCTCTGAGCAGCTCTCACCTGTGCAGTGGGAGGAAGGAGCTGGGGATCGTAGGGCCTGGGCGGAGACCATGTCCACACTCCCTGTCCACACTCCCCAGGCCAGGGGCTCCCAGCACACCATTCCCAGCCTAGAGCTTGAAGGGCCCGTGTTCTCCTCTCGAGGTTTGCACCACTTCTCCTTGAGCACAGCACAGCCCCACCTGGGTGTGGTGGGATACGTGCCAGGGTCTTCTGGCTTCATTGGCACACACCGCCGCCGGGTGCCTTGCTGTTCCGCTCTGCCTGGCCCTTTACCTGGCTACTCAGTCTCACTGTCACCATATCCTGCGGAGTGGGTGCTGTTGTGACCTGAATTTTGCTCACGAGAAAACCCAGGCCCGGGGCGGTCAAAGGACATGCCCAGGTCACCAAGCTGGCGTGTGACGTCGCCAGGCCACGTCTTGGAGGGCCTGGGCCTGCAGTGTCTGTGGGCACAGCTGAGCTCTGTGAGCTCGTTGGTCTCAGGGCTCATTGTGTCTGGGCTGGGCCTTGGTGGCGGAGACTGTGGTGAGATGGAGATGCAGACGAGGGCGTCGGTGTGGCCTGTCGCCCTGTTGTAGGCCGCTGTGTCCGTTCCTCATACATCCAGTGACCAGCTATAAGATGACCTGGGTCCACCAGTGGGAGAGCCAGGCTCACAGGCATGACCACAGCCACCTTCCGGCCAGGCTGCCGAGCACACACAGCAGGCCGGGCCCTGTGTCAGGGAATGTCCGACAGAGCCTCTGGCCCCTGGAGCTGAGCTGCTGGGTGGCGGAGACATTTAATGAACAAACGTAATTCACGTAGGATGTTAGGAGGAGCTGAGTTTCTGGAGAAATGATTGTAACGGAGGGTCTCAGGGAGCCGCGCTGCATGGCCGTCCCAGCGGCTGATCAGGGAAGATGGGAGGAGGAGGTCGTCAAACTGCATCTAGAGAGTTGCTTGGCAGATGGTTCAGTGGTTTAGACGGGGCGCAGGCACAGAGGCTCAGGCACTGGGGATGGCGTGTGGCGAGAATGACAGGTCCAGGCCCGGGGCCCACATGCACCCCCTACCCCTTGCTCACATGGAGGCCGCGCCAAAGGGCCTTGGGACTATGCCGTGTCCCACCTATGTCCACCACCTATGGTGGTGAACCCTCACCACCACGCTTGGCGAGAGTGAACCGTGGGCCTGGGACCACCCTCAGGCACTGGGGTTTCAGGAGAATCAGGCATGTGGAGTGTTGGGCCCAGCAAGCCCGGAGCAGGGTTGGACTCTACCAGCACTGACTAGTCCTCACTGCAGGAGTTCACACGGCTGGTCCTCCCCTGAGCCCTCACAGCCCCCTCTGCCCATCCCCCGGGTGCCTCCAGAAGCACGCCAGCACCCACAGACTTCCCCCCAGGACCCCGCCGCACTGGCCCGTGTCTGTGTTGATGCAGATAGCCATGGTCTCGGCTGCTGGCACAGATCCCAGAGAGGTCTTCTGGGCCCGTGGCTGCTCCCTGAGCCTGTGCAGGTGCCACTGCTCTCTGGGGTCTGTGGAGCAGCCACCACCACATCCTGCAACATGACAGCATGACCTGATGCCTTGCCTCATCAGAGAGGGCACCTCCGCGTCAGCCCTCTCCTCCCAGGAGCCTGGGAGAGGCATCTTCGCCCTTCCGCCGCAGCGGGACCAGGTCACCCGTGGAGCCTCTGCCCTGCCTTTCCCTGAAGCGACAGTCGGGCGGGAGGCTGGGGGTGCCGGCAGCTCCTGGGCTGGGTTCCTGCCTTGGGGGAGCATCTGCTGTGGGCCCCCCAGCTCTTGTCCCTCCCCATGGAGGTAGTGCAAGTTTGGGAGAACGTGGCCCCAACTCTGGGAACTAAGCACGTTTGCAAAGTGAAGGTGGGGCCCCAGCAGGAGCGTCGTGCTCCAGGGAAGGTTGGGGCGCGGCTACACATGCAGTGTGGCAACGGTGGCTGCGCCCTCTGTGCACAGGGAGCCCCTGGGGCAGGGACACCAGCCCAAGCCAGGGATGTCCCCGTGGAGGGCCAAGGGACTGTGCTGGAGACCCTGTCCATGCCGCCTGTTTCTGGCTGTTGGTTTCTGTGAGGGTCCCGTCTCCTCTTCTCCCCGTGGTCAGGGGGTGGGGGGGCTGCCATCCCCCCAGCTGGGGAGAGCTCCTGACCCCTCGTGGCTCAGGTGCTTCCCCCAGCCCCCCGCCTCCCACTCTCCCTGCTGTCTCCACCTGGTTTTTCTTTTCGTTTCCCGTCTCCTTTTCCCTTGGTTTTCTTTCTGTCCTCTGCATGTCTGTCTGATAGTTCCTGTCTCCATCTTTCCCTCTCCCTTGGCCGCTGTTCACCTCTCTGTCCCCTGACACGCTCCTATGTCCTCTGTCTTTGGGTCCCGCAAGCCTTCCCTGAAAGCTTGCCCAGCACTGGGTGTGCCCCTGGGGAAGGCGCCTCTCGGGGCAGGTGAGGATCTGCTACCTGACGGCCAGGTGGGCTTGGGATAGTCGCTGGCGGGAGGACGCGGCATCGTTCTGAGCATGGTTCACTTCCACCCACCTGTTAGCTAAGCCGGACACCAGTCCGTCCCCATCTGCTCAACCAGACACACCAGTCCGTCCCCATCTGCTCAACCAGACACACCAGTCCGTCCCCATCTGCTCAGCCGGACACACAGTCCGTCCCCATCTGCTCAGCCGGACACACCAGTCCGTCCCCATCTGCTCAGCCGGACACACCAGTCCGTCCCCATCTGCTCAGCCGGACACACCAGTCCGTCCCCATCTGCTCAGCCGGACACACCAGTCCGTCCCCATCTGCTCAGCCGGACACACCAGTCCGTCCCCATCTGCTCAGCGGACACACCAGTCCGTCCCCATCTGCTCAGCCGGACACACCAGTCCGTCCCCATCTGCTCAGCCGGACACCAGTCCTTTTTCATCTGGACCATGTTTTTATTCCAGCAGAGACCTTGCAGGAAAACAGAGTATTGAGTTGGGAGAACCCCAGACCCGTCTGGTGAAGTTTTGCCATCTTGCACGGTGTTATTTATTCCATTTAATAAAGTGGCTGTAGGAGCTGGTAGCGTGTGTCAGGAGTCCTCTGTGGACGGAGCTGTAAATACGCAGCGCACACCACCTTGATTCAACACATCGGCCTGATTTGTGTTTCCGACTTATTTCGTTAAAACAGATTACTGCACTGCTGGCCGTGTGGAGGTGTGTGGAGAATCCCTGTTTCAGGTTGCAGTGACTCTGAAGTGGATCCTGACAATTTAGGGGGAAGTGGCCATCATGGTGTTTCCGCCTTCCCTTCCTCCCTGTGGCCTCCCAGAGAGGCTTGGGCAGCTCTGCAGTGCTGTCACTTGGCTGCTGCGGGTGGTTTGGCTCCAGGAGGGCCGCGGAGAGCCTGGTCTTCAGGGCCTCGGGCTGTTCACCAGGCCCGATACTTGTGAGTGTATTGATTATTGATGATCTGATTCCTGCACCGAAAGAACGTGAGATGACTGTGCTGTAAAAAAAAAAAAAAAAAAAAACTTGAAACAGTTAAAAATCACGCAGTGTACTTAAGAAGAGTGGACCAAGGGGTTTATGGAAATCGCCCTGGAGTCTGGGCTGTGGGAGCCTCTGCTGTGTGGCCGCAGGTCCTTAGTGGGAATCGCGAGGTGGTGGCTCCACTCCCATCCACTCCCAGAATGGGGCGTCTGTGCAGTACAGAGCCGCGCTAATCCGGGCTCTCTGTGACATGCCGGTGCCACCCCAGACAGCACACACTTTGAGCACCACTGCCCTGCACAGGAGCCGACCTTGCTGTGTGTGAGGAATAAGCCCAGGGCAGGCTCTCTCCTCTCCACCACGGGAGGACCTGCTGCCACCCTCAGAGCATCCCCCAGGGTGAGCATCCACCCCATAGCCTGGTCCCTGACAGTGCACTGCCTGCCTGTTGTGCTCTGTGGCCGGCGCTGGGCTCACAGCCATCCTCAGGCCTCCACGCAAGGAGAGAGCTGCTGTGTACAGCCTCACCTGGAGGCAGGTGCTGGGGCTGTGGCCTGGGAAGCCCTGTGGAGACCCCGTGGTGTGCTGCCTCCTGCTTCTTCACATTGTGTCACAAGCCACCAGGAGACCTGGCCAGGAAGGTGGAGGCCTGAGCTTCTGTCCCATCCTTTTCCATGTGACCATGACTGTGGGTGGGGCTGCCTTCCCCCAGCTCCAGCCTTCACACCGTGTGTGGGGTCTGTGCCTCGTGCCCCCCGGTCCTCCCCAGCCCATCTGTCCTATGGCCGCTGGGGTCTGTGGCCACCTGTCGTCGCTGTTTGCTGCCATGTCCTGGCTGGCAGAAGTGTTGGATCACAGGCAGCGACTTCTCACCTCGGGATAAAAATAGCCTGGCCGAGGCCTCTGTGCGGCACCTCTGTGGTGCTGAGGGCGCCAGGGCTTGGGGCTCGTGTCTGAGCACACGTAGCCACCCAGGACACGTGGTCCCACCCAGGAAGAGCTGTGTTTGACCCTTCAGCCGCTCGGGTGGAGGCAGCTCTGTGGTCACTCGGTGCCCGGGTCCCCACAGCCTCCGCAACCCTCAGTGCTCCCTGGCATGTGCCCCTGAAGCTTGGCTCCGAGTGGGCTTGGCCTCTCCTGGGGAACCTGAGCACCACGTCTGACGCTATTTGGGATGGAGCCGTGTTCCTTCCCGCCAGAGTTTCCTGCGTGTCTGCACCCAGCCCGGGGTGGGCTGTGGAGGAGGGGCTGAGGCTAGGGAATCGCCTGGCCTGCCCGCAAGGAGCCTTGGCATCTGGTCTTCCCAGCCGTCAGCCTAGCCCCAGCACCGGGCCTTGGGAAGCCCTCTCTCCATCCCACTGTCCCCGCGTCAGCACAGGCTGCACCTCCCACTGCCTTGCAGAGCCAGCATGAGCTTGGGGAGCTCTTGTCTCCAAGGTGAGGACACTGTGGCCAGGCCCTGGGGGCTCCACCCGGTCACCCAGGGAGTGAGAGGTGTCTGTGTCCCCCGAAGGTGGCTGGGCCGCCCCACAGTCAGTGCCACAGTGCACGGCCCAGGGTGCTTCCACAGGGGTCGCTCTGCTGCCCACCCACTGCCTCCGTCACAGACGCGGGTTCCTGGAGGAATCCTCCCGAGACCAGCCTGAAGTTGCGCTGTCGGAGGCCCTGCGGGAGCTCCTCTCCAGCGCACACTGGGGCTGTGCCGGCTCCTCGCCCTTGTGAGTGTGGTCCTCCCCGAGCTCTGGGGATTCCACGTTTTAAAGGCAGCTTTATTGAAATATAATGTATACTCAGTAAAATCCCCCAAGTTTATCTGTGTGATTTGATCCATGTTGACAGTCAGTTTCTTTGCACCCCCGGCTCGGCTCGTGGAGGCCACTGATCTGGGGCCTGTTGCTGTTGTTTCGGGCTTTCTTGGAACTTCATGTAAATGGAGTCCCACAGTTGCTGCATCTGTCATCGCTGACTGCACAGTGCTTTGGAGACCCAGCAATGTTGTATCAGCAGCTCATTTATTACAAAGTAATTCTTTGTCCTAAGACTCTACCAAAATGGTCTGTCTGTTCACCCGCTGGTCGGTACCAGGGTGGCTTCCCGTTCTTGCCAGTTAGGGACAGAGCTGCTGTGAGTGTCTGCGTGCCAGACTTCCTGTGAATGTGGGTTTCCATTCCTTTGGGCTCCGCATCTAGGAGTAGGAGTGTGGGCTTTAACTTTTTGGCGGGGGGAGACAGGGTGGGGACAGAGTCTCGCTCTGTTGCCTGGGCTGGAGCGTAGTGGCGTGATCTCGGCTCACTGCAGCCTCTACTTCCCGGGTTCCAGTGATTCTCCTGGCTCAGCATCCTGAGTAGCTGGGACTACGGGTATGCACCACCACACCCGGCTAAGTTTTGTATTTTTAGTAGAGACTGTGGGGCTGGCCAGCCACCTTCGGGGGACACAGATACCTCTCACTCCCTGGGTGACTGGGTGGAGCCCCCAGGCCCACCATGTTGGCCAGGCGGGTCTCAAACTCCTGACCTCAGGTGGTCCTGCCTCGGCCGCCCAAAGTGCTGGGATTCCAGGTGTGAGCCCCCGGGCCGGGCCCTAACTTTTTAAGACATTGCCAAACTCTTCCCAAGTGGCCGTATCATGGCAACACGTGGGGGTCCAGTGACATGTTCTCGCCCAGGCCGACGGCACCAGAGCTGGGAGAGCTCTCCGCTGTGGCACTGTCCGCTTTGGTATCGGGATCCATCGGGGCAGCGCGTTTCACTCTGGCTTAAATCTTTGTGTCTCCAGTGACCGACGTGCCCAGCGTTTCCCATGCTGCTCCACCTCGGTGCCTCTTCTCTGGTGGCCTCTGTTCAGGTCCCTTCCTTCTGTCTGATGCTGGCGTGCCAGGCCCAGCTGCCCGCCTGTGCCTCCTGGAGCTCCCATTCCTCTCTCCTCACCCAGCAGGCCTGCTGGGCTCTGTCTGTGGCGCTGCCCCGGCCTAGGTCCTGGGGGACTCACCCCGTCCCTTCCTGCAGCTCCGAGCTCTGAGCTGCCTGCCCTCCCTCACCGGAATCCCACGGTTCCTAATGTGTGTCTGGTTTCTGGTGACTGAGGCAGGAGAGCACAGGTACGTCTGTGCTAGTTCCTCCAGCTAGTCCAGAAGGAGAAGTTCTAGAGCATTTGGGGCCCATGAGAGCCTGTCCCCTGAAGCTTCCTGGTGTCCCATCTGGGGGTCTCCTCTGTGCACACAGAGCATGTTGTCTTGGGTCTCTCGGGACCCTAATGTCCTGCCTCGCCTCTCCTGTGCTGGGCCGTGTGGGTTTAGTGATGTCCCGTGTCTCCTGTGCTGGGCCGTGTGGGTTTAGTGATGTCCCGTGTCTCCTGTGCTGGGCCGTGTGGGTTTAGTGATGTCCCGTGTCTCCTGTGCTGGGCCGTGTGGGTTTAGTGATGTCCCGTGTCTCCTCTGCTGGCCTGTGTGGATTTCAGTGTTTCCTTTGTTTTTCTTTCTTCAGCCGTTTTCTTGGAACGATAAGGTGAGGGAGGAGTGGACGTTTACCAAATGCTCCTTGGTGCTGAGGCTCTGCTGTGAGCTTCTCACACTCTCCCTCCACAGAACCTGTCACACCAGGGAGGCCCAGGACAGGCACGCAGTGTGGCCGACCCACACAGGCCACAACTAACTCTGTTCCCCCGACTCACTCCTGCCCTGTCCACACCCGCTCTCATGTAAAACATTTTTTGTTACTCGGAAACTTCATGTCTGACCACTTACCCTGTTTGAGCTACACACAGCAGTGTGTTTCCTTGAGTGACAACAGGGCCTTCTCTGTCTGTGGTCTCTCCACATTCCTGTTCTTAGGAGCACCCACCTGTGTCTTTTCAGGTTATGAGTGAGAGGTGGCTGAGGTGTCCTCCACCCACAAACCTTGTGCTGCAGAATGTCTGTAAGCCAGACCTGAGCTCCCTCCTGCCTCCCTGCCACTCCCCATCTCCATGCCTGTGGAGCGTGCACTCCATTTCACACTCTGGCCCCTCTGCCTACTGAGCTGCTGTCTGGTGGCTGCTCTGCTGAGAACCCTCCGCGTGGCGTCACCTCTGACTCAGGCTTGTGCGATGTCCCATTTGGCTATCCATTTGGGAAGATTCAGCGGGTTACAAACAACCTTGTTTTGTTTTGTTTTACATCTTTGTTTTTGTTTTTTTGACACAAGGTGTCACTCTGCTGCCCAGGCTAAAGTGCAGTGGCACAGTTATGGCTCACTGCAGCCTCAACCTCTTGGTCTCAACAGATCCTCCTGCCTCAGCTCCCTGAGTAGCTGGGACCACAGTTGTGTGTTGCCACGCCCAGCTGATTTTTAAATTTTTTGTAGAAACAGGATCTCTGTATGTTGTCCAGGCTGGTCTCGAACTCCTAACCTCAAGCAATTCTCCTGCCTTGACCTCCCTAAGTGATGGTCTCCCAGGCATGAGCTCCATGTCTGGCTGAAATCATTTATCTTTATGGTAGCAGAACCGTCCTCCTTTTCCTCCCTAATTCGTCCCCCAGGGTGCTAGAGTATATGTTTTAATGGAAATATAACACAATACACCAAAATGCACAGATGGCAAGTTTTCAGTCTGTCGGACGACAGAGTGAGTGTGTGTATGTAACCCCCCAATGCAGGCGAAGACACAGAACCTCACGGGTCACACAGGACCCTGTGGATGTCTCATTGCAGCCTAAGTGACACTTGTGTGTTCAGTCTTCGGTGAAAGGCGGCTCTCACTGTCTGGAAGCCGTCTCTCTTCATGGCTGGATGGCTCCTGTGATGCCCGCTGCTGTCTTGGTCACCTCCTGGGGAGCACTCAGCTTGTCGACGTCTGCCTTCCTCAACCCAGGGCCCTGCTCAGCGCCAGGCAGGCGTGTGAGCCAAGCCACAGCTGCTCCTGCGGCCATGCAGTTGGCCTCCCAGCCCCATCCCGGGGCTGCGCTCTCATGGGAGCTACTCCAAGCAGGCTCTGCCCAGGTACCCGAGACCAGTGTGCGAGTCTGAGTGCAGGGCTCCGCGGCTCAGAGTCACTTTTCGCGAGCGACTCTGGCTTTGAGGATATCTCAGAAATCTCACTGGTCTCTGTTTTCAGGCCCTGGGTCATGTGAGGATTTCAGATGCATGCGGTTTTTTTTCCCAGCCGTTGACGGAAGTGCTGGGCTGATGGGGCTGGTACAGAGGTGGACGCCTTGGCCTCAGGCTGTGAGCCACCTGTGAATGAACTTGTCTTCAGGCACACGTTACTCGTGCTGTCCTCACAGAAACCTCGTGAAACCTTCTGGAGATGCCTGAGGCCTACCCGCCTGCCGCCGGAGGCTGTGAAGGCTGAGGTTGCTGTGGCCTGCCTGGCCTCAGCAGGTCCCTGGGCTGGCCACCGTGGTCATGGGTCCACCCTGCAGTGATGCTGTGTCGGGAGGCATGGGAGAGTGGGGTGGGCCCGGGACTCACGCACAGCTCCCAGCCCTGCTGCTTCCGGACTGTCCTGCCTCTTCCAAGCTGCACCTGTGAAGCGCCTTTGACCTTGCGAGGTTGCCACGTGGACTGATGTAAATGGGGATGACGATGTGCCTCACCTGAGGCCGGTGTCCACGGTGCCAGCCGCCTGTGTACCCAGGACAGTGTGCCAGGTGTGGCAGACATAGCCAGGCTGCAGGGGGTGTGGGCAGCTCTAATGGGTGCTTCTCGCTGCCCAGGCCAGCTCAGAGCCTTGCCAGGGGTGCGGGCAGCTCTCATGGGTGCATCTCGCTGCCCAGGTCAGCTCAGAGCCTTGCAGGGAGTGTGGGCGGCTCTCATGGGTGCTTCTCGCTGCCCGGGTCAGCTCAGAGCCTTGCAGGGAGTGTGGGCGGCTCTTATGGGTGCTTCTTGCTGCCCAGGCCAGCTCAGAGCCTTGCCAGGGGTGCGGGCAGCTCTCATGGGTGCATCTCGCTGCCCGGGTCAGCTCAGCACCTGTTGTCTTCCCCCATGTGTGGGGTGGTCGCTGGCCTGGTAGCTTGTGGATGCGGGTAGACCTGGGCGGGGTATAGGGTTGCATGAGGAGAGCATGAATGTGGACGGCGAGTGTCTACTGTGTGCTGAGGCTCTGCCCGGGGATGTGGGGTGCCCCGGATGCCCTGACCCAGCTCCCTGTGTCCCCGGGAGCGCCCGGGGCTGCAGCTCCGTGAAGTGCGTCGTGTCTAGGCCCAGATTGGTGGATGTCCCTGTTCCATCTGCCGTTCCCAGTCCCAACTGCTGGTGACCCCAGCAGTGGCCGGATTATCCAGGGTTCAGCTGGCTGTGAGGAGGGCAGTGTGCTGCTCCCAGGCCCTGAGGCACCAAGCTTTCCAGTGTGCGGTCCACACAGCCCAGCATGACCACGGCCACCTGCCTCCTGATGACAGTGGCTGGGCGGGCTCCAGGGCCTCCCTGGGGCAGTGTGAGGGCACCAGGCGGGGCTGGTGGTGGGCAGAGCTCAAGGCCAGGCAGTGTGAGGGCAACAGGTAGGGCTGGTGGTGAGCAGAGCTCAAGGCCAGGCAATGTGAGGGTGCCAGGCGGGGCCGGTGGTGGGTAGAGCTCAAGGCCTTCCCTTCACCCACAGGCGTTGCACAGGGGTATTGGGCAATGGGAGTCACTCGGGTGCCCCACTGAATGGGGCACCACACCAGAGGCTTGGGGGGCTCAGGTGCTCACACCTGCAGCCTCCATGGGGGCATCTGGAGCCTGGGTTTGACTCTGTTGTGGCGTCCAGAACCAGCAGGCACCAGGATGGCCCATGGGAAGTCCAGAACCTGGCTCTGGCTGGGCCTGTAGGGGAGCTTGGGGGCCCATGGTCTGCAGAGCGGACAGGCTGAGGATTCTTGGCTGTTGCCTCAGGGCTGTGTCCCCAGGGGCTGTAGTGCCTCGTTTTCTGTGTCTCCAAACATACTTCCCCCATCCCCACCACATGTGCACATGCCACACACAGGTGTGCATATACATACCCACACTTGCATACACGCACATACACACGCCTCCCTGCCTTGGTCTCTCCTGGTGACTTGCCCGGTGGTTTCCAGTTGCCGCTGGGCCAGGCCTTTGCCTGCCTCTCGATTCCTCCCTCATTCTCAGGCCTGCTGGGCCTCCACCCTGCAGATCCCACATCCCACTACAGCCTCCTGCCTCACTCCGGGGCTGGCCCTCCATCTCCTTCCCGGCCTTTCGTGTGTGCTGTGGCCTGGGGAGTCTCACAAGGCCCCCTGCCTGGCTCTTCTTCCCGGGTTCTAGGTCAGAGCCACAGTGTGTTTAGGTGGTGGGGGCAGTGGGGAGCCAAGGGTCGTGGGAAGGAGTCAGGAAGGGGCAGAGGCAGAGGATGTGGGGGAAGGCAGGAACTGCAAGGGCAGAGGCCCAGGGCAGGGGTCTCCGAGGTCCTGAGCCCCGTGCACTGTGCAGGTTATGGGTACAGGGTCACTGTCCCCAGCAGAAAGCTGGACTGCTGATGTCCCAGCACCACAACAAGGCCCAGCCTTGCTGTTCCATGAGACCTGTGAGTAGGAGGTGGCTGGCTTTTCATTGCTGGCTTTTCTACCCTTAGTGTGGGGTCAAGCCTTGTGCCCTTTGGGGAGTGTGTGGGGGCAGGAGACCCTTCCGCCTGGGTCGGGGTCCTGCTTGGGGGTGGCTATGGCGGAGGAGATGTTCTGAGGTGAGGCCTCTGCCAGGAAAGTCACCTGATTCTGTTCTTTAAGCATGAGCCTGCCAGGGAGAGTGAATGGATTTCCTCTGATCGAAAGTCCCATGCTGAACCTTTCCCTCCGTCTTTCCCCAATTCCACAGTCCCTCTTGGGCCCACCCCTGGCCACCCCATTCACAGTCAGTTTCCTGCGAGAGGTTTTTAGAATGGACCTCGGTTCTGTCAAGCCTCCCGCAGCCCACTCGGTCTCCGTCTCCATCAGTGGGCTCTGGGCCTCGTGGGGCGGCTACACTGGCCCCTGCCAGTCCTCTGGCCACCCTCTGCCCGCTCTGTCTGTGGGCGCTGGGCCTCACGGAGTGGCTGTGCTGGCCCTACCCACCCTGTGGCTGCCCACTGCCCAGCTCCTGGGTCCCGTTGCTCCATAGGGAGCGGAGGCTGCGGGGTGGTGGGGTTTGTGTTTCCCGCAGTCCTAGAAATGGGTCCCGGCCCACCCCAGTCTCAGGCCGAATCCTATCTTGTCTTGCAGGCTCAGCTGTCTCAGGCCCTGGAGGAGCTGGGAGGCCAGAAACAAAGAGCAGACATGGTGAGTCAGACGCGGGAGTGGCTGAGATTCAGGACACCTGGACCCTGGGTCCGGGCAGGGACGCCTGTCCCCGTAAGCCCTCACTCAGGCTGCAGGCACCAGTGCATGGCTGCCTCCTCTGTCGTTGGAAGCTGTGTTGAGCGGGGAAGGGTGTGTGAGGAGCCTGAGTCCCATCTCTACCAGTGACAGGTGGCCCGCACCTGGGCAGAGCATGGCCCCTCGGGCCCCACCACCGTGTTTGTGGCAAGGGGGCAGTGACGTGTTTGCCGCACGAGGCCACGGTGTCAGAGGCAAAGCAGGTGTGCGAGCCCGCGAGGGGTCTGTGGCGAACTAGGCATCGGTGCTATGGCTTCGTGGACCCCTGTCCTGACCACACAGGACCCGAGTCCCCAGTGGGACGGTGCCTCAAGCTGGGGCTCAGGCGTCACTTAGTATGGGTCCTGACAAAGAGAGGGATGTCTGCAGCGAGTGCTTCTCTGCCGTCTGTGAATGCGGCAGGTGTGCTTTTAAGTTTTCTCCTCAGCCCACATCGGCCCCACTCTCGCTGGTTTGGCTGCCTCCGAGCCTGGATGTAGCCGCAGTGTGGGCCCGTTCGGGGCCAGGCAGGCTCTCCTGGTTTCTGGACCTCCAGTGTTAAAAAGCCTCCCACTGTTGCAGGGAACAAATGGGCTTTGCTTTTGAAGCGTTTTGGCCTAAACAAAGTGCAGGTTCTGTCCATGCTGCCCTGGCCTTGGCCATGTCTGTGAAGGACACGGACGGCCCTGGGGCATGCGTGCGTGCGTGTGGCTGCATATTCTGTCCCGGGCCACCCGTCAGGCTGGCCTGGGTCTCAGGCGGAGCGGCTGTCAGCGTTGTACGGACCCCAGGGCCTGCAGCCCAGGTCGAGGCTCCCATCTGGGCGTCCTTGCTTGCCAGCTTGTGACTGGGAGCTGGGGTCCTGGCTCTAGGGCCTCCACCTGGCAGGGGTGTGCCGAGGGTTCATCGCTTGACCGATTCTGGGGCCGGCTGCACAGTCTGTAGCGGTTGTGGCTGTGGCCATGGTTACAGGCCCTTCCCATGGGGCAGGGTCGAATGGGGTTGGAAATCACCCTCTTGAGAGGTACGGGCACCAGGGCCTAGGCTGGGAATGGGCGAGGGTTGTCTGCTGAGACCCTGGAAGAAGCTGCCGGTGGCGCAGAGAGGCAGCAGCAGGATACCGCACAGGTCTGGGTCTGGGTAGAGCTGGCATCTGCAGGACCGAGGCCAGGCGGACCGGTGACAGCTGCCCTGAGGCTCCAGAACGGTCGCTCTTCACTCAGCAGCCGCTTAAGGACATTCCTCTCGGTGCTGGGGACGCGGCAGCCAGCAACACAGGCTCCTGCCCTCCTGGAGGCACACTGTTGCCGAGTGAGTAGTCAGTGGCCCATGGGAGAGTGAAGGACAGAACTTCGGTGGTGGCAAATGCAGGAGCCACAGTTTCCCGGGGCCATCCTGCAGAATGTCCTGAGCCAAGCCTGGGGGACCCGTGTGTTGGTGGTGGGAGTAGGGGGGCAGGCAGGGCCCGGGACCCAACAGCGAGGTTCGGGGTGACAGAAGCGGGGCCCGCGGTGGTTGGTAGTCTGACCTTGTGGGCCCTGTGTGGTCACGGCAGGGCTGTGGTTTCGTGGGTAGAGTAGGTGGTGACACAACCTGGTGTCCATTCATAAAGGATGCCTGGCTGCTCTGTGCAGGGCCGCAGTGGGTGGGAACTGGCAGGGCTGGGGCTGGCCAGGGTGGGAGACACAGGTGCCCTGGCCTAGGACTGCAGTGGTGTGCAGAGGTGTTGTCCGAGTTGGCTCTGTTGAAGGGAGATTCAGGTGAGGTAGAGAGCGTGAGGGCCAGGAATCGAGGACGGCTTCGGCATTCCGCCTTGGGTAGGCTCATGGTATGGGGTGGGGAGATTGGGGGTGAAGTGTGGGAGTCTCATGCCTGCCACACGTTGGGTGCACAGGGCTGGAGGCTTTGAATCAGTGCCCTGGGGTCAGAGGTGCCCATCCGCTCTGCATGGTATTTCAGTTGTCAGGAATGAGTAGGTAGCAGAGAAATCAGAACCGGAGGCTCAAGCTTCTTCGGGATGTTCCAGCGTCCTGGCATCTAGTCTTGGGGAGCGCCATGAGTTTGGGGACTCCATGGAGGGCAGGTCCATTCACAGAGCCCTGGAAAAGGAAGTGTTTTCAGGGGACAGTCAGACTGCAGAGAGGACCCAGAAGGGGAACAGAGGATTGCCCTGGGCCCTGCGGCCGGCGTTTCGTTGAAGAGAGGAGAGGGAAGGCACAGAAGGGCCTGCTTGGGCTGGGCCTGGAGCCGGAGGGAGATTTGTTTTACCCCATGGGCAGTGGGAGAGCAGTTTATGCTGATGGGAGCCTCGCTGTAGTGACGGGTGTGATGTAGGGCTGGGGCAGTAGAGGGTCATCGAAGGGGACGGGGACCAGCAGGTTGCTGGAGCTTCCTGTCTCTTCCTGAAGTGGGCATGAGGTGGACTGGCCTGTGGGAGTCCCAGCAGTCACGCTGAGGTTTGTGGTGTGAACTTGGAGCCAGGTTGGGCGGCAGGCTTCTGTCTGTCATGCTCAGGTGCTTCCGGGCAGACAAAGTCACTGGGGAATGGGGGTTCGCGCGGGCGGGTTTGCCAGGGGAGCACGGTGGAGGGAGGGAGGCGGGGATGTGACACTTGGCTCAGCGGAAGGAAAAGCAGGCTGTTGGGGGCTCCATGACAGGCCTTTCTTGGGTCTGGGTTTTAAAATTGGAGTATGAACCATGTTTCTCTTCAGGCTGTAGAAATACTGGGGGGTTATTGTTTTGTTTGTTTTCCTCCCTGCGTTCTGCTGTGAGCTTTCACTGCTGATGGAATTTGCAGGGGAACGCATCATAACTGTATTGTTTAATGGCAGGTCTGAGACTCAGTTTCTGTTCCTCTGCCTTCATCTGAGATGGCTCAGGGCAGGCCTGAAAGATGCTCCTGCTTCAGTGAGTGGGTTAGGGGGGCTCTGTGGACTGTGGGGTCTGGTGTCCGGCAGTGAGTGGGGTTAGGGGGCTCTGTGGACTGTGGGATCTGGTGTCTGGCAGTGAGCGGGTTAGGGGGCTCTGTGGACTGTGGGATCTGGTGTCCGGCAGTGAGCGGGCGGGGTTAGGGGGCTCTGTGGACTGTGGGGTCTGGTGTCCGGCAGTGAGCGGGTTAGGGGACTTTGTGAACTGTGGGGTCAGGTGTCCGTCAGTGAGTGGATTAGGGGACTCTGTGGACTGTGGGATCTGGTGTCCGGCAGTGAGTGAGTTAGGGGGCTGTGTGAACTGTGGGGTCTGGTGTCCGGTAGTGAGTGGGGTTAGGGGACTCTGTGGACTGTGGGGTCTGGTGTCCGGCAGTGAGCAGGGTTAGGGGGCTCTGTGGACTGTGGGGTCTGGTTCCCCTGAGTGCAGGTGTTCAGGAAGGATACCAGGGCCCTCTTCCGCCTGTGTGGGGGTTGGTGGGGGGCACGCCCAGGACCTTCCTCTGTCGGTGCTTCCTTCTCAGTGACTGAGCTTTCTGGACGCTTCAGTGAGGTCCCTTTTCCTGTTGCCTCTGGAGCAGCCTGGGGTGGGGTGGGTGCTGTTTGCGGAGGGATGCTCCCATCTGAAGATGCCCTGTGGAGACCCTGGTGTTCTGTGTGTCATCACGCCAGCTGCCTCACTGTTGGCCTGAATTGAAACGTGCCCGGGGGCCACGCTTCCGCCTGTGCAGGAGGCCAGGAGGGTTAGAAATGGAGTTGTCTGAGCGCAGGCCAAGCCCTCAGCATTATGGCTGAGCCACTTGCCTGGCGCCCGCAGCTGCTCTAGAGCGTGGACTCCCCACACCCAACAGAGGCATGGACGCCTCGGAGCTGGCACCTTGGCCTGGGTGTTGGCCCTTCTCCAGCTGCACCTTGGCCCGGGCACCGGCCTTCTCCGGCTGCAGGTGGTTTTGGAGGAACCGCTCACTCCAGGCCTCTTTCGTGGGGAGGGAGCCGGAAACTGGTCTTGGGCCTTCGGGCGGGGTGGGTGTAGCCACCCCTGGAGTGCTGGCTTCCCTGGATCTCTGGGTGTGGTCAGGGGGCTGTGAGGAGCACTTGATGAAGCCCTGGGCTGGAGGTTTGGCTGCTTTTCAACCTGTGTTTTTTCTTTTTTAGCCCATAGAATTTATGTTCCTTATTCATCGTACCCAGCAGTGTTTAAGCTCTAATGCCTGGGCCCCAAGCTGCAGCATTTGACTTCGAATTTGGTGGTGGGAGGATTGCCCCCAAGCAGGATCGTGATTTTACCCCTCCCCGGGTTGAGCTCCTGTTCCTGGCCCCCATCCTTTGTTTGGAGCCATAGGCCCTCCAGATGGGCTTCCGAGGGATGAGAGGAAGGGTCTTGTTGGCTCTGTGGCCCTCTTGCCATGCAGAGCCCTTCAGAGGAGGTACTGGGGAGAGCAGTGCCAGGCAAGGGGGCCACAGGCACTGTGGTTGGGGCTGGCCCCTGCCAGGCATGCCTGAAGGCCAGTGGCCTCCCTCCCCTGCCCCCCACCACCTCACTGGGCTGTGCAGCCCTGGGCTCCAGGTCGCCCCTTCTCCGTGTGACCCGGAGCCCTCAGTGCCGTGGCTTCTTCCCCGGGGATTACAGGTGCAGGCGCATGGTCCTGTCTGAAGGGGTCTCTGGGCTGTGGGACAGCCTGACTCCCTTTTCATTTTATGGTGGAGGAACCAGAGCGGGAGCTCGCCCTGAGCTGGGATGGCTGGAGTCACCCCTGGTTCTAGCTCTGAGGCCCCTCCCATCCAGTTCCCTGTAACTGGCTTGGCAGTGGTTGCTGTCTGGGGAAGGGGCTCCCCTGTTCCTGGAAAGGCTGGGGCCTAGGTGGTCTGCACCCTCAGGGCTTGTGTGGAGAAGCCATATTCCAGGCAGGGCTGACTGCGTCGCTCACGCCTTCTGTCCACAATGGTTTGGGACGTGCCCTGGTGCCCGTCCTGTCTCCCAGCCTGCAGCTCCTTTACCCGCTATTTTCCAACCCAAAGTCATTTTGTTATTTAGGAAAGGAGAAAAGAGAGAAAAAAGAAAAAGTTAAATCTTTAGTTAATTGCCAATGACAAGACAAAGGCACTCTGACTTTCTTATTAATTAGCAAACCTGTACTAATTAGTAAGCATAAGTACAATTCATGATTTCTTCTTTAAATGCAATTAATATCGCAGGGAGAGATTTCCTGAGCCATCCTTGTATCATTAGCAAACCCCTCTCATTAGCTAGACCCGCAGTGGCTGGAGGTAGGAGTCTTTTGATTACAGCTATGAAAAGTCCTCTAATATTTTATATACTTTGGGGAGTGGGGAGTGAAGATTTATTTTCCGATTTAGAGGGAATTACGCTGCTCTCAACTCTGATTAAGCAGCATCTTCCTTGATTCCTGATTTCCCTTTGTGGCCCCTCTGGTCCTGCTCCTTGCTCCCAGGGGGCACCCTGTGCCAAGTCTGCCCCACCAAGGGCCGCGGCTACCACAGCACTGAGGCCCAGCCAGGCTGCTTCCCATCCCCCACCCTTCTTTGTCCATCTCTGAAATGGGCAGGGTGTTGAGGCCCCCTCTGAGTTGGGCCTAGCAGCAAGTGCTTTACAGACAGATTCTGAAATCTGGCGACCATGAGCAGGGCAGGTCCCGTGGGCCCCATGGAGAAGCCCCAGGCTCTCTGGGGTCTCCCGTGCAGGAGCTTGTGGTCCGTGTGGCTGTCAGAGCCTCTGGCTTCTCATGGGAAGGTGAGGACACCGGCAAAGCTTGCCCTGAAGAGACTCCCAGTGAGGCCTGTGTGTAGCCTGTAGGGCCATGCACACCTAAGGGCTGTATGTAGACCCTGGGGGGGACCCTGCCTGCCCAGGAGCCGTGTGTAGACCCGGAGGGGACCCTGCACACCCAGGAGCCGTGTGTAGGCCCGGAGGGGACCCTGCACACCCAGGAGCTGTGTATAGACCCGGGTGGACCCTGCACACCCAGGAGCCGTGTGTGGACCCGGGTGGACCCTGCACGCCCAGGAGCCGTGTGTAGACCCGGGGGGGACCCTGCCTGCCCAGGAGCCGTGTGTAGACCCGGGGGGGACCCTGCATACCCAGGAGCCGTGTGTAGACCCGGGGAGACCCTGCATGCCCGAGGGCTGTGTGTAGACCCGGGGGCACCTTGCACACCCAGGAGCCACGTGTAGATCTGCAGGCCCCACATGCATGGGAGGCGTGGTTGGTGCCTCTGTCCTCACTGGTGCTGATACTGAGGATGGACCAGGCAGCTGTGAGCCCCTCCTCAGTGCCAGTCCTCATGGCTGTGCCCTGCCCGGAATCTGTCTAGTCACATCCACCAGCATTGGCCAGTGCCTCCAGATGAATGATCATGAGAGCCTCCTGGTTTGGTAACTGACAGTGCCTCATTTCACCTTCTGGACCCATCCTGCACGACTGAGCCCTGCTTCTGACCGGAGTGCTTCGTGTGTGGGGCATGCTGCAGGGGCTCGCTGCTGGTACCGGGGTTCTGTGTGGCTGGTGGCAGCCTCCTGATTCCTGGCAAAACGTTCAGTTAACACTGCACCAGCATGTATGTCCCTACGTGCCCTGGTGTGCAGGTGTCCTGAGCTTGGAGAGGCTCTTTGGGGCCAGGGATGTGTCTGGGGCAGGTCTGGGGAATGGCTGAAAGTCTGAGACTGTGTCCCCAGCTGACTCTCCTCCCCTCCAGCCCTGGAGGCAGCCTCTCCTAGGCCCCCGCCTAGGGCTCCTGCGCCCGCCTTTCCGTCCCACACAGGCCAGAACCCTCCCTCCCCTCCTGGGCCTCCTGCACCCACCCTTGCATCCCACACAACTGGTCCCTTCCTGCAGCCACACCTGTTGCCTCTTTTGCTGTGTGGCCACCAGCAGGTGCTTCACTGCCTGTTCCTTGGGGTGGAGAGAGGAAGGGGGAGCCTCCCTGGAGTCTCACAAAGCTAAGTGAGTTCACGTGCTGGGAAGATCCAGGCTGTTCTGGGAAGCGATTCTGGGTGAGAACAGGGGCCTGATCTTCCTCAGCAGCCCCAGGGCTGGTTCCAGGCTCGCTGCCCGTTGGTCAGCTCAGGTTTCCCTGCTCCAGCCTCATCCTCAGTGCGTGCCCCGAGGCTCCTCCACAGAGCGGAAGGAATCGCTGGGCCACAGCAAGCGTCACGTGGAGCAACGTTTGCTCTAAATGCCTCTTGCATTTGAGGGAAGTTTGTCTAATTCAGGCACTTGCTGAGCGCCTCTTCTAGGCCGTTGTCTGAGGGAACAGGGACCCCGTGGCTGCGCATCTGTCTATTCAGCTGCCCTCACAGGAGCACCACAGACCGGGCTGCTTAAAATAGCAGATGTTGGCCGGGCGCAGTGGCTCACGCCTATAATCCCAGCACTTTGGGAGGTGGAGGCGGGTGGATCTCTTGAGCCCAGGAGTTCAAAACTGGCCTGGGCAACAGAGTGAGACCTCGTCTCTATCTAAAAAATAAATAAAATAAAACCGCAGGAGATGTTTGTTGCTCCCAGTTCTGGAGGCTGAAAGTCCAGGATCGGGAACTGACCAGTCTGGTGTCTGCTGAGGCTGCCTGGTTCCAGGTGGCGCCCTCTCACTGTGTCCGCACACGGTGGGGGGGGGGGGGGCCGAGGGAGCTCTGGGGTCCCTTTTATGAGGGTGCTAATCCCCTCCCTGAGGCTCTGCCGCGTGGCCTCCTCACCTCCCCTGGGCTCCCTCCTAGGATTTCAGCATGGGAGCGGGAGCACACAGTCCATGCCTGGGCTCACCTCCTTCCCGCTGTGTGAGACCCAGTGGGCGCTCACTGCCCTGCCCCATCTTCCTACTGGGTGGTCTCTACCTGGTCCCTCAGTGCCTGATAGGCCTGCCCTGCCCACAGTGATGTCCCTGCCCTCTGAGCGCATCTTCTCACGCCCTTCCAAGCAGTCTCTGTGCTGCTCCTGCTCCGAGGATATCTTTTCAGTCCAGCGGAGCCTCAGGCTCCTTGGGAACCGAGCTGGACCGCTGCCCCTGCCCCTGCATCGCAGACATGCTCTTCCCTCCCCTGCCCACACGAGCCCGCACCCTCACCATCGCCGCCATCACTCTGCTGCCCCAGGCGTGGCGGTGGCACATGCGAAGCCAGCGTGCACTGGTGCTCACCATGTCACAAAGGCACACTTGTTGTTTACACAGATTCTCCCACTGCGACCCTGGCAGCAAACCCACAAGCTGGTTATGGCCCCCAGATACTCAGACAAGGAACAGGTGCAGCCAGGATGAGTGACCTGCCTGTGTTCGAACAGGCGGTGGCGGAGAGTGCTCCAGGGTTCACACCCAGGCAGGCTGACCCCAGACCCTGTGGCCAGTGCGATCGCAGGGGGCTTCCTCATACCAGGCTGTCTGTGAAATCCACCAGGGCGGGACCCCAGGGCTTTCTGGGGCTCCATCGCTAGCCCAGGGCCAGGCATTCAGCTGGGGATTTTATTTATTTACTTTTTTTCAGACGGAGTCTCGCTCTGTCACCCAGGCTGGAGTGCAGTGCCGGATCTCAGCTCACTGCAAGCTCCGCCTCCCGAGTTCCTGCCATTCTCCTGCCTCAGCCTCCCGAGTAGCTGGGACTACAGGCGCCCGCCACCTCGCCCGGCTAGTTTTTTGCATTTTTTAGTAGAGACGGGGTTTCACCGTATTAGCCAGGATGGTCTCGATCTCCTGACCTCGTGATCCGCCTGTCTCGGCCTCCCAAAGTGCTGGGATTATAGGCTTGAGCCACCGCGCCCGGCCCAGCTGGGGATTTTAAAGCATCTGTCGAGGACTGAGTGGGGACAGGTGTGACAGGGACACTTCGTCTTCCCTCTGTCCCCTTTCCCAGTGTGAGCACCCAGCCTTTTCAGTGTTTCCCAGTTTGCAAAGATCTTAGGAGAAGATGCTGGTGATTTAATGTCGTTACCTTGCAAGGATCATCTGCATTTTAGGAACAGTAGGCTGAGAAGATGTTTTCTTAGCCCAGAAAATAGATTTCTCAGGCATAATGTCAGGGCCTTGGTTGTAGAGGATTTGGATCCCTGCTTCTCCTCCAAAAAAGCAGAAGAAAATCTCAGTGCAGAGGGAACGTGTAAGCTTGTTTCCTGTCTGGGCCAGAGCCACAGCGTGTGAGCTAGCAGAGCCTCAGAGTGTATCTGATACGTCGTGACCTCTGTGTTATTTTCTGTTTCAGAATTATCTTAGAGATTCTCCAAGGTTTTTTCCAGTAAACTTCAGAGGGAGCTTGCCAAGGTTCTGCCAGTCCTCTTGGATGGCCTTGGTCTGCGGACTGACATGGAGAGGCAAGCTCGCCGCAGTGCAGATCCCCTAGAAGCCCTCTCCCCTCCCTGCATGATGGGTCCTGTCCACTGCTTACTGGGGTTATTCCTGGGCGGTCTAGAATCCCAATCACCTGCATGTTGCTGCTGTCTGCACACTTGCCATGTGACCCATGGGGGCCGCTTTTGGGCATTGGGGATGGGGATGAGGAGAAGGTGGGCACTTCAGACTCAGAGCAGTGAAGTCCCCCGTGCATTCCATGCCACGAAACTTAGAAAGATTTAGTCTGTAATAACCACAAGAAAGGAAATTGGTTCATTTATCTTGAAAAATTATGGGAGTAATTCCGTATAGGGGAAACGTCGTACCCTCATCCTAAGTACGAAGCATTTTCCTGTGATTTAAACTTCTCATGTCTCCGCAGTGGCCCTTTCTGACTTAGCTTTTTCTCAGCTACAAGTATCTTCCATAAGCTGGTCCCCTTCTGGCCCCAGGCCCACAGTGGTGGCACCTGCCCCGCCCCTGCCACCTGCCTCCCTGACGTGGAGCCCATGCCATCCTCGCCTCTGCCTGTTCTGGAGACACTGGGACTTTTCCTTGAACTGGGCTGCCTGGGGGCTTGTTTTTGCCTGTGATGCAGCCAGCAGCTCTGGCAGACAGCCTTCCCCAAGCTACCCCAGCTGAGTTAACTTCCACAGCGAGAGGCTTCACAGGGACAGGAGATGGCCTCAGATGTCCTACAAAGGCAGATGTAGGAGTGGGGCTGATAGGAGGGCGAGAAGCCCTTTCTGTAGGGATAGCTTTCAAATTCAGGCTTTTTTCTAAGCAGGGGCTCTTTATCCAGCATCCCAGGGCAGGAACTCAGTTCTCCGTGAAGCCCTTGCAGCTGCGTACACATTTGTGTTACATGCACGCGTTTTTCTTCAGAGAGCAGTTGCCGTCTTCAAAAGGTTTCTGACACCTGTGCCTCCTCCCCATTGTTAACAACTGCCCTGTTGAGGAGGCAGCCTCAATGATCCCAGCGAAGGTTCTAGAGCCCTTGGAAGCCACATGCACAGACACCACCATCTGGCTTCCCAATACTCCTCTGTGAGTGTAAACAGAGCAGGGTATCCAGCTTGGCAGTCAGAGCAGTGGGACTCTGGTGGGACAGGTGCTCAGGCGCCCAGTGGTGCTTGTGAGGCCAGCAGTGGCAGCCCTGGGCACACCGCAGCCCTGGTGGTGAGGCCCCGGTTCCTCTGAGCACAGCTGCTCTGGCTCTGCAGCGGCCTGGTCCCGGGGCGGTGCCTGAGGAGTCATTCTGAGGAATGATGGTGGCCTCAGGCAAACATTCGGCTGGGACATGCGCGCCGGCTGGGCTGCTTTTTTTCTGAGGAGAAAGCATTTCCCAGCTCAGACACCCAGCCATGCTCACGAGGAGATGGCTGGGTGAGCAACAGGGCTGCCCGCGGCCCGTAGTGCCTGTGTCTCCTCCAGGCTGGAAAGGAAACTAGGGAGTGGACTCCACTTAAGATCCCCCCAGGCCTCCTCAGGAAGCCACAGCCACTCCAGAAGCCTTCCTGGGGCTGGAGGGTGCAGAGCTGACCAGAAAGTTGGCCTCCGGCCCGGATGCCCAGCTCTGACCTCAGCACCCTCTCATCTCTTGGAGACCCGGGGCCTCTGCCCCAATCAGCCCCGGGAGCCCTGGGATGCAGGCCCTCACCTTGCAGCCAGAACTCTGTGAGGCTCTGGGCCTCAACCTCACTACCGCAGGGGGTATGGGGTGCAGCTGAGACTCAGGGATGCCACATGAATGGGCGATGAGGCGGCGCGAGTGCCTGTGCGTGTGGACGCCCTCACTCTGGCACTCAGCAGTAGCCTTGTGAATTAGAATTGCGGTGGGGGCAGTTACCCAGCTTCTCCTCTTATTAGTTTGTGGCATTAGGGAAGGCCCCTGGGAGCACACCCTGCATCTTCCCAAATTAAACTGAATGCAAGGTCTCTTCCTAAAGCCTATGCTGCGCTAGTGAGTTTGCCACAAGGACCATTAGCATTTATGTTGTACGCAGGTTGGGGCTGTGAATGGATCTGGCAGGCCAGACCTGCATTCCAGGAGGGACGGACCTTGTAGGCAGAGGGACACGGGGCCAGTCGGACTACACTGAGGCTGGGCCATGCCGAAGCTGGGTCACGCTGAGGCTGGTCCGTGCTGAAGCCAGCCTGTGCTCAGGCTGCTCCACACTGAGGCTGCTCCACACTGAGGCTGCTGCACACTGAGGCTGGTCCACACTGAGGCTGGAGCTGCTGCCAGGATGTCTGTGCTTGCGCTCAGGCTGCTCTCCTAGGGCCCCCACGCCTCTTCCAGGTTGGGTCTGGGCAGCGCACATGCTGCTGTGCAAGCTCCGTCTTCCAGGGTGAGGTGGCTCCCTCCCTGAGGGCTCCCAGCCCATGCCCGGCTTTTTGCTCCCCACTCCCTGTTGGCCCCACCTGAAATCAACAGGTTGCTTCGTCTCAGTCAAACATACAATTGAGTTCCGTAAATGAGACCAAAATCTGTTTCTGTGAGATAAAATTGATAAACCTCTAGCCAGACTCATCGTAAATAAGAGGACACAGATGAACACTCTTGGGCGTGAGAGAAGTGATCCTGGTGCCTGCCATTTTCCATGTTTCAGTAGAGCCGTCCTGGCGGGTGTGAAGTGGCTCCTGTGGGCTTTGTTTGCGTTCCCCTGAGGCCGGTGGTCCTGAGCTGCTCACTCTGCGCTTATCAGCCCCACGTTTGTTTTCTCTGGAGAAGCGTCTGTCCCATCCAGTGCCTGCTTTGTAAATGGGTTTTGTTGGTTAGTGGTGAGAGTCTTCATGTGTTCTAGATACTAGACCCTTCTCAGGTACATGATATGAGAGGCCCCTGGGGGGCAGCCTAGGAAGGGCTCTTCCTAGGGCATCTTCCTAGGAAGGGCTCTTCCTAGTCTTGCTGGGCATCAGGGCCTTGTCAGGGAGGAGATGGCCATCTGTGGGCCTTGGGAAGGGGCATAGGGGGGCCAGGCACACATGGCCCTGCCTCCTGCAGCCTGGTGCGGGCACAGGGTGTGGCGAAAGAGAACAATTTCCACAGACAGGCTCAGTGCTAGGACTGCCCGGAGCACACTCAGGGCCCCTGGAAGGCAGCCCTGGCTGGGAATCCTGTCCTCCAGGCTCTTGCCGTGGGATCATGGCCCTTCCCGAGAAGTCTGCCTGCAGCTCTGTCCTCCCCAGCCACACTGTGCGCCTGGGCCACCCTGGAGTGCAGCCGGGTCCTCCGGAGAGTCTGTCAGGGACTGTGCCACCACTTCTCAGGCACCGCAACACAGGCATAAGGGAGTAAATGCAGAAAACGAGGTTTTAGGTACCGAGTGCTCTGTGCCTGGGCCGGGGCCAGAGCAACATCCTGTCCCCAGGCCTGGCTGTGGAGGGCTTCCCTGCCCTGTCGCTGCACTGGCGGGGCCCTGATCTGTCTGCGCCTGAAGTCTGGTAGGCTGGGTGCTCCACAAAGTGGCTGGGCCTCAGGTCCCTGTGGTGGGGACAGCCGGGCTGCTGTGTGCCGCCTGAACGGGGGACGGCCGGGCTGCTGTGTGCTGCCTGATCAGGGGACGGCTGGGCTGCTGTGTGCAAAGCCTGAATAGTGGACAGCCAGGCTGCTGTGTGGGCCGCCTGTTGCAGGGGCAGAGTTGCCCCCGGGAGGTGTGAGAGGTGAGTCTGTGACCTGTGGATGAATAATGAATGGGCTCTCCCCCATGTCGGGAAGCGTTTCGCAAGGCCCTCTCCTTGTCCCCAGTGCCCTCTTCCTGGATCCCACCTTCCTGCCTGCGCTTCCGCACACTGCTCTGTCTGCCTGCTACTCCTTTCCTTCTGGGTCTCCTCGCCCTCATGGGCCTTCTGCCGCTCCTTGCCTCTCGTGGGCCTGCCCCGGCTGCAGGTAGGCATTCCACAGGTCCTCAGTGAGGCTGCCTCCTAGGGGCTTGCCTGACTTCCTGCCAGCTCAGCCTCCTCCCTAGACTGTAGGCTGCCCTGGAGGTCGGAGCTTCAGACCTGGTCCTGTGCCCAGGAGCCCAGGTTTCCCACCCAGGAACAGGTGGTGGTATCCCCATCGTCACCGTGAGGGCTGGAGGTGCAGGTGCCTGTGAGTGACCTGCTGCTGCCCTCGGCCTGCGCCCTGCCAGCGGGTCCCACGGGTCCTCACAAGGAGCCCTCTGCACCCTCCCCTCTCAGCTGCCGAGTCCCCAGGAGAAAAGACGTGGAGCCGGGGCTGCTGGGCGGCCATGGCCCTGCCATGCGGGCCTGATGTGCTCTTCCCCACCTGCCTCTTTCCCCACTCCCCAGTGGCTTTCCTTCTTTTAAATACTGATGTGTCTACACAGCTTCTCAAACTGGTAGACAGTAGAGCCGACTCTAGGTCCTGTCTGCTCAGCGTGGGCAGCTCCCTCTGCTTCATCCCGGCTGCTTCGACCCACCCCAGTGCCTCCCCATTCCAAGTTCGACCGCACACACACTGGACATACCTGGGAAGTGGCCATCGCTGCATCCATACCCATCGTCCACCCACCCGTGTGCCCCCCCCCAAGCACCGCCTGTGTGCCAGGTTCTGTGTTGACAGCGGGGCCCTACATGGTTGCCATGTCTCCTCCAGGGAAGGCCCCATCCAGTGGGGAGGAGAGTCATGTGCCCAGTCACTGTGTAGTGTGGTGGAGTAGTGGGCGCGGTCACAGAGGAGTGGGGGTGGGTACTTCTGGCTGGCAGGGGAGGGGTGAGGGAGCTACCAGGACAGATTGTGGGGAAGGTGGTGTTTCAGTTGGATCTAAATGGCGGATGGGAGCTGGGGTGTAGGTGGAAGGTGACCCATGGACATGGGTCGTGGGTCTGCCCCTCTGTGGCTACTGTCCTGTGCCATGGGCCTGGAGGGGGATGTAGGGACGAGAGCTGGCCTGGCGGGGAGGTGCAGGGTGGGTGGAGGACCTGCAGCATGGCTGGGGGTGTCGGGCACAGGCTCGAGGGGCAGGCATTGGCTGCTGTGAGAATATAGTCGGGAGCTTAGTTATGAGTCTAAGGTTACACATTAAAATAAAAGGGCTTGATTTTTGCTCTGCACATTGTGGCATATGTCAGCATTTCCCCCTGGTTTCCTGGAAATCATCCACAAATAACAAGAAGCATGGAAACCAAAATGGCACTTAAATTTTGACAAAACAGAAATGCAGCTGCAAACCAAGCCCCAGGCAGAGGCAGGCAGCCCATGGCACAGGAGAGTGCCTTGAGCAGATACATCCCCAGGGAAGCCTGGAGAGTGCCGGCGGAGAGAGCTCCATGAGGGAGCCGCCGAGTAGAACTCCCCTGCTGGCAGGAGCCCTTGTGAGAGGCAGCGCTTGACCCTGGCTTTGTGGTGGTGGGGCCAGGCGGCAGCTGGAACAGGGGTCCCTGGACTGGCGCATGGTTCCAAGCTGCAGCAGAGGTTGGTGCTGACCTGAGGGGTCACACGAGTGCATCACAAGTGCTTGAAGCCGCATCTGTGGCAGAGAGAACATTTGCTCTTAGGAAAACTCACAGCGTCCTTTCTCTCCTGCCAGAGGGAGCTACTGGGGGCTGATTGGACTCACAGCAAAACTGTCACTGGATTTCAGATAAAAGGAAGCAGGCCTGTCCTTCCCCACTGGGAACCTGTGCACGGAGCCGGATTCAACAAAACTCATCTTCAGCAGTGAGCAGTAAAGGTCACTCCATGCATTCGTGTAAGAGCAAAGGAGAAAAAGAAGAAAAACAAGTGGCAGAAAAAGTTTCACAGAAAACCGGTGAACACTGAGCAGACGAAAATTGTATCCAGACATTTTGCCAAGAAATAAAAGTTAACGAGGTGTTAGAGTCTGTGAGGCTTGGTGGAACGCACATGCTCCAAGAAGAGACGGTGAGGTGGAGGGGGTGCGTGAGACGGAACCTGGAGGGTCTCGGGGCAGGAGAGGGGGCAGCACGGGAAGAAAGGTGACCGGATGCACAGGGAGGCGAATCATGGGAAAAACTACGTAAAGAACCCACAGCAAGAGTTCCATCTCCTGAACTGGAAGATGAAGTGAATGTGGAAGCTGGGAAATGTAACTACTACATGTCATATACTCAAAAAGAAGTGTCAGGATGGCAGAGAGAGGAGAGAACATGAGGATGGCGTCCTCGCCGTTGAGAGCCAAAGACGCAAACACACCATCTAAAGGTAATATCAGGTGCGGAGAGTAGATGGAGCTGCGTGTTTGGCTCCCTAGAGCACCAGGCGCAGTAGACTGGTCTGTCCCGGGAGAGTGACTGTGAGGGTCTGGCTCCTGGCCATGGAGCCGGGATCCCGTGGTCTGCATCTGCTCACAGCAGACGTGAAAGAGCCCGTGCTGTGCCCAGTCCAGTTCTGCAGGCGTGAGAACCGGCGGAGCCTGTGGTGGAAACCCCAGTCCCGGGCGGAAAACAGAGCTGCCCCGCTCAGGCCGCCAGGCAGGCAGGGGAGGAACGCTGGCCTCCTCCAGTTTTTGTTCCATTCAGGCCTCAAGGAGTTGGAGGAAGCCTGCCCATGGTGCAGCAGGCAGTCTGCTGAGTCCCTGATTCAAATGCTGATCTCTTCCACAAACCCTCCCAGGCACACCCAGAAAGAGTTTTGATCTGAGTACCCCAGGTCCTGTCCAGTGGACACATGGAATGAACCGTCACAGACTGTTTAACTGTATAAAGTTAAACAGTGAAGGTGATATAGGTGATATATCTGACTAGTTAGGCACTGAACATAGGAGATACAGTAGGTACTGTCTAGTAGGAAAGTATAGGTGTGAAACAAAACTGAGTTATAAAAGCAACCAGGGTAAAACATGCACACTTTTCTAAGCCTCGAGAGAATTACACGCAAAAAAGTAAACTAGATTAAAAAGGCCACAGAATGACGTAGGTGTAAAAGCTATAAAATCGAAAGCATAACAACATAATACAACAGAAATAGACACAAATCAAGTTATAGATGGACTAAACTCTCCTATTAAAAGCAAAGGACTTCCTGATTGGATTGCAAAGCAAAACCAAACGTTGGAAAATACGGGAAGCAAAGGCATCCTGGTGACGTGAACCTAGAAAGCAGGAGCTGTGATCTCGATGCAGTGTGAGTTCAAGCCGGAAGCTGCTCGGAAACAAAGGTGGGCACTTTTCACAGCGAGTCGCAGGTGGGTTAGCCAAATAACATATCACCGCTGTTGGGAAAAGCAGAAATGAGAGATTCACAGGGAAATTGTCAGAGACGCCCATAGTAGAATTTACGTCCTCATCTGCGATATATCAAGTGGGCAAAGAATAATGGAAAAAACAGAAAAATATAGATGTGCGTAAAACCCAGATCCCCCAAATTAGAGAGTATACTCATGTTAAAGGAGCACATAGAAAACAACATTCACAAAGATTAATTGTGTCTTCGATGATAAGAGAAAGCCTTTGTAAATTAAAATAAGTAGAACTAATATAACTTCTTGTGATTGCAGTGTGATGTGAAATCAAGAACAAAATCAGGGGGAAAAAAAGCTCCTAACACTTGGAAATTAAAAATCAAAACCCAAACAGAACAAAACATTTTGTCTTAAACAATTCTTGGTTCAAAGAATTACGGTTCAAAAGTGCATACAATCTAGAAAATAATTGTCCTGAAAACACTTCTCATCAGAGCCTATGGGAACCATCTAAATTCACAAGTTTAAATATTTGTATCATTCAACAAGAAAGCATGTAAATATATGGATGAGACCTTCAACCCAAGAAGTCAGGAACAAAAGGAAAATAAACCTTATTGAAACAAAAAGGTAGGAATTTGTAAAGATCAAAGCAGAAGTTAACAGGAAAGTGAAAAATGGTAGAAATAATAAGTCCAAATACCTGTTATTTGAAATAAAACCAATAAAACATATGAGTTATTCACAACTCTAATTTAAAAAAATGATAGAAAGTATCACCATCCAAAATAAGAAACAAGACTAATTACCTGAGCTGTTGACTGAGCAGGGGCATGCCAGAGCGTTCGGGCATGCTGAGAATTCTGTGTCCTGACCTGGACGGTGGATACGAAGGTGTAGACGTGTATAAAAAGCCATCAAGCTGTGTACATAAGATTGAGCACTTCACTGCGTGTAAATTATATATACCTCGATGGGAAAGAAAAGCAAAAATTAAAAAATTGAAAAGAATGACGAGTCTTATCTGACTTCTATAAAAAGAATTATGAATTATATCTCAATTCCATTTTAATAATAATCTGTAGGAAATGAAGAACTTTTTAGGGAAATGGTATCTATCAATCCCAACTCCAGAAGAGAGAGAAATTTTAAACAGACCAATTATTGTAGAAAAACGTTGTCCCAACATTGCCATGGCTGCTCTCCCCCACCGCAAAAGGAAAGAAACAGAAAATGCATCAGGCCAAGCCAGTTTCATGGGAAAATTCTACCAGATTTGCAAAGTGCAAGTACTTTGAACACTGTGTAAACCAGTTCAGACTGTGGGAAAAGGAGGGGAAAGCATTCTGGAAGTGAGTGTTGTATTGACACCAACAACTGCAAAGGCCTTACAAGCCTGTGTGTGTATGTGTGTGGGCGTGCGTGTGCATGTCTGTGTGGGCGTGCGTGTGCATGTCTGGGTGGGCGTGTGTGCATGTGTGTGCATGCGCACGCATACATGCATCAGTGTCAGTGTTAACATGTCGAGTGAAATTCAGCAGGTTGAAATACACCATTTGTAGTAGGGTTTATTCCAGGACCAGCCTGTCAGCTTGATTTTAGGATATCAATTTATAGAACACCCTCTTCATATTTGCTGAAAAGGCATTTGACAAAATCCAACATTCAGCCTTGATTAAAAACTCTTAATAAAATAGGAATATATGGGTAATTTCTCAACCTGATAGGAAATACCTATTTGAAGCAAAAGGTGACATGCTGTAAATGAGAAAATACTGGCTTCACCTCCAGTGAAGCCACAGGCCACCTAAGGATGTCAAGCCTCACAACTGTGATTTAGTATTATTCTGGAGATACTAGTCATCCAGAGTAGACAAGCAAAAGAAACCCAAGGTATCAATATTGCGAAGGAGGAGGAACATTGGAAAATTGTCCCCGTTTGCTGCTAAGATTGTGTGCCAAGAGAATCAACTGAGAACTGCTGCTGTCGATCGGAATTTAGCGAAGGGGGAAACAAAAATTTAAAATCACGTATACAAAGATAAGTTAGAAAGTAGAAGAAAAGGCCAGGCACGGTGGCTCACACCTGTAATCCCAGCACTTTGGGAGGCTGAGGCAGGTGGATCCCTTGAGGTCAGGAGTTTGGGACCAGCCTCACCAACATGGTGAAACCCCATCTCTACCAAAAATACAAAAATTAGCCGGGCATGGTGGCATGCACCTGTAATCCCAGCAACTTGGGAGGCTGAGGCAGGAGAATTGCTTGAACCCGAGAGCTGCAGTGAGCCGAGATGACACCACTGCGCTCGAGCCCGGGCGACAGAGTGAGACGTTGTCTCAAAATATATATATACACACACACATATATATTTGTATGTATATGTATAATGAGAAAAGCAAAGTACCAAATGATGTGTAGGACATCTTACCATTTTTATTAAAATAAAGTGTGGTGGGAGGAAGAACATAGACATATTGCTGGCATGCGCACCAGCAGCCTCTGGAAGGAACATATGCTCAAACCTCAGAACGCTGGTTGGCTGAGAGTCGGGGGCCTGGGGTGCTGGGGTTGGAAGTTGGGGAGAGGCTGCTCAGGGCATGGGCTTCCATGTTTGTTGTCTGAACTGTGGGTCTTTCTTGTTAATGGACACGTAATTGTACATATTTATGGAGTACATAGTGATGTTTCAGTACATGTAATGTATGGTGATTAGATCAGGGCAATTAGCATTTCCTGCCCCCTTGCATACTATGCACATACCCGTCCCCCCCGTGCCCTTTTTCCCAGGCTCCTGCTGGCCCCCAGCCCAGGGGGTGTTATCCCCCTCGAATCATCCCACCCTGGGTGTCTGGCAGGCTTTGCAACCCCACTGCTGGGGGCCTCCGGCTGCCCTCGTACCTGCTGGCACCTCCCCTCCCCTCCCTGAGGCCACGCTGCCCTATCTCCTCCCTTCATGGTGGGGTGAGCCGGGCTTTGGAGTGGGTTAGGACTGGCGGGAACAAGGTTCTGACTTGGGCCAGGGGCAGGATTTACCTCCCTGAGCCCATTGGATCCTGTCTGTGAGACACCCCAGGAGTGGTGAGGGGCGTCTCTGGGTGGGCCTCCCTTAGCACCCCCAGAGCCTGGAGCTGGTGCCCACGAAGCCCCTCAGCCTGCGCCAGCCTGCCTGACCAGGCGCCGTCTGTGCCTTGCTCTTCCTTGAGCCTGTAGTCAGTTCTGGCTCCTGGCCTCCCCACCATCTGCTGCCCCCGACACCTCCCACCCCAGGTGTGTAGGGACAGGTTAGAATCCACACTCCTGGCCGGGCGCGGCGGCTCACACCTGTAATCCCAGCACTTTGGGAGGCCAAGGCGGGTGAATCACCTGAGGTCGGAGTTCGAGACCAGCCTGGGGAACACAGTGATACCCCATCTCTACTAAAATACAAAAAATTAGCCGGGCGTGGCAGCGTGCACCTGTACTCCCAGCTACTCGGGAGGCTGAGGCAGAAGAATCGCTTGAACCTGCGAGGTGGAAGTTGCAGTGAGCCGAGATTGTGCCACTGCACTCCAGCCTGGGCGACAGAGCAAGACTCCATCTCTTAAAAAAAAAAAAAGAAAAAAAGAATTCAGGCTCCCTCCAGGGTGGTGCAGCATCTCACGCTGTTCTGTGGAGGAACTGGAAGTAGCAGAATAAATGATGGCTGGTGGCTGTTAAACCAAACCGCCGGCAGTGTTGGAGCGTGCTCTCCCCCCAGCTGTGTGTCCCCTCCCCAGAGACTCTCACATCTGCCCCACATACCCCGCCGGGAGTCTATGCATCTGTTGCTACTCAGGAGACACAAGTGCCAAAAAAGTGAGAGAACTTGAGTGTGCAAAGTTAGAGTGCTCTATGGCCTGGCAGCTTCAGGCTTCCGGGAAAGAGGGCTCTCCCCCAGCTCCCAGCTCAGGGCGGGGGTGCTGCCAGGGGCGGTCTCAGGGACCTGGGCGGGGGTTCCCCACACACCTGGGTGCACTTATGTCTGCTGACCCTCTGTCCTTTGCTTTCTCCTAGCTGGAGATGGAGCTGAAGATGCTCAAGTCTCAGTCCAGTTCTGCCGAACAGAGTTTCCTGTTCTCCAGAGAGGAAGTGGACACCCTCAGGTATGTCCCACAGAGAGGAGGCGGACATGCCCAAGTGTGTCCCGCGGGGGAGGAAGTGGACGTGCCCAGGTGTTTCCTGGGTGGGGGGAGGCGGATGTGCTCAGGTGAGTCCTGCGGGGGGAGGGGAGGTGGGCACACTCATGGGTGTCCCCCAGGAAGGAAGTGGACATGCTCAGGCATGTCCCCCAGCGGGGAGCTGAGCATGCTCAAGTGTGCCCTCTCCAGAGGAGGGGAGTGCAGGAGACACGTTGTGGCAGCCTCCTGTCCCCTCTCTCCAGCCTGTGGCCTTCTCTGTGTGCTCCCCCGTTGGTGGTTGGAGTGAAGTCCTGCTCCTCTGCTGCCTTCCTGGAAGGGCTTTTCTTCATAAGTCACATCCCATCCGTGGAGGTTCCTCTCTGCAGGGACACTCGTCTCTGCTGGTGTGGGCCTTTCTCCAGCAGCACTTCTCCAGCCAGCTCCGACAGCGGGGGCCTCTCAGTGTCCCAACGCTCGGAAAGGAGCAGGTCCTCCATCACGGGGTGGTGCTGGAGCCGGGTCTGCAGCCGCAGGGGCTGTGTGGCAGTGCTGTGCCGAGACGGCTGCACCGGAGTGTGGCTCAGAGCAGAGCCCAGGCAGTGCGGCAGCTGGGCATGTCCAGCAGCCCTCGGGCTGCGCTTCAGACATGCTGTTAGCTCTCTACCACCGCCCTGTCCTGGGGTGCCCTCACCCCAGTTCCTGCTTGCACACTGCGTCCCTAGACCAGGGTCTGCAGGCTTGGCTGCTTTTCTAGAGCTTTCTTCCTCTCCCCCTGGCTTGTGGACCCATTGGGATCCTCAGGCAAGAGGTTTCCAGGGAGATGCAGGTAGAGCTCCTGGCTCTGCTTTAGGGCCTGTATCGGCACTGCCACTTCCAGTGTGGATTGAAAGTGGCTGTGTGTCCTGCTAGAACCCGAGTGTCCTGCTAGAATCCATTGTGGGAGGCAGTGACTGTGGGTACAGCGTGGGGTGGCAGGAGGCCATGGCTTTCCTGCACTGGCCACTCCTCTGCTCTGAGTGTCTGCAGCAGGCCAGGCCCTTAGCATCCGGGGTTTCTCCTGGTCATCAGAGGAACTGAGAAGAGGGGACTGAGACAGTTCTAGGGGACATCAAATGGCCCTGCAGTGAGATGGGGGTGGCAATGGGGAGAGGACGCCCTTCCCTGGCCACACAGCTTTGGTGTGTGGGCCCCTGGGCCCCCCGCGCCAGCCGCCTCTGCTTCGTCACCCCCACTCCCTGGGGTTCTGGTTTTCACCCGTGGATGGCCCCCTTTCTCAGGGTTGCTGAGAGTAAAGCAGGAAAAGGGATGCCTTTGGTCTGGCCCTGGCCCAGGAAGTGCTCTGCACGTGGCAGCTGTGATGCCTTCTAGATTCGAGGTTCCTCCAGCATCTCTGAAGCATTCCTCATGCATGGGCTGTGCCGTACACATCGCTCTCTCTGGGACCCGCCGGAGTCTGAGCGGTTTGGTTTCCATCCGTTCAGCCGTTCAGTGTTCAGATATTGAGTGTGTGCCGTGGGCGTCTTTAGGGTCGAGCTCGGAGGCTGATGGAGTGGTGAGTGGGCGCTGACGCATTCTCCGTCTTCATCAGCATCTCCTTGTCTTGGGGACCTGGGGGCCATTCTTCACCTAGAGGCTCTGTCGTTACAGCCTGTGAGGTGCACGTGGTCCTGCGACAGTGGGTGTCTCCCCCAGCAAGTGCGTCTGTGCGTGGTGTTCGGATTGATGGCGGGGTGGGGAGGGGGGCGCTGTGTGTGAGCGTGGGTGTGGTGTGGGGGAAGCTGGAGACTGGGCGGGGGCCGTGGTGAGTGTGCAGTCTCTTTCCTAGGCGCGATGGAAGGCACTAGAGGCCTTAAAGTGGAAGAGTGTGGCTGGAGAAAGCACTGGCTGCCAGGCCTGGGGAGGGGGAGGAGAGTGGCAGAGGGGCAGCCCTGCCACCTGCTCGCCAAGCATCAGTGCTGGGAGCCCCTCCGAAGCTGGAGTTGGCTTTTCCTGTGCGGAGATGAACCACACATGCCTCCCACACACACCCTGACTTGCAGGAGTAGCCCTGCCTGGGGAGAAAGACCCTTGCCACACAGAGCAGCGGGCCTGGGGGCCTCAGAGAGGGGATAGCGTGTAGCGAGACAGAAGGAATGGCTCAGAAGGGAAGCCCAGGCAGGTCAGGAGCTCACCAAGGCCAAGGCTGGATGAGATGCCGGACAGGCTTCGATGTGTGTCTGCTGTGAGAGGGGGAGCTGGGACCAGCAGCAGAGGCCACGCCTTGTCATCATGGGGGAGGGCCTCTGTGGGCGCAGGGGGAGAGGCCGTGCATAGTAGCGTGTCGGGAAGTGCTGGACTGGTGTGGCTGGTGCCTGACCCTGCAAGGTCCTGAATGCCATGTGAGGCAGGGTGGTCTCCACCGCTGTCCTCCAGTCCCCAGGAGCCACGTGGGAGGTGGTGGAGTAGGTGCTTAAATTTGGGGAGTTGCATTGGTGGCTTCCAGCATCCGTGGAGGTTGCAGGAAGGTCAGTGTGCCCCGGCCTGTGGCTGCCCACGCGGGAGCCCGCATCACGCCGCACAGCTCCCCACTCTCGGAGATGGCGCTCTGCTTTCTGCTGGGCCTTTTGGCACCTAGAGCCTCTTGTTCTGCAGTTGATGGGAGCATGGCCAGGCGGGCGTCAGATTTGTGTGGGCTGGTATGCTTGGGGTTTATTCATTTTTACAATTTAAGAAAAGGCCTTTATCATTGATGTCTTTTACATCAAGGTCAAAGCTTGTCATCCCCACTATTTTGTTTGGAGAAAGCAGTGATGGAAAGAAGGGCCTCTGTGGCTAACTCATGGGAAATGGGGAAAAGCTGGCAGGTCACCCTCAGCTCTCAGCACGGCCTTCTCCCAGGAGCAGCAGCCAAGAGCCTGGGGCTGGGCCTATGGCAGGCACCATCCACCCTTCCCGGCCCGCCAGGCCTGGTAGCTCCATTTGGGAAGTCCCCTTTCAGGCCACGCAGCAGCCGTGGTCAGGATTTGGGAGCCAGTGGATCTGCTGGGTGGACCTGGGAGAGGGCCTTGGAGTGTGCAGTGACAGGGAAGCCAGGTGACACGGGCCTTTTTGTGACAGACTCGATCAGGCCCAGCCATGAGGGCCCGTGGAGCCCGGGCTGTCTCCCTGAGCTTCTCGGGAGAGAGGTGGCTCGGCAGAGCATGCAGGTGAGGCCTCCTGCTCAACCGGGGCACAGGCCAGGCTGTTTTTCTCTGTGTACTAAGCACACGTCCTTCCAAGCTTTCTCTTCCAGAGCTCCTCCTTCCTGGGGCATCCCTGCCCCTCCTGGCAGGGTGGCCTTCTGCTCCACTCCACCCCGTCCTCGGCCTCGGCAGATGCAGTGTTCTCAGGGTCGCGTCGCCTAGCCTCAGTTTCCTGTTGTGGCTGCAGTGGGATCGGTGCGTCTCCGGGAAGCATCCGTATTTGCAGCTCACCGTCATCCTGAGTGAGGGCACGTGTGTCACGGCTTGTGCTTAGTTTTCCTGGGACCACCGCAGGCAGCCCTTCTGGCTTGCGGGTGGGACAACAGGGGCCCTGGCAAGCTTCAGACCCCGCCCCTGAGGAGAGTGTCTCGGATGCCGGGCACACATAGCCACCCCCTCCCCAGGGAGGAGACGCTACGGTGTTGAGGCCAGAGGCGTCCCTGTCATCTTGCTCTCTGTGCAGCTCTCGAGGGCTGGGGAGCCGGTGAGGAGATGAGAAAGCCTTTCTGCCTTGGATGAAACCCATTTCTCCTTTTAATCTGCCTCCTCCTCTTGAGTGTGAAGTGCTTTTCCTGAAGGCCTTCATGAAACATGCAAGGGGGCATTTTCTGAAGTGGTTGTTCAGAGGAAGACACGGCAGACACCCGTGGCCCTGCCGCACCCCCCTCCCACCCACCCCAGCTCTGTGCAGCCGCTCTGCCCTCAGCAACCATGGACGGCCAGTAGAGGAGCCCGGTGGGCACCAGGGATGGTGCAACGCCCGACCCCCCTCTGACTACCTGGGAGGACCAGGGATGGCCCTCACACACACTCACAGCCACACATATGTGCGCCTGCTCTCGCCCACGTGCACACTCACATTTTCACATCCATCCATTTGTTGTATGTGAATGACGTGTATCACATTGCATCGTTTTTCAACACAGAACCTAGAGAGGGTGTCAGTGGGGATTTTTAAGAGGCAGCAGCTGAGGAGCCCTTTCAACTGGAACAAATCTGAGCTCGTCCTCTCTGCTGTCACATAGCAGCTCTAGCAAATCCTGAATGTTGCCTGTGGATTTAGCAACTGGTTAGACGCTCGCTAATTCCAGAGGCTCGCCTGTCTGCCAGCGCCTGCTAGTCACACTCCGGCCCTCGCTTCCTGGCCGTGTGATGCCTTCTGAGTCCCGGGAGGTTCTGGGGACCCTGGAGACACCGGCCTGCCTCAGGGGACGCAAGGTGACCTGTGACCCCACTCACCCGAGGTCCCCACTCCTCCGGGCGCTCTGTGATCTCCACTCATACCCCAGGGACCCAGTGCCCAGGCCCACATCCTTTCCAGAGAGGGCCAGGTGCTAGACTTTCAATGTTCTTTTGTAGAAATTACCATCTTTCATCCAACAAATCTCCATTAAACACAGCTGCTCTAAGTCCTCTCCTGAAGCCACGTAGAGGTAACTTGGCAGTCACTGCCTGCCAAGCTTCCAGGGCAGTGGGTTGATCTTCGAGCTCACCGTGCCCAGCCCAGGCCACCAGGGAACGTTCAGTCTGGGAAAGTGGAACTGGTTTTCCCTGGTTCTGTCCTGGTCTGCAGCTGCTCCTGCCGCCCACCGTGGAGAACCTGCTGGCTGGGCCGGGTCTGGAGTACAAGTGATTGGTCCCATTGGAAGAGCAGCTGTGGCCGGAACGAGGCCACCCTCAGATGCTGTGGTCCCAGGTGGGAGGGCGTGGCCCCAAGGCCGGTGATGAACTGCCCAGCCCATCTGGGAATCAGGAGCCCAGGGCGGGACTTTGGGAGCCTTTGTGGCCTCATTCTGCCTCCCACAAGCAGCTTCAGGAGCTGAGGCAGCCAGGTCAGCAGGGTGAAGCCTGGCGAGCCGCCTCCACCTGGCTGGGCAGCACTGTCAGCAGGCCCATGACCACCAGAGCTGCCCCCAGCCCACTGCCTGGCTGCCAGTAGCGACGGCAGCCCCCGTGCCTGGTCTCTGCAGGTGGGGCCAGTGACCACAGCCAGTGAAGGCAGGTGCGCTCCCCAGGTCCAGCCTGCAGCTTGGGTCCTCAGAGCCCTGCCTGCTTGGGTCCTGTGCCCCGGACCTGCTTCTTCCTCTCTGAAAGCCTACTCACCCCTATTGGTCTCCAGCATCCTCAGGTTGCCCACACGCTCTGGCCAGAGCCTGCTCTGTGTGCTGCTCTGGGCACTCCGGGCCTTTCCTTCTAGCGTCTCATGCCCTTCCGCTCTCGAGAGCTTTCTTGGCTCTGTTCACTGATTATTTCCTCTCCCCTGCTTTCTGTGTCTTCTTTCTGAAACTGTTATTTGGATGTTGGATTTTCAAATAGTTTTCTCTCTTTTAAATCTTTTTGATCCTATTTTCCTTCTTTTTGTTCTGCCTTCTGTATTTTCTCAGCTTTGTTAACCTGTTCTTGTTTTATTTGTTGCCATACTCTTCGTTTTCTGAGAGCCTGTTTCTGTTCTCTGAGGATTCTTTCATAAATGAAACATCCTGTCGGTGTTCACGAGGGCAGTGGGGTCACTGTGTCTTTGATGTTAATAATGGTGCTTTTTAGAGTTTTCTTCTCCGAGCGAACCCTGTTCTCTGTTGCTCTCAGTTGCTATGTTTCTGCCAGCACTGGACCTTCCCCTTTTTTTCTAGATGATTTCCTTAAGTGTTTGGTGGTCCCAGCTGCCTGTGCCAGGGTGGGTTTGCCTTGTGCTTCTCCACGGAATCCAGCTGGGCCTTCCACTGGGAGCCCTCGGAAGGGGCCTCTGGTCTTTCCTCTCAGCCTCAGGGAGCAGGGAAGCGTGTCACCAATGCAGGACTCCTCTTTTGGTGGGGCACCCTGCCCGTGCCTTACCTAAGGGCCTGTCTCAGCCTGGAGATCTTACGCAGAATGTGCAGAGTGACATGCAGGCTCCTGCCCTTCACTCCCAGAAGCAGAAGCCAACAGAGTGCCCTGTCCCCACCCAGCGGTGTCAGCGTGGCCCCTCGGGGAGTGCGTCTCCTGCCCCAGCCTGCGGCAGCCGGCACTGCTCCTGTGTGTGTGCTGGGCAGGGTCAGCAGGGCTGATGGCAGGGACCTTGGCGCCACTCGGCAGAGGCAGGCCCAGCTCTGGCTGTCTGGTCCAGCAGTGTTGCAGTGCCCAGCAGGCACCAGAGCCTCCACCCCACCTGGCACCAATGAGGCAGAGCAGGATGTGGGGGGTGGTCTTCAACCCCCAGGACCTCATGTCAGAGGCTCAGCAGGGCCTTCCCTGCACCCTGCAGCAGGGAGGCTGTGGGCTGCCTTTCATGCCTCCTTCTGTGGTGTTGGCGAGACAGGCAGAGGCCCACTGTCTGTGGCCCTCATATGCCTGGTACACATTCCCGCTCTGGGGTGAGCTCGTGCGTGCCTGTCTGCAGTCCTCGTGAGCAAGTGCACATTCCCTGCTCTAGGGGCCTAGCTTGTACCCGCCTGTCCACGGCCCTCATGAGCAGCTCCATGTCCACACTCTGCGTGTGCCAGGATGGTGTCCCCCAGGCCTGTGCAGGGGCAGAACTCCCACTCTGCCCCCAGCTCTGGCATTCCTAGATGTATACGAGCCAAACAACAGTTTCAAAACCCAGGATGCAGAAGTGGCTGGGATGAACAGAGAATCGGGCAGATCTACATTTACAGTTGAGAACTCACACCTCACCCTCCGCGACTGATGGCACTGAGTGTCCCCATCAACCCACAGGACCTCATCAGTGTCTGTGGAACGCGGTGTCCGAGAGCAGAGGACTGATGCCTCTGCGTTCACCCTGGACAGTCATGACAGATCACATCACCGGTCATCAGAGAGACTCCAGTAAACTCGAAAGAATCGAATTCACTCAGACTGTGTGCTCTGAGTGTAATGAACCCAAACTAGATGTCAGTAACAGAAGAACAACAGGCAAGTCTCTAAGCATTAGAAAATTAGCAACACACGTCTGCATTGCCCGTGTTGGGGAGGAAGTCTTCCGGTACAAATAAGTATACTGAGCAATCGTGGAGATACACACGTCTGAGGAAGTGGGGTCCGGCCAGACCGGAGCTGAGAAGGAAGTACGTCACGCTCAGTGTTCACGTTGGAAAAGAGGAACGGTCTCTAATTTATGTTCCTACCTCAAGAACCTGGAGAAAGGGGAGCAGAATAGCCCAGAACAAGCAGGCCGAAGGAAATAACAGTGAGCAAAAAGCAATGAAATTGAAAAGAAAAAAAATAGAGAAAATTATTAAAACAATAAGCTGGGGCTTTTTTGAAAAATAATTCAATGAAATTGATAAACCTCTAGCAAATTTGACAAAAATAAAAAGACACCACCAAAGTCATCAATATCAGCCATGAAATAGGGGCCATCACTACAGGCTCTGTAGCCATTAAGCAGAGGGTGTTACGCCACAAACAACTTGAAGCAGCAGACTCACTCCTCAAAACCCGCAAGCCATCAGACTCAGCCAAGATAAAATAGGTTATCCGAATTATCTTGTAAACTCTTTATAAAAAATTGAAGTCATAAAGATGAGAAGGATATCCCTAGGCCCAAATGGTTTCCCTAGAGAATTCTACCGACCAGTTAATAATTAAGATCAGTTTGACACAGAAAATTGAAGACATTGCCAGGGTTTAGGGGCGGGGGTGCGTGTGTGTACACAAGGACAGCGGGGCGAGCCTTCCGGTGTCAGGACAGGCCTGTGTCTGGACGGCGGTTGTGGGCGCACACATCCACACATACGAAAGATTGTGTGGGAGTAGACGTGGAGGGAAGTGCCTGTGAGCTGGCGGGAGGCGAGCAGTCTCTGGATTGTACCCACATTAGTTTTCCTGTTTTTGATATTGCTATTTCAGTTCGTTACCATCGAGGGAGACTGGGTAAGGAGGACATGGACCTCCTTGCACGTTTCCCACAAATAGCTGTGAATCTGTGACGAGGTCTTCATTCTGTTTTAAAGGTCTCCAGCCAACCCTGCAGTTCCAGCGCTCCCTCTTCCCTGCTTCCAGAAGTCATTGCTGGGGTGGGCATCCCCGAACCTGGGGAGCTTGTGGTGTCAAAGTTTCTTGGCTGTTCCATTGCTGGCTCAGGATTCAGCGTTTTTGGGGTCGTTGGCCACTCGTCTGTCTGGAAGCTTTCCAGCTTCCATTCTAAACGTTATTTGATGTTGTGCCTTCTTTTATTTTCTTTGTCTTCAGGTAAATGCCTCAAAAAATGTAAGCAAAATATTTACTCTTGTTTTACCGGGATTTTGAGAGAGATTACACTTAACTGCACATGTTTAAGCCACCATCTTTAACTGAAGTCTTTGATGATTTTTCCATTTATATATATATATATATTTTTTTTTTAAGTGAAACACGTTATTTGCATCCTGTTTCTCCACTATGTATTATAACATAAACACTTCCCCACGTTTTTATAGGTTTTTGTAAGTCTTAACGTATAGTTGATTAACCCCTTTTGGAGCTTGAGTGGTTTCGAGTTTTCACCTAGTGAGAACGAAGGTGAACTGTTGGCTATGTTTTGACTTCTGTGCGAGAGAATTCTGTGTGTCTGAAAAGACCGACTGTAGCCTGTGGGAGCCTGGCTGCACTGAGAAAGATCCTTTGTGTTTCTTAGTGGTGATGGCAATAGCCCCCAGCAGCAGTGATGGCTGCGATTGCAGTGAGAGGCAGCTGACATTTGTGCAGGGCTCGCTGTGGGCCCAGCACGGCACTGCATGCATCTCCACGCAATTGAGTTCTAACTGCGGGCCTGAGAAGGGTTTTTTTTTTTTTTTGAGACGGAGTCTCGCTCTGTCGCCCAGGCTGGAATGCAGTGGCCGGATCTCAGCTCACTGCAAGCTCCACCTTCCGGGTTTACGCCATTCTCCTGCCTCAGCCTCTCGAGTAGCTGGGACTACGTTAGCTGGGACTACAGGCGCCCGCCACCTCGCCTGGCTAGTTTTTTTTTTTGTATTTTTTAGTAGAGACGGGGTTTCACTGTGTTAGCCAGGATGGTCTTGATCTCCTGACCTCATGATCCGCCTGTCTCGGCCTCCCAAAGTGCTGGGATTACAGGCTTGAGCCACCGCACCCGGCCCTGAGAAGGGGTTTAAGGATATTTTCTATATTGAGGTAGAACTCGCACACCGAAGGGCTCGCTGGCACTGCATGAGCAATAATTAAAGCAAATAAAAGTGGATGTACTTCTTATCACCACATGCCTGCAGTTCTAAAGAATACCAGCAATAATCTACACCTGCACCACCATTCCCCGACCAGATGCCACAGGGTCACATTTCAACAAATGTATGCACAAGTGTGCAACCACCACAGTAAGATATAGGACATAGCCCAGCAGGTTTTAAAATTTTTTACCTTTAAAATTATATAGTAGGCTGTGTGTGGTGGCTCACGCCTGTTATCTCAGCACTTTGAGAAGCCAAGGCAGGCGGATCACCTGAGGTCAGGAGTTGGAGACCAGCCTGGCCAACATGGCGAAACCCCGTCTCTACCAAAAATGGAAAACTTAGTGTGGTGGTGGGTGCCTGTAATCCCAGCTACTTGGGAGGCTGAGGCACGAGGATCACTTGAACCCCGGAGGCGGAGGTTGCAGCGAGCCTAGATCGCGCCACTGCACTCCAGCCTAGGTAACTGAGACTGTCTCAAAAAAAAAAAAAGAAAAAGTAAAAAATAAAATTATACAGTAAAATTAACTTTTTTCTTATAGGATACAGCTCTATGAATTCTAATCACCCCATAATCAGAGTGCAAAATAATGTCATCACTTCCGGAATCCTCCATGGTCCCCGTTTCGATTCACCCGGCCACACAGGGCCCTCTGGCAACTGCAGATCTCTGCTCCACCCTGTGGTCCAGCTTTTTCCAGCCAAACCCTACAACATGCAGTCTTTTGAGACTGGCTCCTTTCACTCAGCACAGCGCCTTTGAGATCCATCCAAGTTGTTTGTGTATAAAAGTCAGTTCGTTTTTTACTTACGTAGCTTTCTCCTACATTTCGAGGTCAGGAGGTATGAGTCTCCACCGTGGTGGTTCTTTTTCAGGGGGGTTTGACTCCGCTGACAGGTAAACAGCGTGCAGTCTTCTTCTCCCTGACACAGATGACTTTACATTTATTTAGGTTTTCTTCCATTCCTTTTAGCAATGTCTGGCAGTTTTTAGGGTACAAATCTTATACCTCCTTGGGTAAATGCATTGCAAAGTATTTTGTTCTTTTTGATGCTGTTATGAATGGAATTGTTTTCTTGATTTCCTTGTCAGATTGCTCATTGCTAGTACGGAGAAATACAACTGATCTTTTGTGTGTTGGCTTTGTATCTTGCAACTTTGCTGATTTTGTTTATTGAGTAGAACAGGTTTTCTGCAGCTTCTTGAGGGTTTTCTGTAGCCTGGCATCTGCAAAGAGAGAGAAGTAGTTTTACTTCTTCTCTTCCAACTTGGCTACAATTTATTTCTTTTTCTTGCCTAATTGCTCTGGCTATGTTGAAAAGAAGCAGCGAAAGCAGATATTCTTGTCTTGTTCCTGATTTAGGGGAAAAGCTTTTAGTCTTTCACTATTGAGATTGACCTAGCTGTGGGGTTTTTTGTTTCTTTGTTTTTTGAGACAGAGTTTCACTCCGTCACCCAGGCTGGAGTGTAGTGGCACCATCTTGGCTCACTGCAACCTCTGCCTCCTGGGTTCAAGGGCATCCTGCCTCAACCTCCCAAGTAGCTGGGATTACAATAATGCACCACCATGCCCGGCTAACTTTTGTTATTTTTAATACAGATGGGGTTTCACCACGTTGGCCAGGCTGGTCTTGAACTCCCGACCTCAGGTGATCCACTCGCCTCAGCCTCCCAAACTGCTGGGATGACAGGCGTGAGCCACTGCACCCAGCCAACAATTAACTTTTTGAAAAGATGGAACTGACACACCGTTTACCAGATTAAATAGGCAAGTTGTGGAAATTGGAGAGTTCTCATACCCTCTTCACCCGGTTTCTTGTGCTGTTGACTTCCTGGCGTGTGACTCTGGGCCTGTCTCCAGCCCTTGTTTGGATCCACCGGGCTTTCCTGAATGTTGCACCCAGGGCACATTTCAGTCGTCACATCTCTCCTGCCGCTGGTCGGTGACAGTTTGTCTTCCTCGTTTCTCCTGACCTCAGTACGTTTAGGTGTCCCTAGAACGCCCCCGAAGCGAGCTTGTGCGATGTGTTTCATTATTAACCTGAGACTGTGGTTTTCAGAAGGAACATCAGACAGCAAGTCCTTTCTCACCACGTCCCATCAGGGAGCCCCTGACATCCACGTGACAGCAGTGTTGTCTTGACTGCTGGACTGAGGCGCTGATGGTGGACCTGGCTGCTGGACTGAGGCACGCTCTGCCAGGTGCCTCGTCCGCTAAGCTGTTTGCGCTTTCTCCACTCTCTTCTTTGGAAGCGAATCCCTCTGTGCGTAGGCGACGCTCCCTGTCTGGAGGGATGAGTTCTACACGGATGATGTGGAGTTTTGTGAGGGGAGATGTCTCCTCTTCCCCGTTTATTCACTTCTTCATTTATTGCCAGCAGTGTGGACTCAAGGGAGTTTGCCACATGCTCTGTGTTCTAATCCGGTTCATGCACCGGGACTTGTTTCACTGCATGGTCTCCCTTCGGCCGGCCACGCCCCGCTGTGCCCTGTCATTGGGTTTCCTGAGCCCTTCCTCACTCTCTGGCACCACAGGGTGCTCCAGGCTCACCTCGTGTCCTCTGCCTCAGCTTTCCAATCAGCCATTTCTCCAGGGAGCCCTGAGCCTTCTCTCGGCAGGACAGTCCTGAGCAGCCCAGGTCGGGGTCTGGGTGTGCCTGTGGCTCCTGGGACCGTGCTGCTTCTACACCCTCCTGCCAGCTGCCTTTCCTGTAGCGTTTGCCTGCTGTAAATATTTCTGTCCTTTCACTTACAGCCTACCTGTGCCCGTTCTTTGAGTTTCTGTATACATCACGTCATCGGGTCCGTTTCTAAACCATCATGGCAATCTCTGTCTTCTCATTGCTACCATTTTATTATTTGTTTTGTCTGTCTCCTCCATTTTTGTGTTTCCTTTTCATGCTTCCTGCTTTCTGTGGAGATACTTGAGTGGTTTTTAGTATTTCATTTTAATTTAGCACATGGGCGTGTGACCGTGTTTCTCAGTTTGATGTTTTGAGTATTTGCTCTTGGAATTAGAGTACTGATCCCACTTGAAGTCACACCCGGAAGCCCCTCCCGGCAGGTCCCTTGCCCTCTCCCTTCCTGCTGTCCCTCCACCTACATGGAAATGCCACAGGTTTTGTTTTCAGTCATGCAGTGTTTTGAAGAGGGCAGTAGAAGAACCGGGTATTATCTGTAAGCCCAGAAAGCTGCCGTCTGTTCTCCCTTCATTGTCAGCGCTCCAGGTATCCTTCGTGTCCTCTTTCCTTCTGAAGGATTTCCGGCGGCCACTACCTGGAGAGCAGGTGGCTACGATTCCCTTGGGGCGGGTCCATCTTTCTTCCGCTCGTGTTCCTGAAGCAGCTCTGCCCTGCGCACGCAGCGCGGCCCGCGGCCCTCACCTCGCAGCACGCCATGAGTGCGGCGTTCCTACTCCTCACCGCGGTTCCTGCCTGGGAAGAGATTCGCAGACACTCGAATCACTGTTCCCTTTGAGGTCATACAGATTTTTCCTGTTTTCACATTTTTTTTGCCTTCAGTTTTCAGCAGTTTCATTTGGACGTGTCTGGGTGTGGATTTCTTTGGGTTTATTCTGTTTGGAGTTTGCTCAGCTTCTTGAATCTGTAGGTTTTTTTTTTTTTTTTTTTGCCAAATTTGGGATTTTTAGCCATTTATTTCCTTAAATACTTTTTCAGCACTTCACTTTTCTGTGAATTTGCTGAGACCTTTGGGCTTCCGTGTGCTGCGAGAGCGTGCACACTTGTCTGCGTGGGCCGTCTTGTGGCCCCTCTCCACTGCACCTCCCAGATAATCCAGCCCTGTCTCCTCGGCCCCGGCAGCTGGAACTGCCTCTCCAGGCTGACTTGAAATCTCTGTGGTTCTTCATGTGCCAAGTAATTTGGGGTTATGTCCTGAACATTGTGAGAGGGGTTGTGTGTTTACGTCCCGCGAGGAATGTGAGTGTTTTAGTTTAGCAGTGAGCCGACCTGGGTGGATTCTAGCCCAGGTCTCAGCGACCTTCTGTGTCGTGCGGTTCCCATCCCAGTTCAGGTTATGAAGCCTTGGCAGTGCTGCTGGCCTTGGCCTGGGACGGTGGCAGTGCCTGTCAGCTTAGCTGTCGTCTGCTTCAGAGGCCAGTGTGGATGGGACCCAGGCACAGGCTGACCCAGGGACGCCCTCAGCTCTCGCCAGCTTCAGAGGCCAGTGTGGATGGGACCCAGGCACGGGCCGACCCAGGGACGCCCCCCAACTCCCCAGAACCACCCTTTTCAGTCCCTCCATTCCATGATTTTGGGTCCTTTCACATTCTGGGTCTCCCCTTTGTGGTCCTCCAGGGACGTAGGGCTCTCTTTGCACCATCCATTGCACTCTGCTAGTGTCGTGGAGGTTGAGCCCACGCCCAGCCCCGCAGGAGGGAGGACAGGGAGGAAAACGCAGCCGGAGTTTGTCTTGCCTGTCTGGAACAACAGCAGCTTCAGACAGAGAGCACAGCTCCTGCTTCAGGCTCCCTGCCGCCACTGCAGCCCCGTGGCCTCAGCCCGTGGTCGTGTGCGAAGAGCAGAGGCGGAGACCATGGGGGCCGGGGAGTCCATACTCCAAGCAGGGAGGATTCCATGCTCCTGAAGCTCAGTGGCTTTCTTTCCTGGCCCCCAGGTGAGTGCCGGAGGACTTCGCCTTGAGCTTCTGGTACAGCAGCCTCACCACCGCCTGGATGCTGGCACAAGGTGGAGGTCAGAGGAGTGAGAGAAGGGCCACAGTGTCCCCTGCCTGCCAGTGCGGTGGGCCTTCCAGAGCCGGGCATCCATCCAGGCTTTGTAGCCATGTCTGTGGGAGACGAAGGGCAGGTGTGGGCACCCCGTCACACTGCCATGTCTGCGGAGCTTTGTCACATGCTGTCTTTATGACAAACAAGCCTGGAGGGGCGGGGTGCTCCGTGTCAGGACACACAGCGAGTGTTGGGTTAAGCTGGGCCCTACTACCCTTGGTGTGACCATCTCCAGAGCTGGGGGTCCTACGTATCCCACTCGCCAGCCTCTCTGGTGGGGTTCCCATACCCATTGTTCAAGGGAAATGGTCATCAGTGCCTGCTGTAAGCCAGACATCATGATCAGGGCTAGAAACGTGGAGCCAGCCATTTGATGAAGGAGACAGAAGTAAAACTTGAAGTGTGGTGGTCAGGGCCCACTGGGGAGAGGCTGGCAGGCAGTGCAGGGGTCTGGGGCCCATGGGAAGGTGGCCTCGGTGAGGGGCTTCCTGGACTGGATGCTGTCTGTCCGTTGGGCATTGGATCCCCCTACTGTCCCCTCTCCAGGCCCTGAGAGCCTCACCTGAGGCACCCCCCCAACATTATGCATCTTTTAGTTCAGCAAAAATAACTAATCATTTTTCTTGCAAAAGTTTCCCGCGTGTTTGATGGGTTTGTTATAAGCAAGATCCCGGCTACCCTCCAGCTGCTTTCCATGCACACACTCCGACACAGGCACCTGCTTTGATTGGCGTCATCTTCCCGAGGAAAGATCTAGGCTGGCAGCTAATTTATGTGGCACTCCTCATGTTTAAAAAAGTTGCAGTAAGTCCATTTCAAGAAGCTTATGCCAGAATTGATTACTTTGAACCATCTGAAGGCAAACCAGAATTCCGAGCTTTTGAAGACCACCCCCTGCGACTTGTTTCTTCGTGTGTTCTCTTTCTCGCTGTCCGTGCGGTGGCAGTTTGTCTGAAAGGAGGACAGCAGAAGAAAGCGCGCCCCTTCAGTGCACAAACGAGCACGCGTGTGGGCTTACTCTGGCAGCGAGGGTGGGTCACACAAGTCATTCTGTTAACATGGCTGCAGCTACATGCGTGCGCTCATTCAAATTCAGCCCTTGTCAACATTTTGCTCCCAAGCCTTCAGAATCCATAATATCATTTTAAAAGGAGCCTTGGGGGCTTTTCATCCAGCGTCTCCCTAAGTCGAGAAGTCCCTGCAGAAGGCAGCTTCTCGGAGATGGACTTGGAGGCCCCCGCCATGCTGTCACTCAGTCACCTTGGGCAGGTTCACTCGCCTGAGAAGCCCTGGGAGGTGGGGGTCAGGAACACCCACCCTGGGCCCTCTGCCAGGCTTACTGTCCAGCCAGGCCCTTTACCAGCTCTGTGATCAGGGGCCTCTCAGACGGCTTTCTGAGCCCCAATCTCCCCTTTACTCAGGCACCAGGACTTCCCTGCTAGATTGGATGGGCAGACTGAGGGGGTTGCTTGTAAAGCTGCAGCACTTGCGGGGCTCCCATATCCTCTCCAGGAGGCATCAGCTGGTGCCGGAGGTGTGTGCTAGGTCTCACACTGTGTGGCCGCCCTCCTGAGAGACAGTGACACTGGGCTATGCGCAGATGTCTCCCCTGCCGGCGCTCCCTGCCTCATGAAGAGCGAGGCATTGTTGCTACAGAAATACCTTCTAGGCCCGTGCTCAGGATGTTGGTGTGAGTGGGAGTGCCCCAGACACCCAGGGAGGGCAGCACACGGCGTCTGCGGGGTTGACCAGCAGCCCCGCCTCTGCAAGCATGTCCTGCAGGTGTACCATACAAGCAGGAAGCAGATATCAGAGGTCATTCACTACAGCTTTCCTGAGGTATAACTGGTGTGCAGTAAGCTGCAGGGATGTCAAGTGCAGTGTGGTGGATTTGCATGTACACACACATACAGCCGTGGAGCCGTTACCACATTCACATTCAAGACCCCCAGACACGTGCTCTTGTTTGACAGGAATCCATCCCTCCCCGCTGCCTCCTCTCCCCACCCCACACCTGCCAACGTGCTTTCTGTCACTGTAGATTGGCGAGAGGCTGTCGAGTCTTCTGGGAATGGCGTCGGTCCTGGAGCGTGTGGTCTCTGCCTTTTTGCCTCTTCCATGCAGCATGGCTGGTTTGGGAAGAGATCACTGTGCACACAGCTGCATCATCTTCACTGCTGAGTCGTGTTCTGTCGTATTATACATTCCCTTGCGACGGACATTTGGAGTTTTTCTGGTTTTTGGCTATTCTGAATGAAACTGCTGTGTATTATAAATAAAGTCCCATGTAGAAATCGACTTCATTTTCTTTCAGGTAAACGCCTAGTGTGGAGTGGCTGGCGGTCACGTGTGTAACGTGTTCCGAGGTTGCCCATCTTCCAGAAGTGCGGCTTCTCCTCACCAGCGTGCAGCACAGTCTTTTTACTTAGTCCCTCTTTAATTTTTTTAAATGTTTCTTTTAGAGACAGGGTCTTGCTCTGTCGCCCAGGCTGGAGTACAGGGGCAAGGTCATAGCTGCCTGCAGCCTCTGACTCCTGGGCTCAACTGGTCCTCCCACCCCAGCCTCCTGAGTAGCTGGGACTGCAGGTGCGCGTCACCACACCTGGCTAGTTTTTTAAAAGTTTTCATTTAGGCCTTGTAATAGGTTCGCAGTTGGGTCTCACTGTGGCCTTTTGCTTTTTATTTCACAAATGACTAATGATGTTCAGCATCGTTTCATTCAGCTCACTTGTCATCTGTAGAGATCTTCTTTGATAAAGCACCAGTTTTTTTGTCCATTTTAAAATTTGATTATTTTTGTTGTTGAGTTTGGGAGAGTTCTTTATATGTTCTGGCTACAAGGCCTTTGTCAGATTCTTTGCTTTCCAAATGTTTTCTCCCAATCTGTGTCTTGTCTTTTCATTCTTTCATCAGGTGTTCTGAAGAGAAGTTTTTAATGATAATGTCCAATTTTTCAATTTTTTCTGTTACTATGTGATCCTTTGGGCATTAGTCCATTTTCACGCTGCTGATGAAGACATACATACCCGAACTGGGTAATTTATAAAGAAAAAGAGGTTGAATGGACTCACCATTCCACATGGCTGGGGAGGCCTCACAATCATGGCAGCAGGCAAAAGGCACGTCTTACATGGTGGCAGATGAGAGAATGAGAGCCAAGCCAAAGGAGAAACCCCTTATAAAATCAGATCTTGTGAGACTTATTCACTACCATGAGAACAGTATGGGGGAAACCGCCCTGTGATTCAGTTATCTCCCCCCACATTCCTCCCCCAACACATGAGAACGGTGTGGGGGAAACCGCCCTGTGATTCAGTTATCTCCCCCCTCATTCCTCCCACAACACATGAGAACGGTGTGGGGGAAACCGCCCTGTGATTCAGTTATCTCCCCCTACATCCCTCCCACAACACGTGGGGATTAGGGGAGCTACAATTCAAGATGAGATTTGGGTGGGGACACAGTCAAACCCTATCAGGTATCAGAGCTAAGAAATCTTTGGCTGTCTCAAATTCACAAGATTTTCTCCTGTATTTTCTTTTAGTAACTTCATAACTTTTGGTTCAGGATTGAGCAGGATTTTGGTTTATTGTACAAGATTTTAATTCTTTATTTCCCCCATGAACACCCAATTGTTCCAGAACCATTTGTTGAAGAGACTGTCCTTTCTACACTGAATTGCCTTCGTATATTTTTCAAAAATCAGTTGTGTTTATACGCCTGTTTCTGGACTGTGTTCTGTTTCGTTGGTCTGTCTGTGTTGCAGACTGGTACTGCCCTGTTGTGATTGCTACGGTTTTAACGTAGTTGGTAAAATTAGGTAGCCCCTCCTTTTTCATTGTCAATGTTGTTTTCTCTATTCCAGATCCATTACATCTCCATATGAATTTTAGAATCAGCTTACCAGTTTGTACAAAGAAGCCTGTGGGATTTTGACTGAGGTTGCTCGATTCTGTGGATTAATTTGGGGGAGAAGTGCGTTCCCAACACCCAGCGTCTCCCGGCCTGTGGACAAGGCACATCTGTCTCCCTGTGTGGAGGTCGCCCGGGATCTCTGTCCGCAGTGCTCCGAGCTTGTCACATGCAGGTCTTTCTTGGCCTGTTCCATTCCATCTCTATGTGTTTCATGGTGTTGGAAGCTTTTGTAAGTGATATTTTTCAGATGACTTTCTGGTGCTGATTTCTAGTTTAATTCCATCATGGTCCTATAACATAGTTAGAATTATGAAATTCCTAAATAGACTGAGCCTTCTTTCACGGTTTAGCATGAAGTCGTCTTGGTACATAGTTCAGATGCTCCTGAAAAGACTGGACCTTCTGCTCTTAGAGTCGAAGCGTTTATCCAGGTGAAATAGGTCAAACTGGCTGATCACGTGGTCCTTCTCCTGATTTTTTGCCTGTTGTTCTATCAGCTACTGAGAGAGTGATGTTGAAGTCTCCGATTGTCATCGTGGACCCGTCTGTTTCTCCGGCCAGTTTGGTTTCATTTGTTTTGCAGCGCTTTTATTAGTACACACGTGTTTAGGATGATTATTTCCCCTTGATTAATGGATCTCTTTATTATTGTAAGTTACCTTCTTGGTAATAGTATGTGCTCTGAAATTTACTATTTCCGGTATTAGTAGCGTCTCCGGCTTTCTCTTGCTGGTTTTCTTAGTGATGGCATGTTATGCCTTTTTGCATCTTTGTATTTAAAGTTATTTATTGTCGGCAGTGTCTAACTGGGTGTTGCTTTTTAATCCAGTATGAGTGTCTGCTTTTTAATTGTGGTTAGGCTACTTACATCTAATGTGATTATTGATATGATTAGTTTTGATCTTGTCATTTTACTATTTTCTGCTTGTCTGTCTCTTCTTCATTCCCTTCTTCCTGTTTTTTTCTTTTTTCCTTTTACCTTTTTTCAGTCTACTTTGCTGTTTTTCTGATATTGTTTTATTTCCTTTTTTGGCATACAGTATAATCACCTTATAGCTGCCATGTTGGTTTTTCTTCTCCAGCCTTTATACTGTTGTCATACATTTTATTTATTCTATATATTAAATCCCCAATATATTTTCATTAGTTTTGTTTAATCCGTTACTCACTTTAAAACGTTAATAATTTAAATTTTTTAAACAGATATGAATATAAGAAAGCTCTCCTACATGCAGTTGCTGTTCCAGCCCTCCTAGTTCTCCATGCAGGTCTGGGTTTATTTGCTGTGCCCCGCCCTCATCCTCCTTTGCCTGCAGGCCTTCCCTGCCGTTTCTGTAGAGCAGTTCAGCTGATGATGAATTCTTTCACCTTTCATGTCTGACCGGAAGGCATCTTTATTTGCTTTTGTTTTTGGAGATACTTTCACCGTTCTAAGGTGGTGGTTTTCATTTCTATTGGCATTTCAGAGATTTCCCTTTCCTCTCCTCTCCGTTGCGCTTTTTCTCATGAGAACCTGGCCTTGTGCCTCCGTAGGTGCTGCCTCTGCCTTTAAGGTGGTTTTCTGTGCTGTCGTCCTGAGCAGGCTCGTCCTGATGTGCTCTGGGGCTGCCAGTGTCTGGTTTCCTGGGCCTGTGTTCCTTGTGCTGCCTCATGTCTGTTGAGCTTCCTGCATCTATAGCTTTATACTTTCCATTGAATTTGGAACTTTCTGACAGTATTTGTCCCGTCGTTTCCTCTGCCTTCTTTCCTCTGGGGACTCTCATTCATGTGTTTTATGCCTCATGAAGCCGTCCCACAGCCCAGTGATTCTCTTTTCATTTTTCAGAAATCTTTTCCTCTCTGTGTTTGTTTGCTTATTTATTTATTTTTGACATAGGGCCTCGCTGTGTCACCCAGGCTGGAGTGCACTGGGGTGATCTTGGCTCATTGCAGCCTCCACCCCCTGGGTTCAAGCAATTCTTATGCCTCAGCCTCCTGAGGAGCCGAAACTACAGGGGTGCACCACCACGCCTGGCTATTTTTTTTATTTTTAGTACAGAAGGGGTTACGCCATGTTGGCCAGGCTGCTTTTGAACTGCTGGCCTCAAGCGATCCAGCTGCCTTGGCCTCCCAAAGTGCTGGGATTATAGATGTGAGCCACTGTGCCCGCCTCTGTGTTTTGTTTTTGATAGTTTCTATGGCTGTGCCCTGACGGATTCTGTTTCTCTAACGGATTCTGTTCTGTCATTAATCCCATCCAGTGTGTTTATCTGAGATGTTGTAGTTTCCACTTCTACATGTGTCTCTTCCATGTCTGAACTGTTCCAGTTTTCCAATAGCTTTAACAACTCTCTTAATGTCCCTGTTTGCCATTGTTGCTGTCTGTGCAACACTGTGTCTTGCTAGTTATTCGTTGATTGGTTAATCTCTTCATTATAGGCCATGTTTTCCTGCTGCTTTAAATGTCTGGTAATCTTTGATTGGATGGCAGGCATTGTGAATTTTAGCTTGTTGTGTTCTAGACATCTTTGCATTTGTATACATCTTCTTGATATTTTTTCAGAGATGCACTTAGGTTTCTTGGCAAGAATTGGGTTTCCTCGGATCTTGCTGTTGTGGTGTGTTGGAGCACCCTGGAGCAGCTCTCAGGCTGGAATAGCTGTCCCCACTCCTGTCTCCACTCCTGTTCCCCCTCCTGTCCTCACTCCTGGCCCCACTCCTGTCTCCACTCCTGTTCCCGCTCCAGGCCCCACTCCTGGCCCCGCTCCTGGCCCCGCTCCTGGCCCCGCTCCTGCCCTCGCTCCTGTCCTCACTCCTGTCCCCCCTCCTGTCCCCCCTCCTGTCCCCGCTCCTGGCCCCATTCCTGGCCCCACTCCTGGCCCCACTCCTGGCCCCCCTCCTGGCCCCGCTCCTGGCCCCTCTCCTGGCCCCCCTCCTGCCCTCGCTCCTGTCCCCGCTCCTGGCCCCGCTCCTGGCCCCACTCCTGGCCCCGGTCCTGGCCCCGCTCCTGGCCCCTCTCCTGTCCCCGCTCCTGTCCCCCTTCCTGTCCCCCCTCCTGTCCCCACTCCTGTCCCCCCTCCTGTCCCCTGCTCCTGCCCTCGCTCCTGGCCCCCCTCCTGTCCCCCCTCCTGTCCCCGCTCCTGGCCCCGCTCCTGTCCCCCCTCCTGTCCCCCCTCCTGTCCCCGCTCCTGTCCCCGCTCCTGTCCCCCCTCCTGTCCCCGCTCCTGTCACCCCTCCTGTCCCCGCTCCTGCCCCCGTTCCTATCCCCGCTCCTGTCCCCGCTCCTGTCCTCGCTCTTGTCCCCCCTCCTGCCCTCCTGTCCTCACTCCTGCCCTCGCTCCTGTCCTCGCTCCCGTCCCCCCTCCTGTCCTCACTCCCGTCCCACCTCCTGTCCTCGCTCCTGTCCCCGCTCCTGTCCTCGCTCCTGTCCCCGCTCCTGTCCTCGCTCCTGTCCGCCTCCTGTCCTCGCTCCTGTCCCCCCTCCTGCCCTCGATCCTGTCCCCCCTCCTGTCCTCACTCTTGTCCCCCCTCCTGTCCTCACTGCTGTCCCCCCTCCTGTCCCCGCTCCTGTCCTCACTCCTGTCCTCACTCCTGGCCCTGTACGGTGCCGAGTAATCTTTCCATCACTATGGGCCTCGACAGACTTTTTGATTTTTAAGCCACATGAATATGTTTTTCATTCAAAATATTAGATCTAGAAATGAAGACAAAACTAGACCGCTTCTTACAGTGAACTACAACTGGCCCCATTCCGGTTGCGGCGATGAAGGTTTGTTTTGCATTCTTTTCCCACTGCGGAGAAGGGAACTCACCGTGGTCACCCCGAAGCCTGCTTTTGTTTTCTCATCTGAATTGTGCCTCTGTGGTCCCCCGTCATCAGCTCCTTCCACACCCCGCAGTTGAAGTCCTTTCCTGTCTTTTCCTCATTTCTGAAGATGTCCTGAGGTCACTTTCCTGTCCCTCAGTGTCCCCTGCACTCCGCCGTGACATCACCCTCTGGGAGTGGCTGACGGACACACTGACTCCCAGACATCCTGCCTCGGACTGGTTCCCTCTGTGCTTCCAGCCAAGGTGTGGTCGACGGAGACTTTCTCCGCTCAGGCTCCTCCAGCTGAGCGGGGGCTGCCACGGACTCCCCCATCCTTTATTCGTGTCCCTTTCCAATTTTCTCTTGATGTTACCGCTGGACTCGGAGAGCTTCACAGACATGTATTTAAAAATGAAGCTGTATAGCTGGATCTCCTAACCTTTCACTTCCTTGTCACCCAGAGGGCAGGACTTCCCCAGCATGGCTGGCCATGGACGCCTGGTCACCGTCTTGCTCTCTTTGCAGGTTGAAGGTCGAGGAGCTGGAGGGCGAAAGGAGTCGGCTGGAGGAGGAAAAGAGGATGCTGGAGGCACAGCTGGAGCGGCGCGTGCTGCAGGTGAGGGCGGGGCAGCCTCTGGGGGCGGCACTGCCTGGGGCCTCGCATTTCTCTGTGCAACGTGAATGTCCGTGGTTCCTGCCGCCACAGAACACCTGTTTTCCGGCTCGTCTGTCTGAACTCTCTGGGCTCTCCTTCCTCCCATATGCACTGCCTTGCCTGGCCGGGAGGCCGTGCTGCTGAGAGGCCTGCACTGGCCACCCCCGGGGTCCTCTCTGCCCTGCGCCACCCACACGCCTGGTATCAGTGGAGTGGGCTGTGGGCGGGTTTGCGCTGTGCCCACCCGGGGTCTGCCGTGGCGAGGCTGGACTGCTGTTTGTGTTCTCTTAATTGTTCTTTCTCTTTGGTTTTCATCCCCCTGTCTGAGTTGCTGCATGGCAGGAAGCCCTCAGGTTTGAGGTTACCGGGTTTTTGGACAGGCCATTGATTTTATCTTGGCACCTATTAGAGGCAGATCAAATCTATTTTTTATGACCAGTTCCTGGTGATGGGAGGAGTGACATCTGTGGTGACGGGCGGCTCCGAGCCGCGCTGGCCTGTCCTCAGCCTAGGACCTGTCATCTTGTTTTAATTGGGCCGTGGTGTCCAGGGAGGGGTCACGGAGCTGCTGCCCACCCAACAGATTCTTCGCGTCAGAGCTGCTGAACATCTTTCTGGGTGTTGGGCCGAGCAGAGCCTGAACCTTGCTCCATGATGCCCACGTTGCCTGCTGATGGGGGTCAGGCATCTCCACAGGCACCACTTATGGCTTTCCTGCTCCCGCTTCCAGCCCTTTCCCCAGGGCACCCTCAGCGGCCAGCCCTTGGAGCTGGTTGAGGCATGAACAAGGCGAGGGGTGTGGGTGAGTGCTGTGCCAGCACCTGGCGAACACCTGGCGGGGCCTGGCCACCGTCCTCGTCTTGTGCAGAAACAATGTGTGCTCGGGAGCTCACTAGTGGAGCACTCCTCTGTGGGAGATGCCAAGGGCTGTCACGCACCACGGGGTTGGCATGAGGAATGGGGCTGGCAATGTCACCTGTGACCCTCTCCTGAGCGCTGCCAGGGCCTTGGAGGGGTAGGGGCTCTGCCCCCCGGCATGTCCTGCAGCTGCTCAGAACTGAGGTGTGGTGTTGGCCACCCAGAGCATGGGTGCCACAGTGTGGCCAGCATGGCCATTTGGGGAGAGGACAGGACTGGGCCTGGTGAAGCAGATGTTTATGCCGTGATGTGACCTCGAGCCTAGCCCAGGATTCAGGAGCTGTTCCTCCTGGGTCAGGGCAACAGGGATGACTGTGTCTGGATAGCGTGGGAGAAATAAGTGCAGAGCAGTGAGGTGGGGAGGCCACTGGAGTTTGGCCTGTGGAGTGTTGGGAACTTCTAGCCAGCCCTCCAGCTGCTGCCACCTCTGACACCGCCTACAATTTCAACCTTAGTCAGGGGATGCCCAGGGTGGCCCTGGGGAAGGTGAGGCCTCACAGGCCCTGTGGTGGCTCAGGCTGCCCCTGGCTCTGGACACCCAGGGCTGTGCAACTGAAGGAAATAATGTAAATAGGGGTCCATTTCCAAGATAAAGTGCCTTGAACCGGCTTAGGTCAGCAAACTACAGAAGAAACAGGATGTACCAGGCCCCTGCTTGGATCACCGATGCCTGTTTGTCGGCCTCCCCTCCCCCTCCCTTCCCCCTCCCCCCTCCTTTCCCCCTCCCTCCCTTCCTCCCCCTCCCTTTCCCCCTTCCCCCCTCCCTTTCCCCCTTCCCCCTCCCCCCTTCCCCCTCCCCCCTTCCCCCCTCCCTCCCCCTGCCCCTCCCCTCCCCCCCCCCCTCCCTCCCCCACACCCACCTTACTTGCCCTCATCCAAACCAAAGTTTAGTCTAAGATGAAAGTTTACTAGTCTGCAAAATAGTTCATTTTGTCTGTTCTTATCGGCTTGCCCAGCCACTTAGATTGTAAGTCAAATACCTGAAGAGACCCTGAGCTGACTAGGATTGCAGTGCATTGTGGGCTGCAACAAAATGCAGCAAGACACCCTAAAAAAAAAACCTACAGCCCCTGCCCAACAACCAATAGGTGATGTCCAGGAAGACTGTGATCCACCACCCCGCATAGTGCTCAGCTTGTGAGGAACCGGGGGAGGGGCCTGTGCACTACGGGGTAAGTGGCTTGTTGTGACCATGCTGGGTGTGCCTGCCCACCTGACACCCGGTCTTGCAAGACCATTGAAAGTCTCTCTTTTGGCTGGGCAGGGTGGTTCACACTGGTAATCCCAGCACTTTGGGAGGCCGAGGCGGGTGGATCAGCTGAGGTCAGGAGTTCAAGGCCAGCCTGGCCAACATGGTGAAACCCCGCCTCTACTAAAAATGCAAAAATTAGCTGGGCGTGGTGGTGGGCACCTGTAGTTCGAGGCAGATTGCAGTGAGCCAAGATCACGCCCTTGCACTCCAGCCTGGGCAACAGAGCGAGGCCCCAGGAGCTGGCTGCCACCCCCATATCCCCTGTGCGATGCCCACCCCTCTCCCTGCTCCCACTCCCTCTGGAAGCCTCAAGTCGGGCCGCTTCAAGGAAGATTGATTAAAATCAGCTGCAGTCTGACTTAATTGGGAACATATGCTTGGAGAGGGGCTTGACTGGTTAAAACTTTTTGTAATTAGTTCACAGCTGGTTGGCAAGGAAAGAGAATGCCAGTTACCCCTTAGAGCTGGGCGCGAGTGCCACTGCCCTCCTGCAGTGCTGGGGCCGGGAAACTGGGGCTGGTAGGGCTGTCATTGGGCCCTGCTGTGGCACTGGCCTTGCTGGGTCTACCTAAGAGCCCACAGCTGTCCACACACTCATTAGGGCCAACGGTGTGCTCCCTTGTGTCACTGAAGGGGCTGGAAGTGGGTGGGCGGGGCCTCCTGGCATCGGGGCCTCCCATCCAGTGGTGGGGGTGGGAGAGCTTGGGCGCCCACCGTCGGTGCCTGGCCGGGCTGCTGGCGCCCCCTCTAGAGATGGGGAAAGTGAGGCCCCCAGGGAGCCTGCGTATGAAGGAGGAGCTCAGACGCTCCGTGTTGGGGAGGCAGAACGAGGCTTGAACGTGTTGCAGTGTTCTCAAGTGAAGACAGAAATCGGGCAGACCCCATGGAACTCCAGATCTGGTGGCAGAGGGACCCTGTGGCGATTGGTACAGCTGCAGGAGTCAGGTCAGGTGGGTGGCACAGTCCCTTACCGCACCTGCAGCCACAGCCTCCCGCCCCACTCCTGTCCCCACCCCGCCTCAGTGTGCTCTGTGCTTTTCCACCGGCCTAGAATGAAGGAGCTGGGACCCCAGCGCTTTGTCCTCTTCTGGCTCCCGGCTGCCCTCTGATGTCCCACCTCATGGTGGGGACACTGGGCCTTGCCGGCTTGGACCCCACAGCCTGGGGTGGGCCAAGGCTCTGCCTCCCACCGGCTGCGGCCTGGCCTCGGCGTGCTCCCCACGATGTGGAGGGCACGGGCCTTTCCCGCAGGCTGTCTCTGGAGATCTCAGGTGATGGCTTCTGGAGGGCCCTGCACATACCTGGTGAACCAAGCCTTCATGGCGGCCGTTTCTGTTATCCATCATAATACCGTCGTCCTCACCTCTGAGACACGTGCACGTTTTCCACATCTGTGGTTCTGGTGGGCCACATCCCCGGATGGAGGGCACCAAGCTGGGGTGGGACACATGGTGAGGTCGGTGGGGGCTCACAGGCCGCCCTGGGTAGAGAGGGGCACGTCCAGTGGAGGCCGCACTGGGCAGGACACCAACCTTCTGGCTGGGTGGGCGCATCTCCACCTGACAGTCCCACCCGACAGCCACCGGCTTCTGTGCAGCGTGGGCCAGCACCCATGCCCCATGGGGCCCCCGCGTCACCCAGTAGTGATGGGAGCAGCATTCAGACTCAGCCCTGTTGGGTTTTTTCAGCATTTGATTCTGAACATTTAAAGATTCATTGTGACGCTGAGAGAAGTCTGCAGCGAGCGCCTATTCACCCCCACCAGAGCTCCGCCGTGGACGCCCCGCCGCGGGGCCTCCTGACACCGCCTTATCCCTCGCCCAGCCGCCGTGCCGCTTCGTTCTTCTGACGCTCTTTAAGTAAATTGCAGACATCTGCACACTTCCTCTAAATGCCTCCGTGTGCGTGTAATTAAGTAGAATTCATCTTTGGGTTCTGAAGCCCGTGCTCCCGCCGTTCCTCAGTGTGGCCTCATCACGGTGTTTGTTTGGGCAGGTTGGTGGTCAGGGCTGGTGCAGCCCCCCAGGGTGGCTCCCTCCCCGCCCCACCTGCCTACTCCTCCCTGGCGGGGGCCTGGGTGGGGTCTGTGGCTGGGGCTAATCTCAGTGCCCCAAGTGCTGCTCAGGAAGGAGACCAGTCAAGAGCCCCGCGACATTTAAAATCAGTGCATCTGCTTTGGGAAGGAGTGGGTAGAAGAGTGCCGGCTTCCCTGTGCTCAGAGGCTGGAAGCACACAGAGACCATTCTGCTCCCGTCTGCACCAGCAGGCAGGCGGTGCAGTCCCTCACATCCCTGGTCAGTGTCCCTGGGACCAGGACGGGGCGGGCCCGTCACCCCTTCTCACCCCCTCCCTGAGATGCCATCCCTGTGGCCCCCAGATCCCTGGAATTCTGAAGCCCCCAACCCTGCAGCTGCCCTGGGAAAGGGCTGCATCCCCTCCTGGAGCCACAGCTGCCCCCTGTGTGCCGGCGTCCGTGCCCAGGTGTGGTGGGCTGGGGTGGCGTCCCTGTCCCAGGGCCTCCCAGCAGGTGCTCTGAGCCAGTCTCCTCAGGTCTAGCCTCTCCCACTTGCTGGGCTTCTCCTAGTGATGCGAGTGGCTCATCAGTGGGACCTTTGTTCTGTGTTCAGCTTTTTCTCCTGAAACTTCTACGGTGCCGGAAAGAGTGTGGTTACTGGACCAGGACGACGGGCCTGGTGTTAACGTGGCGGCCTCGGGAAGTGCTCCTCTCTGAGCCCTGAGGGCCTCCTGTGTGAGGCAAGAGAGTTGAACTTTTCCTGGGAGGCAGGATCATGAGAGGGCAGCTCTGTGGGGCCTTTGGGACTCCGTGCCCACAAGCCCAGCCCTCCCGTGCATGAGCTGCCTTCACGCACCTCCTCTGTGCCAGGCGCTGCTCTAAGCCAGGGCACAGCAGGGGCCAAGCAGCCACAGCCCTGATGTTCCTGGGTCCATGTTCTGCGGGAGTCATATAGTGAGCTGATGGTTCAGGTGGATGAGGTGCTTCCTGTCCGTGAGAGGAAGCAGGTCATTGGCACAGGGCCCCAGGGACCCACGTTAGGTCCTGGTGGGACCAAGGGCTCCTGGTTTCCTCCCATGCTCAGGGAAGGACAGGAGAAGCACCCACACCAGACTGGGCCGCCAGGGAGGCTGTCAGCCACAGTCCTCGGAGTAGCGTCCGAGTGTTTCCTGTGACCATGCTCATTTCCTTTCTGCGAGATCTCACTGCTCCACGGATTCCGGCAGCCGATGCCATGTGTGAGAAACCAGGAATGTTCCAGCCGCGAGGGCTGAAGTTGGCCACGAAGTTGGACTTCTGTTTTAATCTGAGCTTCCTGGCAGCCTAAGGAGAAAGGAAAGTGTGGTCACTTACGTAATTCCTGTCATGGGAGTTTGCAGACTAAGCACAAGATTCTACAGGAAATGTCTCCAATGGGGGCTTGGCAATGCTGCTGTCACTGATGGAAAAGTGGCTTTGTTTCACCACACAGACCAGCAGGTCCACTGCTGTATACCTCCCCAGAAGAACCAAAAGCAGGGACTCATGGATACGGGCACCCGCGTTCACAGCAGCCTCGCTCACGGTAGCCCAGAGGTGATCTCACCCAGCGTCTGTGGACAGACACGTGGATGGACACAGTGTGGTCCTTCCATACAGCGGAGTACCCGGCAGCCTGGAGAAGGAGGGGCGTCCCGACACCTGCCGCAGCACGGATGGACCTGAGGACGCTGGGCTGGGTGAAACTGGCCAGTCCCAGAAGGACACAGGCTGTGATTCCGCCTGCATGAGGCCCCTCGAGTCATCAGATCCAGAGACAGGAGGTGGAGAGGCTGGTGCCGGGGGCTGGGGCTGGGGCTGGGGCATGGAAAGTGTTAATGATGTGGGCTTTAGTCTGGAGAGGTGAGGAAGCTCTGGAGATGGACTGTGGTGGTGGCCGCACAGCGCTGGGAGTGTGCTGAATGCCAGGGAGCTGTGCACTTAGAATGGTGATGGCGGTCAGCTTCCTGTCACATGCATTTCACCACAGTGAGACCCAACAGGCAGCTTGTTAGGAGTGAGCCACACCCCAGATGGGAGGGGCAGAGCGCTCCGAGTGGCTACTCCGACCCTGCCCTCACACGGCCTCGGTCTTTCGGTCACTCCTGCCCTCCTCAGGCCCTTCATCCACCAGCTGGTCCTGCACCTGCTGCCTGAGCCCCTGAGGCCTCCTGCCAGCTCTGGCCGAGCCTCAGGCAGGGTGGGTTAGGCACCGGCTGTTGTTTGTGCTCTGTAGTAGGGAGATTGGGATAGTGGAGGCTGCCCAGGACTCCTGCTCATCCACCAGTCTGGCAGGGACCCAGTCCACTCCCTTGGCAGGCCAGGGGGAGCAGTCTCCTGGGTGAAGCCCACGTGTCTTGGAAGGAGGAGGAGGACCTGTGGTTGCAGCGGGACCAGGACACCACCGCTTCCCCCTCCTCCTCCTCCCAGGAAGGATGGGCTTCATGCCCAGGGTGGGTGGCCAGCGGGTGCCCCGTGCACTGACCACACTGCCGTGGCAGGAGCTCAGGGAGATGCCTGGTCTGCAGATGGGGCAGGCGATGGGCTGTGAGCTGAACGAGGAGCATGGGTGATGGAGCCAGGACCCCCCCCACCGCGGTGCTCACTGGGCTCTCCCTGCTCATCCCCCCTTGCCCACGTGTGCTGCTCCCCCCATGCTGAGTTTTGCCAAGGGCCCCACTGGAGCATCCTCCTCCTATGGCCTGCAGTCACTCACAGGGGTAGCAGAGGGTGGCGAAGGACCTGGGTGCAGGGGTGGAGGTAAGAGCTGCAGCTGGGGGCGGACATGGAGGGGTTCCTGTGCGGGGTCAGGTGTGGGGCTCAGAGCCAGGCCTCAGCCTAGGTCACTGTTGTCCAACCCTCCTGGCAATTGGGGTTTTTATCTCTTCCCTCCAAATTGTTTACAAGCTGCTCTCAGCAGATCACCTTCTGAAGGACTCGGGTGGAAGTCAGCGGGTGATTACCAGCACCGGGTAATTGGCTGTGCCGAGAGTCCTTCATCTGCTGATGAGGCCCGAGGTCAGGGGAGCTTTAATGAGGGCGTGCGGGCCTCGAGGTGGTGCGGGACGTGCAGGAGGGTGGCAGAGCCGCCAGTGGACGGACGGATAGACGGATGGTGTGAGTGAGTGTGCCCGAGCTCTACGCTCCCCTATCACATGGTGACCATCCTCGCCTCTGGGTGACATGAGACTGAGGTTGGGGTTCTGGGGACTGGCCCAGAGTCACACAGTTGTGGCTGATGGAACTGGGACCCAACTCGGGCCCTGTCAGACCCCTGTGTCTGCTGCCTGGGCAGGCATGGGCATATGCACCTGGCCTGCAAGCCCTTGTCCTGTGTGTAGAGATTGCCCAGTGGTCTCTGCTGTCCCCTCAGATAGAGACGTGCCCAGGGACCCGCCGCTGAGCACCTCGATCTCCTCCAGCCTGTCCCTGCTGCTGCCACTTGAACTGAAGCCATGTCTTGCACTTGGGGTAGAAAACCAAACTCAGAGGCGGAATCTGGGGGGTCCGGGCTCCCCCAAAGCTGATATCCCTGAGCATGCCTACAGCCTCTCCGGGGCCTCCTCTGGGAAGCAAAGGCCGTGGCCCTGTCTGCAAGTGCCCTGCATGGAGTGCCAGTCCCCACGGCTCTTGGACATGGCACGATTGAGGTGTCCCCAAGCAGCTGCTGCTGCAGGCACTGCGTCCAAGGGACCGACGTCCTTTTGGTTCCCAGGTGTATCTGCAGGGAAACAGATGAGAACAGCTTTTTAGAGGAGAAGGGAAGCACGGGGCCCTGCTGGTGCCTGTGGGGCTTGAGGGGAGGTGGAAAGTGGCTGCGGCTCTCCTGGGGGCCAGGAAGAGGCCCCTCCCCGCTGCCCCCACTCGGCAGGACTCTGGGGAAGGGGAGGCACTCTGCTTCTCTCACAAGGAACTGGGTTTGCACCTGGAGCCTGCCCGTGGCCTAGTTTGCCAGACGCCCCTCGATTCTTAGGGACGTCTTGGGAAGGACTTGGGTCCTCAGACAGGGTTGGGTTCGAGGGACCCAGAGTCAGGCGCATGTGGCGGAGGGAGGAGAGCCACGTCTCTGGTTTCACCCCATGGGTCCCCCTGGACGATGCTCGCGTGCCCGGCAGAGCTCCTTTCAACCTGAGACCATGTGCATATCTGTTAACCCGCCTGACCTTTCCGTGGAGTTGGTAGGTCACCGTAGCCACCACTTTACAGACAGCCAATCAAGGCTCAGAGAGCAAGCTAGTGTGTTTGCACACGCTCTGGACCGCAGAGAGCCAGCTCCAGGGGCTGTGCCCCGGGTTCCTCTTAGGAGAGCCGCCCTGGAGCCTCAAGAAACAGGGCCCGGGCGCGTTCCCCCGGCTGGGCTGGTACCTTGCTGGCAGGTCCAGGGAAGCCCCGCATGGCGTCCTGGGACGGCAGCTGTCTGTCCTTCATTCTGGATCCCGTATGTGTGTCCGGCCCAGCCCCTCCTGTGTTGTACAGGTGTCCGGCCTGGATCTCCCTCTGGAGCTGTGCATCTCACCTCTGTTCAGGGACTGCTCCAGGCAGGTGGGGGCAGATGTTAGCCTTGCTGGCTGCCATCAGGACCATCTCCTCCTCACCACAGGCACAGCCCCTGGAGGCCAGGAGTTTAGCCCAGGGTGATCTGGTCTCATCCCTGGCCAGATTAGGAAGGGGATGCTGTCCCCGCCCTGCTGACCAGTGGAGACTTTCACGTGCCATCCTTCCTGGCCACTGCAGGCCACCTGCCCCTTCCCTGCCACGGAATCAGAGGCTGTTATCAGGGGTGTCATGGGAGGAGTCCCTGACCCTTGCTGGAACCAGGAGCGGCATGACCCCTCCCAGCTCCCTCCTCCCCTGGCCCTGCAGGGTCTTGGGCCAGGAAGGCCAGCCCTGGAGCTGTGTGGTGGCCTCAACGCCGTCTCCTGGGTGCCAGTGTTTTGGCTCCACTGATTCGGCAGATGTGCTGGTTCACAGGGGGTGTCCCGCTGAGGAAAGCTGTGGCCCCTCCCTCAGGCCCTCCCTCGCTTAGCCTCTGGGCAGGGCACTGAACGGAGGCTGTGCAGCACACAGCCATAGGGAGTGGAGGGGGTTGTGGGTGGCCTTCGCTGGGGCCCACGGTGCAGCTGTGGTGGGCTCACTCGCAGGCTGGCTTTGCTGTGGACGCCTTGGCTGTGGAGAGTTTCCATTCCTGGTGAAGCCTGGCCATGGGGCATGTGCTAGAGGGGCCTCCGGGGGCTCTGCTGTGTGGCCCTGGGCCACTCCCTCTCCCCCTGCAGCTGCTGCAGACGAGGCCCGGGACACCCACTCCCCATGGTGGAGCGCTCAGCTCTGCAGAAAGGCAGCTCCCAGGGTCCTGTCCTACTCCCATCCTCCCACTGCTCGTGGGCACTGGTCACGAGCAGCAGCGTGGCCTCTGTCCTCAGGCCTCAGTTTCTCCCTCTGCTCCAGTCTGCCCTCTCCCTTCCGTGTGCCTCTGCCTGCTCGGGAGCCGCTTTCCCGGAAGAGGTGGGACACGGCCCCACAGGCCCCTCAGCGACAGGCATGTACAGGCGCATCCAGCCCCTCAGCCCTCCTGCTGGCCCTGCTCAAGTTGCCGAAGGTCAGGCCGCTGTGGAGGGCAGGGCTGGGAGATGCGACCCTCACCTGGGCTTGTTGCAGAGGCAGGTCTCACAACCCAGCTGCGAGCGGCGGGCAAGGCCACAGGCAGGAGATGGGAAGGCTGGGCCTCTGGCTCTGCCCTGCCCCGGCCCAGCAGGCACAGCCCAAGCTGCCTCACTCTCCTCCCCGAGCCATTTCCTTCAGTCAGGAGAGGTATTGATTGAGTTTTGAGGCCGGGCGATCTATAAATATGCATGAGGACTGGCAGTTATTTGACTGTGTTTTCCATTCCCCTGTTGTCGCTGCTTCCTTCCAGCGCTTTCTCTGCTCTCAGCATGCGCGTCAGGCACAGGGTGACAGGCGCCTCCCTCCCCGAGTGTGTCCTGGGCCTTGCTGGAGGCAGCTTCCTCCCTGGCAGGGACCTTGAGGGTAGGGCCCCTCAGAAACAGCCAAGGGCCCATGACGCCTGGCCCCTGCATGCACCAGGGCGTGGGCTCCTGGTTTTCCTGCCCTCTGCTCCAGGTCTTATGAGCATTTCGGCCGGAAGGAAGGTCCTTAAGGTGAAACTCACCACACTCACCCTCACAGGTGGGAAACCGAGGCCCAGAGAGGATGGAGACCTGCCGGCAAGTTAGGGACAGAACTCATAGTGGGAACGGAGATTGAGCCAACGCCAGCCACCACCCAGCCTCTTCCTCCAGGACTTGGGCTGCAGACAGTCCCCTAAACACAGAGGGAAATGGGCAGTCGAGGCAGAGTCCTCCTGGGGGCACAGGTGTGGGCTTGCAAGGCAGCCCTGGAGCACCCGCACCCTCTCTGGGCCTTGTCTCTTCCCGTGCAGACCCCTCCAAGATAGCTGTGTCTGAAGGTGGGGCCCTGTCATCTCCAGAACCCTAGGCCCAGCCTGGAGGGGAGCTTGGAGAGACAGTAGGCCTGCAAGTGACCGGGGATCTGCCCTGCCTGTCCCAGCATTCTCCTGCCGCACCCACCAGCCGGCTCTTCTGTTTCACTGCGCTGGTTAACGGCACCAGAGCGCCTGCTCGCTCTGCAAGTGGAAGATTTTTGTTGAGTGGATGATTGCACCATCGCATCCAAGGAAGGCTCCAAACTTTTCCTTTTGAGATTCTCGTCAGCGTCTCAACAGTTTTCTCAGCTGTGAATCAAACAAGGCAACAAATTTTAGCAGAAGATTATAGCCATTTTTCCCCTTTCTTCCTAGAAGCTGTCATCTAACAGCCGATTCCAGCAAGGTTGCTCGATCTCCCATCTGCTTGAGTTGAGTGGTGCCAGCCCCCGATGGTGCTCCTGCTTGCTGGCACGCACAGTGCTCAGCGCCCTAGGTGGGTAGGGTGCGCAGGGCTGGGGGCAGCACTGGAGGGACTTCTCCCCATGCCTGGAGCCTCACACGGACCTCCTGGGCTGGCAGCTGGCAGTGGGTTCTGTGAGCAGGAGGTGTCCTGCCAGAATACACAGAGGGCAGGGGTGGCCCTGAGCAGATGGACAGATGGGGCCTGGGAGGAAGTGATCTTGCCTCCCGGGCTGCAGAGCCCACCCCACATCCGCACCCACCCCACATCCGCTGAGTCCTGGCCCCAGTGCAGAACCCGCTGGCCCGCCCTCTGGGCTGGAGGCTTGGTATGTCCATGGTGGGAAGTGCTTGGGTCTTTGTGTAGGAGGATCTTGAGGCTGCACTGGTCTGTGCCCCATCTGGGATGCCCCCTGGACTACCTCCTGCCCTGGTGGCCCCTCTCCCCCCCCTCCAGACTTCTCAAGCCACGCTTTGAGCCCCTTGGTGCCCCCAGCCACAGCCACGCCATGCAGAGCCCTAACCCTGGTCTGCGGCCCAGCTCCACCACCTTCCACACACCTCCGAGGGGTCACGTGAGTGCTGCATGACTGTGTTCTCCTCCAGAAAGCAGCAGGATAAATGAAACAGGGCTCGCAGAGCACCGGCCGGGCCTGGCACCCCATGGCATCTGCAGATGGCTGCTGCCCTCACTCTCCTTCCCTTCATCTCCAGGGTGGGCCCAGCAGCAGCTCCTCTCCCACACCCTTCACTGCTCTTGGGGTGCAGCTGTGACCCAGGAAGTGAGAGGGGGCCTCCCCACAACTTGGAGAAGGGTTCCAAGCCGTTTCCCGGGACCTGCTGGCTCTTACTTCATGCATTACTTTAATCACTCTAGCGACCTGGTTTTAAGCTCACAGGAGCACATCCTAGTTTAGTAAGGGTTAGTCATCATCATCCATTCATTCAACAGACACATCTTCCACATGGAGCCTGTGCCGGGACAGTCCTTGGTACTGGCGGTGCGGTGGTGGAAAGCAGTCCCTGTCACCACAGAGCTGGCCTTTCTGGCGGGGAGGACACCTACTGAGATGAGTGTTTAGGCTGATGGAGGTGTCCCGCCAGCAACAGCAGTCACCCTTGGCAGCCGGCCTCTTCTGGGCCTCTGCTGAGCGGGCACCGAGGCACCGTGCTGCTTCCCTGCTCTGCAGGGAGAAGCAGAGGCCTGGCCCCTCGCAGCCCCCATCTAGCTGGAGGGTCTCAGGTGTCCACTGTCTGCTCCCAGTGGCTGATGGCCCAGGTGAGGGGCTGCCCATGCCTGTCCTCTGCTCCCGGTTCCCTTGGTGGCCACTGCACTGTGCACTTGCAGGGGGTGCCAAGCCACAGAAGCCAGGCCAGCCGGTCTCCTGCCTGTCAGCTGCCTGACTCACGGGGACCTTGTCCCCCTCAGATGTGGAGGTGGCCTGCAGGCTCCGAGAAGCCACCAAGGCAGGGCCCTGTGGGCACACCCTGACATCACCTGGTCCTGCAGACTGTGGTCACTGCATTTGGTGTCTGGGCCCAGCTGGCAGGAGTAGGACAGGGCCGACGGGGTGGGGCGTGATGGTCAGGCCACGGTGCCCTGGAGGCTCTTCTGGCTGTGGAGGAGGAAGGTCTTGGGGACAGGGACCCCCTTCGGCCTCACATTCCCCAGCGCAAGCAGAACACAACTAAGGACATTTCCTTACGGAGCCCCAGAGTTTCTCCTTCACCCGGGAGCTCCCTCCAGGCAGCCCCTCTCAGCCCTTGTCCTCCCCCTAGAGAGCTGCGCTTGAAGTTGAAATCGCCGCACATGCAAAGGAAAAGGCTGGTTTCCCGTGGCTGCGTCTATGCTTCCTGCTGTTTCTCACTCCCGCCCGGCTGCCATTTCTAACAGCGCTATTGAAATGCGACGCACATTCCACGTCACTTGTCCCTTCGAAGGGGGCAGTTCAGCGGCTTTTATGTCCACGGCTAGTGCAGCCACTGTCACCCTTCTTCACAGGACATTTTGATCACCTCTCAAGGAGGCCCGAACCCTCTAGTTATCCATCACCCTGCTGTCGTCTGTGCCCCAAACCCTCAGCCACCAGTCGGCTACTGCCTGCCTCTGTGGGTCCGTCTGTTCCAAGCATTTCCTGGGAAGGGAGTCCCGTAGCCCGTTCCAAGCATTTCCTGGGAAGGGAGTCCCATGGCCCGTTCCGAGCATTTCCTGGGAGGGGAGTTCTGTGGCCTTTGTAATTGGCTTTTCTCACTTCCGGTGTTCAAGGTTCACCCATGTGGTCACAGGTGTCGGTGATGTGTTCCTTCTTGTGGCTGAAACACCAACTGTCTGCATGGCCACATCTTACGTATCCAGTCATCGACTGGTGGACATTTGAGTGGTTTCCACTTCGGGGGTGTTATGAACATTGACAGACGAGTCTGTGTGGGTGTGTGTGCAGTTTTCTCCGGGGTCTGCCTGGGACTGGGTCTGCTGGGTCACATGGTAACCGTTTCATCATTGGAGGAACTGCCAGACTCTTCTCCAGGGCTGCTGCACACTAGGGTTCCAGTTTCTCCCCGTCCTCACCAACGTGTTGTCAAGTGACTTCCCGGCCGTCCTGGGGGTGCAAAGTGATACCTCACTGTGATTTCGGTTTCTGTTTCTGGATGCTGGACGATGCCGAACAGCTTTTCATGTGTTGATTGGCCTCGTAGGAGTCTCTCTGCAGATGCTTTGCCCATTGTAACATTGGGTTGTTTCAGCTGTGAACCTGCTTTATGTGTTCAGATCTAAGTTCTTTGGGTATAGATTTGCAGACATTTTCTCCCATTCTGTGGCTTGTTTTTGCATCTCATTGGCGTCATTTGAAGCACGCAAGTTCTTGGTTTGGATGAAGTCCGATTACCTGTTTTTTTCTTTTGTTCTTTGTGCTTTGGGTTAAGAATCCTTTGTTAAATCCAAGGTTAGGAGGGTTTTCTCCTCTGTTTTCTTCTACAGGTTTTACAGTTGGGTTCTCACACGGATCTTGGATCCACTGTTATTTAGTTTTTGTTTATGGTGGGAGGCAGGGCCCAGCTTCGTTCTTCGGCATGCGACAGCCCATTGTCCCAGCAGCGTTTGTTGAAAAGACTGTTTTTCCCTATCCGATGGCCTTAACATCTTTCTCAGAATCACTCAACATGGACATGTGGTTGACTGCTGGACTCTGCTGTGCTGTTGGTCTGTACGTCCGTCTTGATGCCCACGCCACACCATCGTGATCGCTGTGGCTTTGTAGTAAGTTTTGAAATCAGGAGACTGATTTCAATCCTGTGGTGGCTGTTCTGAGCCCCTGCAGTTCCTTGTGAGTTTCAGAATCGGCTTGTCCGTTCTTCAGGGAGGCCGGCTGAGTCCTGTGAGTGTCCCAGATGTGCAGATTGGTTGGTCCCGACAGCACCAAGTCTTCTGATCCGAGACATGGGATGTTTCCTGATCCCCTAGATCCCGCCTAGTTTCCTCCCGTGCTGCTTTACTGCCTGTGCGTTTGAATGGCTCCTCTTGGTGGGGCAGGCGCAGGAGTGGTGCTGTTTGTATAGGACACAGGGCCGTCCTCATCCCGACACTCGGCTGCCCTGGAGACAGGCCTTAGCGCAGGGCTCCCGTTACTCCTGCACTTTCAGCACCTACTGAAATGTGTGGCGCACAGGCTCCGAGACATGGAATGGTGTGCCTGACTCTGCATCGGCCCTGGCTGTGGTCACAGCAGCAGCCTGGAAGTTTGGCTGTTGCCCCCAGCCACCTTGGGGCACGGTCCTGTCTCACCTGGAGCAGAGGTTCTGGGCCCACAGGGGCTCAGGTGTGGCCTCCTCCTGGAAGGGCCGGGAATGTCCCCTCCACATGCTGAGTATGGCCCAGGAGGCCCCTCTGTGGGATACCAGCTGCTTTCATTGTGAGTGGCGGCTCCACCATTGTGTTCACAGCTGTGCTGAGAGCGACCAGGGCCTGGAAATCATGTCAGATGGACAGACAGGTGTGTGGGTGGATGGACAGAGGGAAGAAAGGAAGGATGGCAGAAACGAACCCATGAAGGTCAAGAGCCTGGCCCACAATCACGGTGGGGACGTGAGAGGGTGGGTGGTGCCCAGTCTGCCCCTCCCGTGTTGCCTCTAGGGGCTCTGCCTTCTCCAGGCATTAGGCGGGGAAAGTCCCCTGAACTTACAGAAAGGCAAGTAGCTGCCTGGAATGTTGCCATCTGCACAGAGCCCTAGCGCCCATCCTCCCACTCCTTGGCCCTCCTGGGAGGTGGGTTGTCCACACCACCAGTTATGGAGCCCAGGCTTGTTCTCAGCCCTGGTCAGTCACCGGTGCCATTGGCAGGTCGCTCCGCCCCGGCCGCAGGTGCCCAGTGAATGCTCTCCGTGACCCAGGGCCTCCTGCTGCAGGTGGAAGCCGGGCCACGGGAACCTGCTCCAAACTTGTTGGCCTCACTGTGGCTCTGGGAGAGCAGGACCTGGTGGTGCATGCATGGCGCTGAGGAGGACACGCCTGGGGGTTGGTCCCAGCCTGGACACGGTGGCTTTGCACACATCAAGCCTTCGCCCCCAGCAGGGCCAGCAGTGCAGTGCGCTGCCCTGTTGGGGGCCGGAGGGTGACAGGATTGGCATTAAAGAAGAACTTCTCAGTTTTATCTTCTCTCTGTTTTGATTTGGTTTCCTTCATCTCTACTGGCTCCTGCTTTTGGCCATTAAATCCTCTGATATGCAGAGGATGATGGACCGGTCAGGGGCACCCTGGCTGGGGGTGGGGCTGCACCTCTGGCTCTCGTTCCTGCCCGTGGAACATTGAGCGTTGCCAGGACATTTACCCCGGGGAACTCGACATCCTCAGGCACTGCTGGGTCCAGCGCCAGCGCTGCGCGTGCCACCTCTGTGCCACCGCTGAGCCCCCATCCCTCCGGCAAGTCCACCTGTCTGCTAAGTGGGAGGATGCTGGGGCCAGGTGAGGCCTCACTGGGCAGCCTCCAGGACAGTCAGTACCTCCTCCCACCTGGAAGTCCCTTCAGGAGGTCAGCAGTGTTGAAGCCTAGTGAGGAAGAGGAGGGTGAGGCCTAGGGGAGGAGGGTCTGGCTGCTCTGGGTCAGAGGAGGGCTGAGTCCACGCTGTGCGGCCTCGTCCTTGCCAGGGGTCGGCTGACTACAGCCCCGTCTGCTGTGCAGCCCCTAAACTAAGAACCGTTGTACATTTTTAAGGGGTTGAAGAAAATCAAAAGAATATTTTGGGACAGACGCGAGTTATCTGAAATTCAGAGTCATGTTTCCGTGCCCGCAGCTCCATCTGCGGGGCCCGTGCTGGCCTCGTGTGCCCCGCGGCTGCTTTCTGGGTGCAGTTGCAGTGCTGCGTGGTTAGGACGGGGGCGGGGTGACTGCACAGCTCTGTGACTGCCTGGCTGGTCTCTGCAGGAGGCGGCCCCACCCCCGTCCGCATCCTCCATGGCTCCTCGAGGCTCCGGCTCCGTGGGATGGTGGAGAGGTTGAGATGCCGTCCAGCCCTCAGAGGCCCCGGAAAGCCAGTGCTGCCCTTCAGAGGGGCCTCCTGAGCGTGTGTGGGTGGCTGGATTCTGCACACTGGGTTTTCTTACCCCGGCTGTGCAAACTGAATGAAGTAGCAATCCTTTCAACCCCAAGAGTTTGTGATTCAGCCAGAGTTACAAGATGTCTCTTCATCCTCTGAGGTTTACAAGGTTCTCAGAAAACCAGTGAAGAGCTGCGCAGATTCTCTCCCACCCTGGCCAAGCGGCAGGGCTCCCGCCTCCCTTTCCCCTGGGCCTGAGTGGGTGGATTTCCCCTCCCCTCCTCCTTCCCAGGAGAAGCACAGAGGGAGTAGCCAAGCAAGCCATATCTGCAAAACTGCTTCCCTCTGCAGCGGCCTCTGCCATTGTTCCATGGGGCCGGGGGTCCCTGGTCCAGGTCAGCGTGTCCATCTCCACTGGCCTCTTCCATGAGGCGGGGGTGGCAGGGCCAGCCGTTAGCTTGTGTGACGTGATGTCAAGGGGATGTCTTAGAGTCCGGGGTGGCACCAGGAGGGGTGAGGTCTCTTCCCTTCTTCCCCATCCCCTCCTCCCTCCCTGTGGGAAGCACATTTTGGGCTCTGGGACCACGATTGCCCACGGCTGACGGGCTCCGGCCCCATTGAGGCGCCCTGCAGTGGGCACAGCCCAGGCCAGGCCTCGCCATCCTCTGGGGACTTGGAGAGCAGTGGTCCACTGCAGCCTGGGCTCTGGGAGGCTGGAGGCTTACTGCGCCTGGTCGCTTCACCTCATGGGGTGTGTCCACACCGGCCTCTCTCCTGAGAGCGTGGGGTGACCTGAACACACGACATGTTTCCCTGTTCCCCTTTGGGAGATAGGACAGTGCGTGGGCAGAAGCCCCAAGGGTGGCGGGAACTCATTGCCAAAGGGAAGGAGGCCATCGCTATGCACGGGGCTGGCCTGGCTTGCTGGCGCACCCCTCATTCACAGGGGTTGGTGGTGTCTGGGCCTGAGGGACGGGGTGCCCACCCAGTCTCACTGCCCCACAGCTGACAGCCACGAGCAGCAGAGTCTCAGCACTTGGCGGGAGCCCTGGCCCGTGTGTGTGCGCGCTGCTGGCCCCGGCCCTGGCTTGTGTGTGAGTGTGTGTGCCTCTGGCCCCGGTCCTAGCCCGTGTGTATGTGTGTGTGTGCCTCTAACCCCGGCCCTGGCCCGTGTGTGTGTGTGTGTGTGTGTGTGTGCCTCTGGCCCCGGCCCTGGCCCGTGTGGGGGTGTGTGTGTGTGTGTGCCTCTAACCCCGGCCCTGGCCCGTGTGGGTGTGTGTGTGTGTGTGTGTGCCTCTGGCCCCGGCCCTGGCCCGTGTGGGTGTGTGCGCCTCTGGCCCCGGCCCTGGCCCGTGTGGGTGTGTGTGTCGCTGGCCCCGGCCCTGGCTCGTGTGTGTGTGTGTGTGCGCCTCTGGCCCCGGCCCTGGCTCATGTGTGTGTGTGTGCGCCTCTGGCCCCGGCCCTGGCCCGTGTGTGCGCCTTTTCATGTGTTTATCAGCTTTTTGGGTGTCTCTCTTTGGGAAGTGTCTGCTTACATGTTTTGCTCATTTTTAGAGTGGGTTGTCTGACATGCCCTTGGTTATTTCTGAGTTCTTCGTATGTTCTGGATCTGAACCCTTTCTCAGAAATGTGATTTTCAGACAGCACCTCCTGCTCTGTGGGTGCCTTTCCACTGTCGCGGTGGATGGAGTTCTTGACTTGTATAAGGTCAGTTGTACTCTTTTTTTTTTTTTTTTACGGCCACCACTTCCTGAACCCTGTTTGAGAAACCTGTGTCTACTCCCAGGAGACAGAACGTGGTAGAACTGATGTTTATGTGTGGCATGAGGTCGAGGTCTCGGGGTGTGCAGTGACCCTGCACTTCCCTGCCCCAGGTGGCTGTCCCCTGCTGCAGGACGGCTGTCCCCTGCCCTGGGCAGCTGTCCCCTGCTGCAGGGCTGCGTGGTGCTCATTGCTGGGGGTCGGTCACCTACCACAGGTCAGCAGGCTGGGCCTCCAGGCGCACTCCTCCCTCAAGGATGCCACGCACGTCCCTGGGGGACCCTGGGTTTCACGGGAACATCAGGTCGCAAGGCACATTCCTGAACCACCCACGCCGGGTGCCAGGCTCCCTCGCCCTCCATCTCTGTGTGGTTGACCTTGTTTCTCTTGTGGCACGGGCACCTTCCAGGCTGGTCGGGAAGAGATGGGAACATGGCCACATGGGCTCCAAGCCTCATCCCAGCCAGAAACCTCAGAGGAGAGGAAGCCTCCCTCCCAGGCACTAAGCATGGAACTCCGGGAAGCGCTGCGCTTAGCTGAGCCAGGGCCATGTCCCCTCTCACCCTCTTCCTATGGTTAGGCAGAAGGGACCCAGCAGGTGGCCAGGCCTTGGTCCTGCACCTGTCCACAGGGCACAGGGAAGAAGCCATTCCTTCAAGGAGAGATGGCTGCCAGGCAGGCTCAAGAAGACAAAAGAACCGAGCACTGTGCTGTGTGACTTGTGCCACACGTCTTCCTGGGCCATGGTGACCCGTGCTGTGTGTGGCCCGTGCCGTGTGTCTTCCTGGGCCATGGTGACCCGTGCTGCACGTGACCTGTGCCGCGCGTGTGCCTGGGCCATAGTGACCCGTGCTGCGTGTGATCTGTGCTGCGCGTGTGCCTGGGCCATGGTGACCTGTGCTGCACGTGTGTCTGGGCCATGGTGACCTGTGCTGCGCGTGTGCCTGGGCCATGGTGACCTGTGCTGCGCGTGTGCCTGGGCCATGGTGACCTGTGCTGCGCGTGTGCCTGGGCCATGGTGACCTGTGCTGCGCGTGTGCCTGGGCCATGGTGACCTGTGCTGCGCGTGTGCCTGGGCCATGGTGACCTGTGCTGTGTGTGTTCCTGCAGGGTGACTACGACCAGAGCAGGACTAAAGTGCTGCACATGAGCCTGAACCCCGCCAGTGTGGCCAGGCAGCGCCTGCGCGAGGACCACAGCCAGCTGCAGGCAGAGTGCGAGCGACTGCGAGGGCTCCTGCACGCCATGGAGAGAGGAGGCACCGTGCCAACCGACCTTGAGGCTGCCGCTGCGAATCTGCCATCATCCAAGGAGGTGGCAGGTAGGCACCCCCCACCCCCTGCTCCTGCTATCTTCGACCGTCCTTGGGTAGGTCCATCTGCGCGCCCTTGGGGCAGCTTCCGGCCGTCACCTGCCTGTCATCCCCAGAGGATCTGTCCTCCCCTGTGGGCAGCCAGGCCTAGTGGTTGCTGGAGCAGTGCACCCCGGCCCCATGTCCCCATGCACCTGCGGGGTTGTGCAAATAGGTGGAGCTGTCCAAGTTTGCAGGCAGCAGTGGAGAAGCAAGGGGCTGAAATCTTAGGCCCTTAAACAAATTCGTATCATTTGTCAGTTTATACACACCCCATTAATCACAAGTAAATCTAATCCTCTCCAAAAACAAGTCCGTCTCTCACCAGCCTAAGTGCGCCTCACAGAGTCCAGAGAGCCCTTTGCAGCGAAGGCCTGCGGCGCTTCAGGGAAGAGTGGGGCCTCCACGAGGGCCAGAGGGGCCTGCCTGTACCCTCCAGGTCTAACCTTTGGCATGCCAGCCTATCCCCTGATGTGGTGAGGTGGTGCTGGGCTCTGCCCATGCTGAGCCTCGGAGGGTGCTGCCAGGGCTGTGTCCACTCTGCAGGGCGCCCTTGGAGGAGCAGGGCCGGGAGCCCAGAGTCACTGTGCAGTCCATACCCCCACGGAGGCTGTGGGGCTCAGGAGACCCCTGCCGCCGTGTTGCTCTCTGCTGTTGGAGGGAGCTGGGCACTGCCCCATGCTCCTGGTTCTGGGGGCATCTGGGGGAGGGTTCCCTGCCCAGCCCTTAGCAGCAGCCTGGAGCATGGCCTGGTATCCCCTCGCTCCTGTGTCTGAGCCACCCGGCCATCAGCCCCCTCCCTTGGGTGTGCCCGCGGGGTCATCTGTGGTGGGACCTGGAGGCTGCTACTTTCTGGCCTTTGGCATCTTGCGTTGGTTTCAGACTCGCTTTTCGTCTGATGACACCCTCTCCTGTTTCTTCCCACCTACTAGCCATCGCACCCTGTACTGTGGGAGAGCGTTCCCTGTGAGCGTGCAGGTGCAGAGGTTGTGTGGCAGTCGCTTCTCCCCTTCCTGCAGCCCAGCACCGAGGTGGATGTATCAGGAGTGGTTGTCCTCTGTGATCCTTTGTGGGGAGGGTCTTAGGTGGGGGCTTCCCTCCCTCTTCGTGCCCTACCCCCATAAGCCAAGCCTGCCCTGCGTCTGGGCGCACCCTGCCAGCAGATAGGGGCTTGGTGGCTGGCTCTTGGGTGGTCCGCTCTCCTGGAGTAGCACGGTGGGGATGGAGGACAAAAGCCAGAAGGGGAGGCCTGTCTTGCCAGATCAAGGGGCGAGCTGATGGCAGTTGGGGGCTCCTTTCCAGCTCCCCACGCACACCAGGGCTGCTCTGGTCTCCACTGTGGCTGTGAGGGCCTGAGCCCCCATGTCCCCAACCCCCGCTTCTGGTTCAGCCGTGGCTCCCTCTCCCTGCTGCATTCTACAGGTGTTATTGGCAGGTTTTGGAGCTGAGCATGCAGACTTGGAGCCGTGTTTATTGGTGGCACTGCACCCTGGGAGAGGATTTGGGAAGGGGCCTTCCATTCCCTGCTGTCACGGCCAGTGCCTTGGCTGTGCACCCATTTGCTCATCTGTTTGTTCACCTGTCGTCTGGGTCCCTGGGCGTCTCAGGTTCGCTCGTCTGTTTGTTCCCCTGTTGTCTGGGTCTCTGGGCCTCTCGGGTTCGCTCGTCTGTTCCTTACCTGTCGTCTGGGTCTCTGTGCGCCTCGGGCACGCGAGTGGTCAGCATCTGGCTGTGACAGGTGTCCCAGGCCTTGGCTGATAGGGATCGGGGGGTGTGGAGAGGCGTGTCCAAGCTGACTGTGGAGAAGTCAGGGCCAGCATGATCTGGAAGCAGGAAGGGGAGGATGAGCAGAGGCCTGGGATAGGCGAGGCTACGCCACATCGCACCGCCAGGAGGTGAGGATGGATCAGGTGTCCACGCCCCAGTGGCTGATGGTGAGGATGGATCAGGTGTCCGGGCCCCAGTGGCTGATGGTGAGGATGGATCAAGTGTCCGGGCCCCAGTGGCTGATGGTGAGGATGGATCAGGTGTCCAGGCCCCAGTGGCTGATGGTGAGGATGGATCAGGTGTCCACGCCCCAGTGGCTGATGGTGAGGATGGATCAGGTGTCCGGGCCCCAGTGGCTGATGGTGAGGATGGATCAGGTGTCCAGGCCCCAATGGCTAATGGTGAGGATGGATCAGGTGTCCAGGCCCCAGTGGCTGATGGTGAGGATGGATCAGGTGTCCGGGCCCCCGTGTCTGATGCAGCTCATGTCTGTGCCCCCAAAAATCACAGTGATGGTGGAGGCTTCTGTTTTATGTAAGGTCTAACCCCACAGAGGGAGAGGATACAGAGGCAGACTTTTGGAATCTGGAATGGGTGGGTGAGCGGTGAGAGGACTGAGTAGACTCGGGAAACCGGAATCTAAGCCAGCGGCAGATGGAGCTGAGAACCTGCCTGAGTTACACCTCAAAACTCCAACGTGGCCCAGGAACTGGCTGCAAGTGGCATTAGGGGAGGAATGCCGCTGACTGAAACAGAGTGGATCTGGAGGCTTGAATGCTGAATTATGAGACAGGTCCTCAGGATCATCTGTCCGTCTGTGTGCCCTGGGCAGTTGGCCTCTCCCCAGGAAAGATGAAAACTCCAAAACAAGCCAGCAGTTTATTCTTGGAGCAGTGATCCTTAAAGTGCAGTCCCTAGGCTGGCCGCAGCCTCCCCGGGAGCCTCTTAGAAATGTGGATTCTCGGGGGAGGTTCCAAGATGGCCGAATAGGAACAACTCCAGTCTACAGCTCCCAGTGTGAGCAACGCAGAAGACGGTGATTTCTGCATTTCCAACTGAGCTTTGAAGAGGGTAGTGGTTCTCCCAGCACAGAGTTTGAGATCTGAGAACAGCAGACTACCTCCTCAAGTGGGTCCCTGACCCCTGAGTAGCTTAACTGGGAGGTACCTCCCACTTGCGGCTGACTGACACCTCATATGTCTGGCTGTCCTTCTGAGACGAAGCTTCCAGAGGAAGGATCAGGCAGCAACATTTGCTGTTCTGCAGTATTTGTGGTTCTGCAGCCTCCACTGGTGATACCCAGGCAAACGGGGTCTGGAGTAGACCTCCAGCAAAGTCTAACAGACCTGCAGCTGAGGGTCCTGACTGTTAGAAGGAAAACTAACAAACAGAAAGCACATCCACACCAAAACCCCTCCTGTACATCACCATCATCAGAGACCAAAGATGGATAAACCACAAAGATGGGGAGAAACCAGAGAAGAAAAGCTGAAAATTCTAAAAATCAGAGTGACTCTTCTCCTCTAAAGGAACGCAGCTCCTCGCCAGCAACAGAACAAAGCTGGATGGAGAATGACTTTGACAAGTTGAGAGACGAAGGCTTCAGAAGATCCGTAATAACAGACTTCTCTGAGCTAAAGGAGGATGTTTGAACCCATTGCAAAGAAGCCAAAAACCTTGAAAAAAGATTGGATGAATGGCTAACTAGAATAGACAGCATAGAGAAGACCTTAAATGACCTGATGCAGCTGAAAACCATGACACAAGAGCTATGTGACGCATGCCCAAGCTTCAGTAGCCGATTCAATCAACTGGAAGAAACAGTATCAGTGATTGAAGATCAAATGAATGAAATGAAGCAAGAAGAGAAGTTTAGAAAAAAAAAGTAAAAAGAAATGAACTAAGTCTCCAAGAAATATGGGACTATGTGAAAAGACCAAATCTACGTCTGATTGGTATACCTGAAAGTGACAGGGTGAATGGAACCAAGTTGGAAAACACTCTTCAGGATATTATCCAGGAGAACTTCCCCAACCTAGCAAGGCAGGCCAACATTCAAATTCAGGAAACACAGACAACGCCACAAAGATACTCCTCAAGAAGAGCAACTCCAAGACACATAATTGTCAGATTCACCAAAGTTGAAATGAAGGAAAAAATATTAAGGGCAGCCAGAGAGAAAGGTCCAGTTACCCACAAAGGGAAGCCCATCAGACTAACAGTGGATCTCTTGGCAGAAGCTCTACAAGCCAGAAGAGAGTGGGGACTGATATTCAACATATTCTTAAAAGAATTTTCAACCCAGAATTTCATATCCAGCCAAACTAAGCTTCCTGAGTGAAGGAGAAATAAAATCCTTTACAGACAAGCAAACGCTGAGAGATTTTGTCACCACCAGGCTTGCCTTACAAGAGCTCCTGAAGGAAGCACTAAACATGGAAAGGAACAACTGGTACCAGCCACTGCAAAAACATGCCAAATTGTAAAGACTATCAATGCTAGGAATAAACTGCATCAACTAATGAGCAAAATAACTAGCTAACATCATAATGACAGGATCAAATTCACACATAACTATTAACCTTAAACATAAATGGGCTAAATGCTCCAATTAAAAGACACAGACTGGCAAATTGGATAAAGAGTCAAGACCCATCAGTGTGTTGTATTCAGGAGACCCATCTCACATGCAGAAATACACATAGGCTCAAAGTAAAGGGATGGAGGAAGATCTACCAAGCAAATGGACAATAAAAAAAAAAGCAGGAGTTGCAATCCTAGTCTCTGATAAAACAGGCTTTAAACCAACAAAGATCAGAAGAGACAAAGAAGGCCATTACAAAATGGTAAAGGGATCAATTCAACAAGAAGAGCTAACTGTCCTAAATACATATGCACCCAATACAGGAGCACCCGGATTCATAAAGCAACTCCTTAGAGACCTACAAAGAGACTTAAACTCCCACACAATAGTAATCGGAGATTTTAACACCCCACTGTCAACATTAGATGGATCAACAAGATAGAAGATTAACAAGCATATCCAGAACTTGAACTCAACTCTGCACCAAGCGAACCTAACGTCTACAGAACTCTCCACCCCAATGAACAGAATATACATTCTTCTCAGCACCACATCGCACTTATTCCGAAACTGACCACATAGTTGGAAGTAAAGCACTCCTCAGCAAATGTAAAAAACAGTAATTTTAACAAACTGTCTCTCAGACCACAGGGTGATCAAACTAGAACTCAGGGTTAAGGAACTCACTCGAAACCGCTCAACTGCATGGAAACTGAACAACCTGCTCCTGAATGACTACTGGGTACTTAATGAAATGAAGGCAGAAATAAAGATGTTCTTTGAAACCAATGAAAACAAAGACACAATGTACCACAATCTCTGGGACACATTTAAAGCAGTGTGTAGAGGGAAATTTGTAGCACTAAATGCCCACAAGAGAAAGCAGGAAAGATCTAAAATTGACACCCTAACATCACAATTAAAAGAACTAGAGAAGCAAGAGCAAATACATTCAAAAGCTAGCAGAAGACAAGAAATAACTAAGAGCAGAACTGAAGGAGATAGAGACAGAAAAGACCCTTCAAAAAATCAATGAATCCAGGGGCTGGCTTTTTGAAAAGATAACAAAATTGATAGACCACTAGCAAGACTAATAAAGAAGAAAACAGAGAAGAATCAAATCGATGCAATAAAAAATGATAAAGGGGTTATCACCACCAATCTCACAGAGATAGAAACTACCATCAGAGAATTCTATAAACACTTCTATGTAAATAAACTAGAAAATCTAGAATAAATGGATAAATTCGTGGACACATACACCCTCCCAAGACTAAACCAGGAAAAAGTTGAATCCATGAATAGACCAATAACAGGCTCTGAAATTGAGGCAATAATTAAGAGCCTACCAAGCAAAAAAAGTCCAGGACCAGATGGACTCACAGCCGATTTCGACCAGATGGACTCACAGCCGATTTCTACCAGAAGTACAAGGAGGAGCTGGTACCATTCCTTCTGAAACGATTCCAATCAATAGAAAAAGAGGGAATCCTCCCTAACTCATTTTATGAGGCCAACATCATCCTGATACCAAAGCCTGGCAGAGACACAACAAAAAAAGAGAATTTTAGACCAATATCCCTGATGAACATCGATGCAAAAATCCTCAGTAAAATACTGGCAAACCAGATCCAGCAGCACATCCAAAAGCTTGCGCACCATAATCGAGTGGGCTTCATCCCTGGGATGCAAGGCTGGTTCAACATATGCAAATCAATAAATGTAATCCATCATATAGACAGCCAAAGACAAAAACCACATGATCATCTGAATAGATGCAGAAAAAGCCTTCTTTCAAAATTCAACAGCCCTTCATGCTAAAAACTTTCAATAAGTTAGGTATTGATGGGATGTATCTCAAAATAATAAGAGCTATTTATGGCAGACCCACAGCCAATATCATACTGAATGGGCAAAAACTAGAAGCATTCCCTTTGAAAACTGACACAAGACAGGGATGCCCTCTCTCACCACTCCTATTCAACATAGTGTTGGAAGTTCTGGCTAGGGCAATCAGGCAGGAGAAAGAAATAAAGGGTATTCAATTAGGAAAATAGGAAGTCAAATTGTCCCTGTTTGCAGATGACATAATTGTATATTTAGAAAACCCCATTATCTCAGCCCAAAATCTCCTTAAGCTGATAAGAAACTTCAGCAAAGTCTCGGGATATAAAATTAGTGTGCAAAAATCACAACCATTCCTATACACCAATAACAGACAAACAGCCAAATCATGAGTGAACTCCCATTCACAATTGTTTCAAAGAGAGTAAAATACCTAGGAATCCAACTTATAAGGAATGTGAAGGACCTCTTCAAGGAGAACTACCAGCCACTGCTCAACGAAATAAAAGAGGACACAAACAAATGGAAGAGCATTCCATGCTCATGGATAGGAAGAATCAATATCGTGAAAATGGCCATACTGCCCAAGGTAATTTATAGATTCAATGCCGTTCCCATCAACCTACCAATGACTTTCTTCACAGAATTGGAAAAAACTACTTCAAAGTTCATATGGAACCAAAAAGGAACCCACGTTGCCAAGGCAATCCTAAGCCAAAAGAACAAAGCTGGAGGCCTCATGCTACCTGACTCCAAACTATGCTACAAGGTTACAGTTACCAAAACAGAGATATAGACCAATGGAACAGAACAGAACCCTCAGAAATAATACCACACATCTACAACCATCTGATCTTTGGCAAACCTGACAAAAACAAGAAATGGGGGAAGGATTTCCTATTTAATAATTGGTGCTGGGAAAACTGGCTAGGCATATGTAGAAAGCTGAAACTGGATCCCTTCCTTACACCTTATATAAAAAATAATTCAAGAAGGATTAAAGACTTAAATGTCAGACCTAAAACCATAAAAACCATAGAAGAAAACCTAGGCAATATCATTCAGGACATAGGCATGGGCAAGGACTTCATGTCCAAAAGCAACAGCAACAAAAGCCAAATCAAGATATGAGATCTAGTTAAAGAGCTTCTGCACAGCAAAAGAAACTACCATCAGAGTGAACAGGGAGCCTACAGAATGGGAGAAAATTTTTTCAATCTACCCATCTGACAAAGGGCTAATATCCAGAATCTACAAAGAACTTAAACAAATTTACCAGAAAAAAATTCAACCCTATCAAAAAGTGGGCGAAGGATATAAACAGACACTTCTCAACAGAAGACATTTATGCAGCCAACAGACACATGAAAAAATGCTCATCATCGCTGGCCATCAGGAATGCAAATCAAAACCACAATGAGATACCATCTCACACCAGTTAGATTGGTAGTCATTAAAAAGTCAGGAAACAACAGGTGCTGGAGAGGATGTGGAGAAATAGGAACACTTTTACACTGTTGGTGGGACTGTCAACTAGTTCAACCATTGTGGGAGACAGTGTGGCAATTCCTGAAGGATCTAGAACTAGAAATACCATTTGACCCAGCCATCCCATTACTGGGTATATACCCAAAGGATTATAAATTATGCTGCTATAAAGATACATGCACACATATGTTTATTGCGGCACTATTCACAATAGCAGAGACTTGGAACCAACCCAAATGTCCATCAATAATAGACTGGATTAAGAAAATGTGGCACATATACACCATGGAATACTATGCAGCCATAAAAAAGGATGAGTTCATGTCCTTTGTAGGGACATGGATGAAGCTGGAAACCATAATTCTGAGCAAACTATCACAATGACAGAAAATCAAACACCGCATGTTTTCACTCATAGGTGGGAATTGAACAATGAGATCACTTGGACACAGGAAGGGGAACGTCACACACCGGGGCCTGTCGTGGGGTGGAGGGAGGGATAGCATTAGGAGATAATACCCAATGTAAATGACAAGTTAATGGGTGCAGCACACCAACGTGACACATGTATACATATGTAACAAACCTGCACATTGTGCATATGTACCCTAGAACTTAAAGTATGATTAAAAAAAATTTTTAAATTAAAAAAAGGAGGAAATGTGGATTCTTGGGTCTCATCTCAGACTCGCTCGACCAGAGGCCTGGGGGTGGCCGGCAGTCTGCAGACCACGCAGATGCTCAGTGAGTTTGTGGATTGCCGCTCTGGAGAAGGCGGGCGAGGTCCCAGGACAGGCCCGAGTCAGGACAACAGGCCTGAACTAAGCCCGGACTGACAGATGCAGGTGTGAGCCCGGACCACACGCCCCTGCCACGTGCTCTGCAGAACATGGGCAGCAGGTGTGACCCTGTAGGCCATGGTAGAAAGACCTCCCTGAGGATCCGAGTGGCGCAGAAGGACCTGGCGTTGGCAGTTCCCCAGCTCAACGGCGCCCATGGATCACTCCCTGGGGAACACCATGGCGGGGGGCTGCACACTCCTCCCCGGAGCATCCCTGGGCCCCTAGTGCCCTCCCCTCGTGAGGAGCCGATACCCAGGGATTGTCAGATGGCCCAAAGGACAGGAAACGAGCAGGGGAAACAGAGCAAAGTGAACTGCAGAGAAACACAGCATCCGCGGGGAGGAAACCCACTGTCCCAGCGAAGAAAACCTCCGAAAACTGCTGGATCTCCTCAGAGAGAAGACGGGGCTTCGGCAACCAAACAACAGGGCAGCTTAACACACGCCAAGAGAAAGCAGTGACTAGCGGGAAGGTAAAAATAGGGAACAGTGAATGGAAAGCTAAGTAGAAGATTTGTACGATAACGTTGAGAAAGTCTGTCTCAAAGCAAAGACAATGAGATGGAAAACAGGAGAAGAAAGGTAAGAACAGTAGAGGCACAGCCCACCATCTGAACGACAGGAACACGGAAGGAGGGAACAGGGAAAAACAGCAGATGATACGGAAGTGCCTCAAGGACGTCTCCCTGAAGGAAGGATGCGGCTCCCTGCCTCCCGGGAGAGGCTCAGACCAGGAGATAGACCCACACAGTGTATGGCAGCGTGAAGACTCAGGACACAGGACAAAAGGAAGACCCTGAGAACTTCAGAGAAGAAACACGGAGGTCGCTTGTTAAAGGATCCAGGATCAGTCATCTTGCATTTCCAAGGAGCAGCACCTCTGAGTTTCTAGCAGAGTGACCTGCATCTCAGGATCCTGTAGCCCCCCACCCCCCATCAGGTCTGAAGGAAGAAGTACGTGCATCTGCAGGGTTCAAGGTCTTAAAAACTTGACTGCTCCACACGCTTTCTCAGTAAGCTGGCAGAGGATGTGCTCCTGAGGGATGAGGGAGTAAACCAGGAAGGAGCGTGGCTGTGGCAAGCAGAGCAGACTACAGGGGCTTCTGCCACGGGAGCAGAGGAGGAAGCCCTCAGGCCTAGGGAGCAGCTGGCAGGGGCTGGAACGGGCCAGAAGTTCTGGGATATAGAGAAGAGAAGGAAGCCCCTGGGCCTAGGGAGCCTCCAGCGGGGGCTAGAACCCACCAGAGGTTCTGGGACAGAACCTGGTGCATTGGGTGTCGTGATGTGGACCGGAGCTTTCCACACATGTGTGCCAGACATGGGCTTCCATGGACGTTGGTGCCCGGGTCCCTGTGTCGCTCTTTGGCAGCCTCCTTCCCTGCATGCCACAGACATTTCTCAGGTTTAGGTTTGCCACCCCACAGAAAGACTGGGAAGCACCTGCGTAGACAGCCGGCAGAGGGACGACTGATGAGCCACGAGCGCCTAGAAAGCTGAGTGCGTGGGAAGTAGGACGATCGCTGGCTCCGGGAGCAACAGAGTTGCGCGAGAAGCAGCAGTGTCCGTGTGCTCCAAGCTGGCCCTGAGCAGCTTCACACCGTCGTAAGGGAGCTGAGACCTGATCTCATATCTTACAGCCCTGAGCCTCATATTAAGAAAGGGAACAGGGGCCAGGTGCGGTGGCTCACGCCTGTAATCCCAGCACTTTGGAAGGCTGAGGCAGGTGGATCATGAGGTCAGGAGATCGAGACCATCCTGGCTAACACGGTGAAACCCTGTCTCTATTAAAAATACAAAAAAAATTAGCTGGGCGTGGTGGCGGGCACCTGCAGTCCCAGCTGCTCAGGAGGCTGAGGCAGGAGAATGGCACAAACCTGGGAGGCAGAGCTTACAGCGAGCCAAGATCGCGCCACTGCACTCCAGCCTGGGCGGCAGAGCGAGACTCTGTCAAAAAAGAAGGGGGACATGGAGGAGGGAGACACGTGTTGCAGAGCAGGAGGGAGGGAGAGCTGAAGCCTCACTGTCTCTCGGGAAGTCAGCAGGACGCCCGAGTTCTTAAGTCCAGAAGGAGCCACAGAATGTGTGTTCCAGAGAAATGTAGTTAATACCGACATGATCAGCTGAGAGGTGAACACGGTGGTCTCTGGAGAGAACAGAAGGAAACGAGAAGTGTGGAGACCGCTGTTCCCTGATACACCCCACAGAATTCCTGGGCTCTTAACTCATGTGCGTGTAAATCTAAAATTAAAAAGAGAAAAGTCCAGGTCACACCGCTTGCTGCCAGAGAGGGCCATCCCCTCCCCGTTCTCCAGGTGAAGAGCAGGGGTGTGCCCGCGGCGTCAGCAGACCCTTGACATGGACCCCATGGCGCGCCCTCGCTCCTGTGACCGTGGGTGGGGTGAGGAGTTGGGGGTGTTCCCGCTGCATCCTCAGACCCTTGACATGGACCCCACAACGCACCTTTTCTCCTGTGACTGTGGGTGGGGTGAGGAGTTGGGGGTGTTCCCGCAGCATCAGCAGACCCTTGATATGGGCCCCACGATGTGCCTTCACTCCTGTGACCGTGGGTGGGGTGAGGAGTTGGGGGTGTTCCCACGGTGTCAGCAAACTCTTGACATAGACCCCACGATGCACCCTTGCTCCTGTGACCGTGGGTGAGTTGCCTACACAGTCCCTGCAAGGGGTGGGATGGCAGGTCCGAGCCTGAGACAGAGACGGATGCTCCTCCCCTGCCTGGCTGGCCCTGAGCATGGGTTATGGGTGGGTCTCCAGGGTCAGGAGAGACCAGGGTAAGTTGTGAGGGCTTCAGGCCAGCTGGTCTGCAGATGGCAGGCCTGTCACTGGCTAAGGGAGAGCTGGGTGGCCTGACAGCGCCTAGTGACCCACCAGGGGCCAGTCCCAGGGGAGTCCCCTCACACCCTCATCACTCGGCATCTCAGGGGTCAGCAGATGGCTCTTTCTGCTCTGGGGAATCAGGGCCTCCAGGGAACAAGGTGAGGGGACGTGACGGTGGGAGGAGGCAAGGGGGTGCATGACAGTGGAGTAGACAAGGGGACACAGCAGTGAGGCGGGGCGAGCAGACTTGGTGGGGGGATATGGCGGGGGATGGGGCGAGGGGACGTGGCTGGGGGACAGGGCGAGGGGGTGTGGCGGTGGGGTAGACGAGGGGATGCAGCAGTAGCAGTGAGGTGGGGCGGGCGGATGTGGTGGGGGGACAGGGCAAGGAGACGTGGTGGGGGGATGGGGTGAGCGGACGTGGTGGGGGGATGGGGTGAGCGGACGTGGCAGTGAGGCTGCAGGGTCAAGGATTCCCTTTCCTGTTTGCCACAGATTCCCCCAGGGCTGTGTCTGGTGTGGGCCGCAGACCCTCTGGCCAGGGAGGACACAGAAACACACAAAGGCCCCTGCCCTCGGGGATCTGAGTCACTGCTCAGAAGGTCAGGCAGGAAAACCCTTGTGGTTTTCCTGGTTTTTCTGACGAGGCAGTCACTAAACAGCTCTTGCCGTCGGCACGGGCCCTTGACTGATAGGAGCCCCAAACTCCAGCCTCCCGTGCTGGCTCTGGCTCCTCACTCAGCCCCCCTGCCGCGTCCAGGCTGGGCCAGGGAGATTGTTAATTGCAGCTTAATTAGGTAGTGCATTAATATTAAAATAATCTAATCTTATCAGAGCAGCACGTTGAAGGTGATCAAATTTGTCACTGCCTGTGTGGGCACAGCTGATCCTAGAGGTGTCTCTGGGGAGGAGGGAGGCAGGGGAGGGACGGGGAGAATGGAGGAGTGAGGAAGAGGGAGAAGAGATACCAGGGAGGAGAAGAGGGGGGAGGCCCGGGAGGGGAAGATGGTTGGCTACCGAGTTCTTCCGCCTGGAGCTCACCTGCTCTGCCCCAGGGAGGAGGGTGCCCTCGGGGGGAGGCCTGGTTTGGTGTCCCTGCCTGGGCTGAGGACGGGAGCAGTGACTGCCTTTCTGTTGTCCTGTGCACTGCTTCTCTCTGTATCGGCGCGTGTCCTCTGCAGTCTCAGGACTCACACTGTTCCTGCTTGGCTGGCGCTGACCCCAGAGGTGGCCTCAGTGAGGTGCCCTAATGGCCGCTCCATGGACCACCAGGACAGGCACTGTAGGGAGCTGCCCATTGGCCTGGCAGTGCCAAGCCAGCTGTGCCCTCCCGTGCCCAGAAATCAGTGCCCAGCTGTCACGTGGCGCAGGCCTGTGTTTACGTCACGCCCCCACCCCGTGCTACCTGGGCAGGGCCACCACCTGCCCACGCCTCTGTTTGCTCAGTGCAAACACCGTGCGATGCAACAGCCAAGCGGTTCAAATGGGATGGGGGTGCAGGGGCTTCAACCCCGTTTGGCGATTAGTGGGAGTTGGAGAAGAAGGGCTGGCGTCTGAGGTGCAGGACCATGCCTGTGTGGCCCAGTCCTGTGCCAAGCCGAGATCCTCTGGCTGAGTCCTGGCGTGTAGGGACCGGCGGGTCGTGGGGAGCAGCGTCAGGCGTGGCAGGTGTTCTGTCACGGACTCCACCTGTTGTGCTGGAGACAGAGAAGTGATGTGATGGTGGCCAAGGCCCCAGGCACGAGCTGGTGGCTCTCCACTGCCTGGAGAAGTCGCTGCCCCTACGTGCTGCTTGGTGCTGCCCGTTTTTTAGTTGGATTGTTAGTATTGAGTTTGAGGTGAATCCAAGTCAAATACACAACCGATAAATATCTTCACCACACCCACCCACCCCTTTTTGTTAGAAATACACATGGTTTTGTTGGTTTTATTGTTAGTGTTTGGAGCTATGTCATTGTTTGTAGGCTTGTTTTATGGTTCCCTTTTTGTTTTATTGTTCCAGTTGTTCCGTGCATGTGTGTAGAAGTATGACGGATGTTTGTGCCAGCTTCACAACCCATGACCTTGCTAAACTCACTTCTTAGATCTGGGTTAGTTGCTGTTTTGATTTTGTTTTCTAATCCTTTGCAGTCATAGCATCTGTGAATAGGGACAGTTTTGCTTGTTTTTTTAAGATCTCATTTGTCTTCTATTTCGTTTTCTTGCAGTATTGCGCCGTCTAGGACCTTAGGACGGTGCTGAGTAGGAGATGGGGGAACAGACATCCTGGCCTTTCTCCTCACCTCGGGGGGAGAGCAGTCGGTCCTCCTCCATGAAGCGTGCTGCTAGCTGCAGTTTATTTGTGGTTTTTCCTTATCAAGCTGAAAACGCTCATTCTATTCTCAGTTTGCTGAGAGTGTTTATCATGTAGGATGTTGGCGTCTGTCAGATGCTTTTCCTGCATCAATTGATGGGATCATATGTTTTTTCTCCCTTAGACCGTTAGTGCGGTTGACAGTGTGTCATCGTGATTTTTTGGGGAAGTTTCCAACGTCGAACCAACTCTGCATTCCTCGAATAAGCCCCCCTCGGTTATGGCATAGTATTTTTACATGTTGCTGAATTCATCTTGCTGACGTCGTCAGTTGTCTTCGCGTCTGTGTTCATATTCGTCTGTCTCTTTCCTGTACTGCCCTTGTTGGGTTGTGATACAGATGTGATGATTCGAAGTGAATTGGAAAGTGTCCCCCTTTTATGTCCTGGAGGAGATGATGTGGAATTGGTGTTACTTTTTCTGCCAATGTTTTGTGGAATTTGCAGGTGGAACCATCTGGGCCTAGGGATTGTGGCTGTGGCAGGTTGGACTCGTTACCGGAGTAGTGAGTTCTCTCATCTCAGCTGAATTTTGGTAGATTGTAGGTTTTGGGGTTTTTTTTGTTGTGAGGAACTGGTGCATCATATCTAAGTGGTCAAATGTATGAGCAGTGAATTGTCTGTGCTCTTACCTCCCTGAATTTATCGTGCCTCCTGGGTTCGTAGCAGTCCTCCCTCCTTCCTTCCTGATACTGGTAGTTTAGGTGGTTTGTTTTTGTTTGGTTTTTTTTTTGTCTGTTAGCCTTGGTGGAGATTTATAAATTTCACTGATCTCTTTAGAGACCTAGCTTTTGGTTTCATTGATATTTTGCTGTTGTTCTATTTTCAATTTTATTGATTTTTGTTTTGTATTTCCTTCCTTCTGCCTGCTTTAGTTTTAATTTGCTCCCCTTTTTTTCTGGCTTCTTCAAGTGGAAGATTAGATTGCATACTTGAGATCTTCTCTGTTTTCTACTGTAAGCGTTTCATGTTAGAAATTTTCATCTGAGTGCTGCATTAGCTGCCTTTCACACATTTTGATGTGTTGTATTTTTATGTATGTTCAGTTCAAAATATTTTCAAATTTCCATTAAGATGTACCCCAGTTGGAACATGGCCTCCAAAGTCCACGTGTGGGAAACTTCATCCCGGCCTGATGGTGTTGGGAGGTGGGGCCTCATGGAAGGCACTTAGGTCACGTGGGCTCCACCTTCGTGAATGGATTCATGCTGTTATAAAAGGGGCGTCCGTTAGTTGACTCTGTGTCTGCCCTTCTGCCTTCTACCACATGATGACGCCTTGGGAATGCCTTTGCCCAGAAGCTGGTTCCTTGATCTCGGACTTGCCAGCCACGAGAACTGTGAGCCTGTAAACTTCAGGTCATTGTAAATTAGTCTCAGATATTCCGTAATGGTGCTGCAGATAGACTCAGATGCCTGCTGTGATCTGTACATATTTAGAAGGATGCTTTTTAATTTCAAAGTGTCTTTCCCTGATTTTCTGGGTAATTTCTGTTCCTGATTTAATTTCATTATGTTGAGGGAACCTATTTTCTGCAATTCACTTTTTTTCTAATTTAAAGTTTATTTGGCAGCTGATAATTTGATAGCAACCTTAAAACCTTCCATGTGCACCTGATAGGTATGTGTATTCTGCCAATTAATAGATGTATTTTGGCCATTTATAGTTAATGTAATTTTTTAGGCATTTGGATTTAGGTCCATTTTATGATAGTTTTCTGTTGGTCCTCCCTTTTTTAATTCCCATTTTCTCTTTCCTACCTATTTCAGATTATTTGGCCTTTTTTAGTAGTCCATTTTGATGTATCTATGTCTTTATTATATCTATTCGTATACTTTTAAAGTGATTTTTCTGTGGATTGCAATGTACAAGCTTAACATTTCACAGTGCACTTATAATTAATATTTTATCACTTCAGGTGGAAACGGCAGGATCTCACCATGATGTAGGCTTCTCACTGCCTCCCTTTATGTTGTAGTAGTCACATGTATTTACTCTCTAAATGTTGAAAACCCCACCAAGAAATATTACAATTCTTGCTCTTAACTGTCATGCCTATTTTAAAAAACGTAAGAGGCAAAAAGTAGTGTATGGTTTTGCCTGGATTTTAAAAATGCTCTTCCTTCTTTCCTGACGTTCCCAGGTTCCCCTGGGATCATTTCCGGTTTGGCAGGACTTCTTTCAGCACTTCCTTAGAGTAGGTTCTCTTAGCGTTCACTCGCCCAGCAGTGTCCTCATCCCACCTCATTACTGAAAGATACCATTGCTGGATACGGGGTTCTGGGAGAATGGTTCTCGTCTCCCAGCACTGTAAAAATCAACAGTTTCCCCATCTTCTGGCCTCTGTGGTTTCTGATGAGCAATCTGCAGTCACTCAGAGAATCTCCCCTTTCCCCTCCGTGTAGACAAGAGGCTTTCAGACACTCCAAGTGTGATGACGTTTTAACGTAAAGGATGGGAAGGAATCCATGTGCACGCATTGTCTGCTGGGTTCCAGCGTGTGTAGGTGCGATGCCCGCCATCCTGCCGCAAGAGGGACTCATGCGGTGGTGTGCGTTCTGCACCGAGCTTAGTGGTACGGCATCATCTCTGAGATACTGTGAAACGTTAAGTCTGTGTTTTCTAATCACTTACTTCTTGGAGCGTCTTTAAAGTCTCCCTCGATAATTCCAGCATCTCCGTCATCTTGGGCTTGGCGCCTGTTGGTCGTGTTTTTCCTGGCAGGTTTGTGTTTTCCCAGTTCTTTTCATGCTGCTTAATTTTAGATTGCATTCTGGATGCTTTGAATATCCTGAGATTCTAGGTCTTTCTTAAGTTCTGTGGAGAATGTAAATTTCTGTTGGTTTCAGCATTTCCTGATGGCAGTTCCATTTCAAGGTCTCTGCCGAGTTTCCCAGGCCATCAGACCTTGTGCCCTCCACAGCCCTGGCTGGGTCCTGGCATGGTCTAGCTCACAGTCCAACTCTCACACCATGGGGTGCTGATTAGGGTCAGAGCCTCATGCCCAGCTTAGAGAGCACCTTCCGGAGCCCCTCTGAGCACCCCACACTTCCCAGGCGACCCAGGGTCCCTTCACTGCCCTCTGGCCACAGAGCCAGGCAAGGCTTGCCCACTGTGCTGTGCAGTCAGTCCCACAGCCACAGCCACCTTCACGGCCAACGCCAGCCACAATCCAGAGGAACAGGGCAGGAGGTGCTCCACACACCCTGTCCGGAGGGATGGGCCCACTCTAGGGCTCTAGGCATCTGTCCAGTTGTGGCTGTGCCTCTGCGGGATTCCCTGGGAGCCAGGGCAGAAGAGTGTGGGATTGCCCAGGTGCCAGGGCGGAAGAGCACAGGATTCCCTGGGTGCCAGGGCGGAAGAGCGCAGGGTTCCCCAGGTGCCAGGACGGAAGAGCACATGGTTGCCCAGTGCCAGGGCGGAAGAGTGTGGGATTCCCTGGGTGCCAGGGCAGAAGAGCGCAGGGTTCCCCAGGTGCCAGGATGGAAGAGCACGCAGTTGCCCGGGTGCCAGGGCGGAAGAGCGTGGGATTCCCCGGGTGCCAGGACGGGAGAGTGCAGGGTTGCCCGGGTGCCAGGGCGGAAGAGCATGGGATTCCCTGGGTGTCAGGACGGGAGAGTGCGGGGTTGCCCAGGTGCCAGGACGGGAGAGTGCGTGGGATTCCCTGGGTGCCAGGACGGAAGAGCACGCGGTTGCCCGGGTGCCAGGGTGGAAGAGCATGGGATTCCCTGGATGCCAGGACGGGAGAGTGCGGGGTTGCCCGGGGGCCAGGGCGGAAGAGCGTGGGATTCCCTGGGTGCCAGGACGGGAGAGTGCGGGGTTGCCTGGGTGCCAGGGTGGAAGAGGATGGAGACAGAGACAGAATCTCCCCCACTGCTTCTCAGGCTTCTCTTGACAAGCTGTGTGCGTCTCATGCTCACTCCCAGGTTTTAGGGGTCCCCAAGTCCAAACTGGGTAGCACCAGGGCAAATACCCAACCAGTGACAGAAAACTCCAGCAAGCTTCAGCCACAGACTGCAGAACTCACACAGTATGAAACAGATTGTCTCATTAATCCTAGAACCATTAAATAACTGAATCCACAATCAGAAAGCTTCCAAAAAAAGGATGTCTCCAGGCCCAGATGGTTTTCTGATGCATTCTACCAAAGACTTAAAGAAAACTTAGCACCAGTTCACCAAAACTCTCCCAGAAAACAGAAGAGGGAGCACTTCCCGACTCACTCCACGAAGCAAGCACTTACCCCAACTTCAAAACCAGTGATGAAACTGAAGAAAACCGCCGCGCTAATTTCTGTTTTCTGAGAGTGCAAGGCTGGGTTGGTGTTGAGCGTCAGCTGGTGCAATCCATCACGCCTACGCGCCAAAAGGAAAAATTACGTGGCCGAACCAACGGATGCACAAATGCATTCAATGAGGCCCAGCACGCGTTCATGGGGAAACTCAGCAAACCAGGAGAAGCGGAGAACCCCCAAGCTTGCCGAAGAGCATCTGCAGGAACCGTGCAGCTCACCGCAGACCTGGCTGGTGAGGGACTGGGAAACGTCGAGTCAGGCAGAGGCCTTCCCTCTCACCGCCTTGGTCCATGTCCCAGAGCCCCAGATGGGCAGCAGGGTGAGGAGGTCGAAGGCACGCGGACTGGACAGGCAAGACCGACCCTTTTCCTCTTCACAGGTGGCGTGATTGTGTCGAAAATCACAAGATAAAAACGAGTCGAGTGAGTTCACCAGGGATTTCTGTGTGTGACTCTTGTATCCTGCAACCTTGCTGAGCTCACTTTATGAGAAATATGTACGTGTGTCTGTGTCGTTCTGTAAATATTACACAATAGCAGCGCACATGCGGAAACTGAAATTAAAAACGTGCCATTTCTGCTCACCCTCCTGAAGATGAAATCCGTAGGCATCACTAAGACCACAGCACGCTGACAAGGGCAAGCTGCTGAGGCGAGGCGTGGGATGTCTGCGTGAATGGAGACTGCCTTCGTGGCTCACAGGATGCAGTGCAGTGAAGGCGCGGCGCCGCCAGGTCCACCTGCACGTCTCTCGCAGCTGGAAGCAGGGCGCTCACTGCTGGGCTGGCGGTGCTAGCGGTTCTGGGTTCAGACCTCAGCCCACCTGCAGCCTGTGGTTCTCCAGGTCTGTAGCCAGCTGCTGGCTGCACTCCCTCCGGGGTCAGAGCTGCCTCAGGGAGAGACAGGACTGATCGGTTTCTTCATCTTTCCCAGAACCCGAACCCCTCATCTCCTCTCTTATCTGTTAATTCCATTGCTTTTAAACTTAGAAAGTACTTTAGTGAATTGATAAATAATTCTATTTTCTTCTGGGCTCTTTGAGCTTATTTTTATATTTGAAGATTTAATCTACTTGAAACTTATTTTGGTGAATGGTATAAGGTCAGGATCTAAATTGATCTTTTTTCCAGACCATGAAACTATTGCCCTAGGACCATTTATCACAAAACCCTTCCTTCCCCGTAGATTTATGCCTTCATCTTTATTAAAACTTATGCAAAATCGGGTCTGTGTTCAGATCTTTTGTTCCTTTTTATTTCAATTATCCTTTTTTTTTTTTTCCTTAAAGGTTTTTCTTACCTGTTTATTATTCTAAGTTAATTTTAGAATTACTTTGTCACAGCCAGACACAGTGGCTCATGCCTATAATCCCAGCACTGAGGCTGAGGCGGGTAGATCACCTGAGGTCGGGAGTTCAAGACCAGCCTGGCCAACATGGTGAAACCCTGTCTCTACTAAAAACACAAAACGCCGGGCATGGCGAGAGGGTGTCTGTAGTCCCAGCTACAGGGACTATAGATGCTGAGGCAGGAGAATCGCTTGAACCCAGCGGGTGGAGGTTGCAGTAAGCCAAGATTGCACCACTGCACTCCAGCCTGGGCAACAGAGCGAGACCCTGTCTCCAAAAAGAAAAAGAAGAATTACTCTGTCATGTTCAAGAAAAAGGCATCAAGGTTTTATTTTTTACTGAAATGACACCAAAGTTATAGGTTAATCTAGTAGAAGAATTTTCGGCTTTCCAGCATCTGTGTCTGAGCAGAGAAGGGCGTCTCAGGCCGCCTTCCTCACTGAGACCACCTCCCAGACACGCAGCGTGCTGGGGTTCCCTTTGCAGGCTCCAGTGTGCCACCTGGGCTGCCTTCTGCTGGGCAGGGGTCCTGAGTCCCCACTGTTGGGTCCAGGCCATCTCTCCGCCCTCTTCCCACCTCCCCGCCCTCTCTTTGGGTTGCCTGTCGCGTCGTCTCCAGGACCCAGAGCTGAGCTTCGCAGGAGGAGCAGGGAACGTGAGTCTGCACCCTTTTCTGTCCGGACTGGATATCCCATGAATCTTTTATTCAGTCAGTGAAGATTAGGGTTTTTCCTGTCAGTTGTTAAATGGATACACAGTGTCCGTGCGACGTTACGGGGTGTGGGCGACACAGTTCTGTGCGTCGTTATGCTGTCTCCTAACGCTGCTGCAGCCCTGCTGTGTGCCCTCCTGGGGACCTCCGTGTCACTGGTGCCCTATAAGCATTGGGTGGGCCAGAGGAGGAGTGTGAGTAAGGCTGACTCTGCCCTCCCACTCTGGGCACTTTGCAACTTCAGCTCCCTCCCCAGAGTCATCTGCAGTTTCTTTTTGTGGATCGAAGTTAAATTTCAGTTCCAAAGCAGAGTTGCTCCTGAGCTGGTGGAGGAGTGGCTGCCATACACCGTCAGCTGTTCTGGACTCGGGCCGTGAGCCGCTCCGGGGTCCCAGCTCTGCAGCAGCAGCCGTGTGACCTCGGGCTCAACTCTCTCAGCTCTGACATGTGGCACACTCCAATCATGGTCATTGTGGAGGGTGTGTTTATAGCATAGGCACCGCTGGCCCGTGATGTGTGCTCAGCGTGATGGTATTGGTGATGATGGTGGCTGTGGCCTGAGCCCATTGGCCTGGGCCTGTGCAGGAGCCCAACTGGTAGAAGCTGAGCCAGGCTCGTGGGTAGAGAAACGAAAGTGGCTCCCAGTGAACCTGTTCCCCAGTGAGGTCCTCCCTTTGTGTGGTAGGTCCCCAGCGAGGACTGCAGGCTTGACTTTACAGTTCTGCCTTCGATGCCAGGCAGGACCCCCTGCACCAGGTCAGGGAGAGAAGGCAGAGGAGACCTTGCAGACCACAGGTGTTCCTGGCTCCAACACACTGTGTGGGCATCTGAGGCCAGGGCAGCCGTGTTGGACGGCCTGGGAGCCTGAGGTCAGAAGGCTTGGATGGAAGTCTGGCTCCACACCATAACAGCTGGGGGTCTGGGTGGGCCCTTTTCTCTCTGCATCTCAGCTTCCCCATCTGAGAAACGGGACCGCCGGCCCAGGTCCTCGGGCAGTTGTGAGCATCTGTCCCCGCACCGAGGGTGAGCGTGACAGGCGGACGATCTCTGCAGACTCTGAATGGTGGGAGGAGGTCCCTGTCCTTGCTGGGGAGAGGCCAGATCACAGCAGCCTGGACCTGAGGGAACTGCCCTGCTGGCGAGAGCCGCCAGAGCCTGGGGTGACCCAGAGACAGGACAGGTGTTGGAAGGATCAGCGCCCCTGCCCTGCCACGTGCTCTCACCCTTTGCACTCAAGAGGCGCCCTGTAGAGAGGGGAGGGAGGGGAGGGGTTGCTGGAGCCAGGAGTAGCCACAGCACCAGTCACCCTGGGACCAGGAGCTGTGGTCTCCTTAGATGGGCCCAAGTGCAGTCCAGGAGGGGCAGTGGTCTCAGAGCACAGTGGCTTTGCCGAAGGCTGGCTGGTGTTCCAGTTACCACGCCCTGGGCCCTTCTCTCCACGCTGTTTGTTTGTTCTTGGTGTCAGGTACTAAAGGGCAGCCCCATTAATTAGGCGTGTAACTAGAGCTGTAAAGGAATCGTGATGTAACCACAGGGTTTGTAGGTGAGCAGGGCAGAAGAAGGGTACCGCCTGCTGTGCCGCGCACACCCACCTGGCTGCCTACAAACAGATTCTCCCTGGACTGGGTGCCCCCCGTGCCTTGAGCCCAGCCTGGGCCTCGGAGCTCCCGGGCAGCGCAGAGGGCTGAAGCACCATCCCCAGTGACACAAGTGCGGTTGAGTCTTGGAAACGTGCTCGGGAGCCCAAGACGGAGCCGAGGGAGGATTCAGACAGACGCTCCTAGAACCAGGTTCTGCAGCAGCAATGAGAAGTCAGGAGAGGTGTGGGGAGGGGACTGCCCTGGCTGGGCTCCCAGGGCCGGGACACAGGTGGGTCTCACTGCAGCTGGGTCAGTGACCAGGCTGGGGCGGTTCCCACTGGGCCACCGTGGGGCTTCTGGGCTCCGTCCTGAGGGTCACACAGAGCTGCGGAGGCATTCTCTCCGTGTGGAAGGTGGCCTGGCTGCAGAGTGGAGCACAGTCCGGGGCAGGCTGAGTGGGGCGCTGGCCGTGGACTGGGCGGAGGCGCTGGTCTGCGAGGTGGGGTGTGATATGTAGGCCTAGAATTCAGGTTGTAGGGACACAGTGCTGCCTGGGCCTCTCCCCAGCCCACATCTAGTCTGCGGGGCTCTGGGCTGAAGGCTGAACCGCAGGGTGGGGCCTGTTGCAACAAAGTCAGGGACACCCTCCATCCCCGCCAGCCCTTCTCTCTGCTGCTCTGGGGCTTTGTCATCCTGGGGAACCGGAGAGGGTGAGAGTGTTCCTGGCACAGCCAGGTGGCCCCACCCTTCCTGCTGTGTGTGACAGAAGTGCCCGGGGTGACTTCTCTGTCCTGGCTGTGCACAGCCACACGGTCTGTGCCCCGGGCAGCGTGTGCTGGCCACAGGGACTGTTGAGCCCTCTTGCTTGTGCTACGGTCCCAGCCACAGCAAGCAGCTCTGTCGCCGCTTCACCCTTCTCCTCTTCTCTTTCTTTCTGTCTGTAAACTTTGCTGGTAACTCAAGCCAAGTACCCACTTAGGGATTTCTTCACAGTTGCATTTAAACCTGATTGAAGTGGGAGCTCTTCAGTGCCTGACACATCCAACAGGCGCTTCCCCTGAGCCCCGGCCAGGCGGTGCTGAGGGCGGGGAGGGGCGGCACCACTGGGAGCTCTGGCTGTTTGGAGGGGAGGAGCGCCCTTCACCTGGGGTGGGTACCCAGCCCTGTCTTGGCCCCTGTGTCCTTATCTCTGGTTGAGGGAGTGGCCCCTCCTGCCTCAGGCTGGCATGAGGCTCCTGTGAGCACAGCCCATGTGGGCAGGGCTGGGTGGTCTGCATGCTTGGTGGGCAGCTGAGCGGGAGGCCCATGTGCTGGCGGTGCAGGGCGGGTGGCTCCATGCCGCGGCTCTGTCGCTGGACCCTGGCGCCAAGCCCACGCTGTTCTGTCCGCGTGTGTTCTGAGCACTGCCTGGATGCCCAGCCCTGGGGGCACATGGTCGGAGGGAACTGGGTGCCTGGTCCAGAGAGGGGAGCCAACCTGCCTCTGCCCTGAGGTGGGCTGTGGGCATCCTCGTCCCGGAAAAGCAGGAGGAAAACCGCCGTGGGGAGTGGAGCACATTACTGTTGAATGATGCTGTGATGACGAGAGGACGCCCGAGAAGCTGTGTCTTCCGCCAGCCCCAGCCTCGGTGCTCACTGGCTCGGGAAATGCGCCAGGGTCGTGGGGGTGCTCCGGCTATTCGTGCTGTGTAGCTCCTGGGATCCCAGCCTGGCCCCACCGTGGGATCGGGACTACTGTCCTTTCTACGCATGAGGGAGGGGAGCTGCAGGGAGGCCACAAGACACCCACAGCGCAGGACAGGACATGAACTCATCGTCCTGCCAGTGACCATCCCCCGGGCCTGGCCTGAGCAGCTGCTGACTCCCACACGGGGCCTGGAGGGTATGCGTAGTCTGAGGAGCTGTCTTAGTGGAGTCCCGTCCTCAAGGGCTCATTCTCCACTGGGCATGTCTCCCCGGCCCGCCCCCTCCCCCGTCACCATGCCGTGGCGTGTGTCTTGCTCCTCTCTCTATGTCGCCAGCGTGCTCCCCCCTCACACCGTGCAGTGGCGTGGGTCTTGTTCCTCTCTCTATACCTGCCAGCGTGCTGCCCCCCCGTGCCATGCCATGGATCTTGTTCCTCTCTCTATACCACCAGCGTGCTGCCCCCCCATGCCATGCCATGGATCTTGTTCCTCTCTCTATACCACCAGCGTGCTGCCCCCCCCGTGCCATGGCGTGGGTCTTGCGCCTCTCTCTGTACCACTGAGTGTGCTGCCTTGCACGGACGGACCACATTTCATGCATCCATTCCTCAGCTGAGGGACTTCTGGGTGGTTCCACTTTTTGGCTGTCGTGAATCATGCTGTGGACGTTGTGGACGTTTGGGTACAAGTCTTTGTGTGGATATGCTGTTCATTTCTCCAGGCAAGAGGGGAATTTCCAGGCTCTAGGGAGGAGAGGAGCTGCCTTACGGTTTCCAAGGTGGCTTCACACCTTTGCATGTCCCACGTGAGGCTCCTGGGGCCCCACACCCTCCCAGCGTTGGCAGCGTCTGTCTTTCTGACCACGGCCCCGCTGGTGGGTGTGAAGTGTGTGTGGGGTGCCTGCACTTCCTCACAGCTGAGGATGATGGGCACTGACGCGGCTTGTTAGCCACTCCTAGGTTATCTTCTGCAAAATACCTACTTAAATCCCTGCCGTTTTTTGACTGGATTGTCATCTGATCACTTCCTTTTTTTTTTTTTTTTTTGAGACGGAGTCTTGCCCTGTCGCTCAGGCTGGAGTCTAGTGGCGCGATCTCGGCTCACTGCAAGCTCCGCCTCCCGGGTTTACGCCATTCTCCTGCCTCAGCCTCCCGAGTAGCTGGAACTACAGGCCCCCACCACCACGCCTGGCTAGTTTTTTGTATTTTTTTAGTAGAGATGGGGTTTCACCGTGTTAGCCAGAATGGTCTCGATCTCCTGACCTTGTGATCCACCCGTCTCGGCCTCCCAAAGTGCTGGGATTACAGGCTTGAGCCACTGCGCCCGGTCAAGTGTGGTAAGTTTTACAGCAACAGTCTCTCTCTCTCTTTTTTTTTTTTTTTGAGACAGAGTCTTGCTCTGTCGCCCAGGCTGGAGTGCGGTGTCATGATCTCGGCTCACTGCAAGCTCCGCTTCCCAGGTTCACGCCATTCTCCTGCCTCAGACTCCCGAGTAGCTGGGACCACAGGCGCCTGCCACCAAGCCCAGCTAATTTTTTTGTATTTTTAGTAGAGACGGGTTTTCACCATGTTAGCTAGGATGGTCTGCATCTCCTGACCTCGTGATCTGCCCGTCTCGGCCTCCCAAAGTGCTGGGATTACAGGCTTGAGCTACCGCGCCCGGCTGGTCTGATCGCTTTCTTAATGCTTTCTTTTGATAAGCAAAGTTTTAAATCTTGCTGAAGTGCAATGCCTTTTCCTGTGGGAGTGATGGTGGCTGTGCTTTGTCCCGAGACTTCCCTGCTGACCCCAGTGTTGCAATAGCCTTAGACCAAGCCGCTTATCCTGCTGGTTGTGTGCGTGGCATGAGGAGGGATCTCCGTGTGGACATCGGGTTATTCTGGCCCTGCTGGTTGAAGACTTTTCTTTCCCCATGGAGTTGCTTTCACTTGTGTTTTGGAAAGCACCCGACACTGAACATGTCGGTCTGGCCGTCTTCTGTGCCAGCAACGCGTCTGCTTGTCCCCTCAGCAGTCCCACGCAGCCGGCCATCGGCCCTTCCCTGACTGTGAGACTTGGAGCCAGACAGCGTGCGTCCTCCAGCCGGTCTTGGAAGACCACTCCACATACGTCCTGCATCGGCCTACCAGGGCCTTCCTTACTGCCCCTGACCGTCCTCAGCACGTACTGCCTCAGCACCTCTGCCCTCACCGTTCCTGGCCCTGCAGCTTTCTGTCCCGGGAAGCGTGCGGCTTTTCTCCTGAGTCTGCCCCAGGTCTACTTCCCAGCAAGGTGCTGCTAGGACGCCTTTTCAGACCGCAGCCCTCCCGGTCCCGGCTCCTCGCCCCTCTTTGCTGTGGTTCTCTGTATAACTTCTGCCCCGAGGTGCTACTGTTGCACCTAGTTGATTTTTTATCTGTCTCCCTAGTTAGAAAGCAGCATCCATTAGGGCAGGGGGTTAATCTGTGCGTCCATATTGTGCCCTCAGGGCCTGAGGTGATGCCAGGCACCCAGTACCTCTCCAGACGTACCTGCTGAGTGAATGAATAGCTGAGCAGTGTTTCTCAGGACCCTGGCACCAGGGTTGTTCCCAGTGAGATCCCAGTCCTTGCTGCTCTGTGGCCCAGCAGGGAGGGCTCAGCTCTGGAAAACTGGGGACGCATACCATCCTTTGATGCCACCGCATGAGGCTCCTGTTGCTGCCACGACAAACCAGCACTGACTGAGTTACCCAACACAGCGGGGCCGGGGTGGCACTCACACCTGTCCTCCCAGTGCTTTGGAAGGCCTAGGTGTAGGAGATTGCCCGAGGCTGAGTTTGAGACCAGCCTGGATAGCATAGCGAGACCTCATTTCTAAAAAAAATTAACCAGATGTGGTAGCACCTGCCTGTAGTCCCAGCTACTCTGCAGGCTGAGGCAGGACGATGGCTGGAGCCTGGGAGGTCAAGGCTGCAGTGAGCTATGATCGCACCACTGTTCTCTACCCTGGGCAACAGAGCGAGACCTTGTCTCAAAAAAACAAAAAAAAAACAAACCAAAAACTCAACACGATGTGGTCTTAGGTTCTGGAGGTCACACGTCTCCCGGGGCTAAAGGCCAGGGGTCATCAGGGCCTGTTCATTTCGGAGGCTCTGGGGAGAATCCACATCCGGCCTTTTCTGGCTCCCAGAGACACCCACGTGCCTTGGCACACGGCCTTTCCTCCACCCTCGGAGCCGGAGCACACATCTTCAGATCTTTAGCCAACTCTCCTGCCTCCCTTTCTGACGTGTGAAGATCCATGTGATTGTAGTGGGCCACCAGGATAATGCAGGAACATCTGCCGTCTCACCATCCCTGCCCTGGACACATCTGCAGAGTCCCTTTCCATGTGTGGTCCTGGGGGCTAGGCATAGCCACCGCCTCCTGATACATGTGTGGTCTCCTGCCGCCCATCACCGTGCCATCTCCTCCTTCCGATTCCCAGGTCCTGAGGCCTCCAGGCGAGCACTGGCCAGGCGGGGGCTGGGAAGAGCCAGCAAGGCCGCGTGGCAGAGTGGAGAGTATGCCCCCCGTTGTGGGGTCAGGCCTGGGCCCTGGACATGGTGCCTGGGCTTGCAGGAGAGGTGGGCAGGCGCACTGTGAGGGAGACCTGCCCATGCCGGGGGAGCACGTCTCCCTTCTCCTCCCCCTGCGTGGTGTCCAGCAGGATGTGGCGTGTGCTCCCTCCAGCGTGGCCGCCCAGAGCTCCAAGCAGGGCACACGAGGAACTGTGAGGAGGTGTGACTGAGTCTGTGGCATTTCCTGCAGAGTTCTTCCCATCAGAGTGAAGTCTGTATGGCAGAGGCAGCCAGGGAGCCTCCCTTCCACTCCCCGCGGAATCCAGACAGCCTGCAGTGCAGCCCCGGCGGCTCTGCTATGTCCTCAACCAGCTGCTTCCCTCTCAGCCTCAGCTTTGTCCTGGGGGAGAGGCCATTGGGGGCTGCTCTCCCTCCCCGCATAGCAGCTGTCAATCATGAAACCCTCATGGTGTCAGCCGAGGGCTCCCCCTCTCCTCCACCCCTAGAACAAGAGCGCCCTGCGAGGTCCTGGGTTGCTGACCCCACATCAACCCCCGGGATGCCAGGGCCATCTCCAGGACCGGGGAGAGCAAGGGACCTGGCTGCCGCTGCAGGTCCTAGAAGGTAAAGCCTTTGGTCTCAGAGAGCCTCCCCCGACAGTTCCCTCTCCCTTCGTTTGCTTCTCCAGGCCGGGCGTGCACCCGCAGATTCCTCCTCACGCAGAGCCTGCACTGATGGGCCCCCCACCCCACACCACCCCGGGCCCCTCCTCCGGGTGGAGTGCTCCTGAGCATTCGGGTCCTCGCTGTGCCACCCCGCCTGGAACCCTGCTCCTCGCCCCGCTCCTTCCAGAGCCCTCTCTCTGGCTGCTCCGATTACCAGAGCAGTTTGTGTCCCCTTCCCAAGTCTCCTGCCATCTGAAGAGCTCATTACATCCGGAATCCGAGGCCTCGCTGCCTACATTAGCAGGTTTTCATAGACTGCCACATCTCAAAAAGAGGAAAAGAGCCAGGAGATTTAAAATTCTCGTCTTGCCGAAAGCAGACAGATTGACTCGAAAATGACCCAGTCAATAAAAGATGAGCTCTGGAAAGGCTTCCCTCTTCTCAAAGAGGGCTCGCCTGCTGGGCAGCTGAGGTTCTGCAAGCCTCTGTGGGAAATGAATAATGCATGCGGCTTGCAAAGCGGCCAGAGCCCATGCAGCCCCCATCCCCACATCTCCCAGGATCTTGCCACTGCCACCCCAGGCCTCTCTCCACGGGCCTGCTGCTGGGCATGTTCCTAGAAGGAAGCTTCCAGAAACAGATGAGGTGGCCGTGTTCTGTGGTCACAGCTTGGCTCGGCTGTGATGTCGCCATGGTGCAGTGCTCCCTCTGGAGTGTTTCTGGCTCTGGGAGGTGCGTGCGCGATGGGCTCCCTGCCTGCACAGGGGCCCTGGCTGTGAGCCTGTGAGGCTGGGTCTGCCTGGAGCCAGTGGGATGAGAGGGAAGTGCTCTGAAGACCGTTCCCCCACTGGTGCAGAGACAGGAGGCACAGGGTTCCGGTGGCTCTGGTGTATCAGCTGCAGGGACTGCAGCCCTGCCTGTGCCAGGAGGAGCCATGACAGGATGGGCGCCCCTTGCCCTCCTTGAGCTGGCATCTCTGCACAGGGCCTGGGACCTCTGCAGTAGCCACCGGTTCTCATCTCTCCTGGTGCCTGCACCTGCCTCACCTCACCCTAGTAGGAGGAGTCACATCTGACCCCAACCGCTTCCTTTTACAAGAGCTTCTCAGCTCATGTTCCCGAAAAGGAGAGATTAAGTTGTCCTTTTGAGCCAAGACATGCCCCATTTGCCGTCCATCTCTCACATGGCCGTCCTTCATCCAGTCAGCGGGGCTGACTATGTGGTTCTCACTGCCAGCACACGCAGAGCTGGCTGGTTCTGGGGTCTGTACCTGCACGCAGGGCCTCTGCCGCCATCTGGAACCCTGCCACCCCAGTGTTCCCCACTTCAGGGTTTCGGGTCAGGAGGAAACTATCCCGACAGCTCCCTGTGCTCCTGCAGACTTCCCGGTTTGGCCATGGTTCCCGTCAGCCCCCCAGACCTCCGCCAAGTGTCCGAGGGGATGTGGAGCCCAGCCCTTTGCCACCACTTCTGCCCTGCAGCTGCATGGAGGGCCAGGTTGAACGGCTGAGGCCCATCCCCTGCCTTCAGGGAGCTCACACAGTGAGGGAGGTGGCCCTGCCCAGGTGGCCGCAGCTGGAAAGGTATGTGCGTGCACCAGAGGTGCAGACCCAGTCCAGGGAAGAGGGACAGGATGCCCCAGAGGGGCCTCATCTGGAGGTGACGCCGGACTGGAGAGGGTTAGGACGCCCAAGAGGGGCCTCATCTGGATCTGACGCCGGACTGGGGAGGGTCGGGACGCCCCAGAGGGGCCTCATCTGGAGGTGCCGCCGGACTGGGGAGGGTCGGGACGCCCCAGAGGGGCCTCATCTGGAGGTGCCGCCGGACTGGGGAGGTCGGGACGCCCCAGAGGGGCCTCATCTGGAGGTGCCGCCGGACTGGGGAGGGTCGGGACGCCCCAGAGGGGCCTCATCTGGAGGTGCCGCCGGACTGGGGAGGGTCGGGACGCCCCAGAGGGGCCTCATCTGGAGGTGCCGCCGGACTGGGGAGGGGCGCGACGCCCCAGAGGGGCCTCATCTGGAGGTGCCGCCGGACTGGGGAGGGGCGCGACGCCCCAGAGGGGTCTCATCTAGAAGCTGCAGCAGCAGCCAGGCCCCTTGCCCTCCCCAGTCCTGGAGATGGCCCTAGCGTCCCGGGGGTTGGTGTGGGGTCAGCAACCCAGGACCTCGCAGGGCGCTCTGGCTGTAGGGATGGAGGGGAGGGGGAGCCCTCGGCTGACACCATGAGGGTTTCATGATTGACAGCTGTTATGCAGGGAGGGAGAGCAGCCCCCAGTGGCCTCTCCCAGGACAAAGCTGAGACTGAAAGGGAAGCAGCTGGTTGAGGACACAGCGGAGCCGCTGGGGCTGCACTGCAGGCTGTCTGGATTCCGCGGGGAGTGGAGGGGAGGCTGACGCCGGACTAGGGAGGGTTGGGACACCGAAGAGGGGCCTCATCTGGAGGTGATGACGAACTCAGATACTCATGAGCTCTAGGGAGAAAGCAAATATGGGGTGCCCAGGGGATCCCCGGTGGGGGTGGCCCAGGGAGGCATTTCTGAACTGAAGCCTAAATGACCGACGGAGGCAGTTGCTCAGCCCCCAGGGCGGTGCTCAGCGTGGGCTCCAGCTTTGGCCCCGCGGCCTGGTGCCTGGCGGGTGCTTGAGGGGTCCCTCAACAGTGCTGGTGCTGTAGAGGTGGCCCTGTGCTGATGCGTCGGATGGCTGCTGTGACCAGCCCTCCCTGTAGTCCTGGTGCTAGGGTGGCTTATCTGTTGCTGGCCAGAGGCTGTGGGGCTGGATCCTGGCCTCCTGCAGGCATCTCCATGTCCATCCAGCAGGTGCCACATCCCCCCACATATGCGGGGTGTCTGGAGAATCACTGACACCGGGGCCAGTGTCCCTCCTTCTGCCAAGGTTCCTCTGGGCCTCTGCTGCCAAAGGACCCCATGGGGGCTGTGGAGCCTGGTGCCGAGGGGGCTGTCCCTTGGGGTTCAGCTGCTCTGTTCTCGGTGGTGGGGGAGGGGTCTTCTCCAAATATGACATCCGCGCCCGCCCCTCACCCCGGGACTCTCCCACCCCGTAATCTGGTGGGCTGTAATTGCTGGTGTCTTTTCACATCATTTTGTGCCAGGTGACAAGCTGCTTGCTGGAGTGAGTCGTTAATCACACAGAGGTGCCCTGTTTGAAAGCTGCACAGCTCACCCAGGCAGTGCCTGCCAGGCGGTGGGCCTATGAGCGGCTCCTCTGTGTGGAATTCCAGGGCAACTGTCTCTTCGCTGGTGCAGAGTGTGCAGTTTCTGCCCAGCAGGAGGACTCATGGCTCGTCATGGAGGCTGCGTCTCAAGGGCCCTCTGGCACCAGCAGAGTTGAAGCGACCATCTTCTTGGGGCAGCAGCAGGCCCTGGCTGGCAGGGGGTGGTGTCCCTTTCTCCTGTTGCCAAAGCCAGTTCCTGGGGACTGGTCTCCGGGAATTTGGATTTGGGGCAGGCAGGCAGTCCCTGAGATGAGCCGAGTGGTGTGCTACGGGCCGTGCTGGGGTATGGTTCTCACGGTGTGACATCCTGGGGGCCCCCAGCCAGCCCGTAGGTGCATCCCCACCTCCTACAGTCTCTTGCAGAGCCAGCCGGGACCCGGATACAAATCCCACAGCCATAACCACTGCAGCGCCCCATGCCCATGGCTGCTAATAAAATTGCATCAATATTTGATGCCTAATTATTAAATATTTAAAAATGTAAAACTGAAATAGTTTAGAAGTTTGCAAGATATGAATGATTCAGTCCCAGGAAGCATGGCTCGGCATTGGGCCTGGGCAGGACCGGGGCTGCCAGTGCCTGCCAGGGCCCTGAGTGCTCGCTGCAGGGACACTCGGGCGGCTCACCCAGCCCTGGACCTCGACTGGCTTCCTGTGTCCACAGCGTGCAGGGGATCCTTGGTCATCTCTCATTGAGGTCAGGCCTGGGCCTAAGGTGGAGGCCCATGCGTCACCCACTAGTAAGCCACCCCAGTGCCAGGCACCTTCAGAGGCTGGTCCCGCTGCTCCCAGTCCAGGCATGTTCCCTCCTGCCTTGTATTCCCAGTGGCACCGAGCGTCCGAGAGTCATCTCTGACCTGTCAGACCCGTCCGTCCCAGAGGGAAGATATGGAGATGCCAATGCTGGCAGCTTCCCAGCAGCAGTCCGGCAGGACCCCCTGGGGCTGCTGCTCATGCCAGGTGCCCAGCCGCCGCCGAGGAGATGTCTAATGAGAGAGACAGGAAATAGACACTTCGGGGAGCCAGGCTGTGTCGGGGGGTCATGAGAGAAACGCGTGCTGGGGGAGTTTCATAATGTTGAGAACAGAGACACAGCTCCGCCACTTCCAGGGAGTGAGAACCAGTCACTTGTAAAAGACCAGAAGTCAGAACAGCCTCAGGCTTCTCCACAGCAGCACCGAGCACTTGAAACCGGAGGGAGATGCCTTCAGCACTGAAGGAGAGGCTGGGTGTGGGGTTCACACCTGTCATCCCAACACGGTGGGAGGCCGAGGCAGGAGGAACACTTGAGGCCCGCAGGTCAACACCAGCCTGGGCAACATAGAAAGACCCTAAAGATATATATATATTAGCCCAACGTGGTGGTGTGCTCCTGTGGTCCCAGCTACTCGGGAGGCTACGGTGGGAGGATTGCTTGAGCCCAGGAGGTCGAGGCTGCAGAGAGCTAGTTATACCACTGCATTCCAGCCTGGGCGACAGAGTGAAACCCTGTCTCAAAAAGACAAACACACACAGCTCAAGGCAGGGTATACACAGCCTGGAATTCTGCATCTGGCCAAATTACCCATCAGCCCTGAAGGTGAGGCGGAGATGTCTTCAGCTGTGCAGGGTTCCAGATGATGTTCCCTGTCTCACGTCATCAGGGACCTGCTGAAGGGTGTGGTTGTGAGAGTTAGGGGGCAACTGCAGCCCCAAGCCAGGCAGCCCACAGCTCCAGCTGCAGCAGCGGGGACAGACTTGCTGGGCCTGTCATGCTGGAATCCCAACCTTTGAGCTGGGAAAGGTGCTGTGCCCAGGCTGTGCCAGGCTATATCGTTGGGACCGTAATGTGGGCAAATGTCCTGCCTGGCCGCCCGTGTCCGCCGAGAGCCTTCATCTCACCCTTGCAGGGTGGCCCTGGCCAGATTCACTCCTGAGCTCTGGGGCCACAGGCCGCCTCCTCCTGGGGACTCTGTGCCACACTCTGGGGTGGTCGGGGCGGTCGCCCTGTCTCTCCAGTCAGTCCGGACCACGCTCGGGTAATCTTCTGGGTGTCCTTGCGGCCCAGACCACACTGTCCCCTCACTCCACACCTGGACTCAGGCCCACCGCTCAGATCTGGCACGGAGCACCTGTGACACCCGTAGACGGCCGAGTGGTTGTTGACGGCACAGGGATGTGTTTTATGAGGAACATGTTATTGCCCAGAGGGTTTTTGCCTCCACTGTCTTACTGACCCGGGGGCAGGTGACGTTAGCCCCACTCCCGCCACACCCAGGCAGGAAAGGGGGCTTAGAGAGGTGAGGTGACTTGTCTGTGAACACACAGGCAGCGTGTGGAGCCTGGAATCACTCCTTTCCTCCTGGCCACGTGGCAGCGTCAGCAGTGGGGCCGGGCCTGCGCCAAGTAGAGTTATCCTCCTGGCTTGGCCTGGGCCTCGGGGGCTGCTTTGTTTAATGGTGAAATATTAGTCCCTTTTTGTGGGTTGTTTAAAGCCTGAAAATCCCAACATGGGTTAACTGTATTTTATTCACTATTTAGAAAGAAAAATGACTCTGCCCTGAGTCCCCAAAGGAAAATTTCAAAAGCTGCTGCTTCCACTTCCTAAACCGAGCGTTGCTGTGGAGTCTGGGACTTGGGGTCCTCGGTGGCAGCTGTGCAGGGCCCAGACCCAGGCCAGCTCCTCACTGGGGCACCTGTCCAGGTCAGGGACAGGAGCTGGGGGACCGTGGGACAGGGGCAAGGTGGTGGCGGTGGGGAGATAGTGGGGATGAGGGCATGGCAAGGGCTGAGCAGCTGGGAGCTGCTCTGAGGCCATAGGTACCCTCACCGTCCCCTCACAGGCTGAAGCCCTGGAGGCCGCGTGCTCTCACAGTGACCCTGTTAGCCACAGCGGGGATGGGAGTGCAGGCTTGTGGGCGGGGCTATGGCACAGCCTCTCTTGGGCCTGCCTTGATTTTAAGGACTTTTCTTCTGAGGCCATGGGAAGGCTGTATGTTCAGGGTTGAACGTGGGTGTTCAGGGACAGATGCACACGTGTTCGGGGATAAATGAACGTTCAGCAGTGGGCGTATGTGTCCCGTCCGCTGTGTGTGTGCTTGCTTGTGGTTAAGCTGACTGTGAAGCTTGCTCAGGGACAGGAGCTCAGGACTGTAGGGGATGGCGGCTTCACTCACCTGCGTGTTCAGCATGCGCCTGTCACACACTTCCATGTTCCAGGTTCTCAGGTGTGATAGTGACACACAGGCCTGGCCCAGCCCACCTGAGCTCAGAGTGCACCGCAGGGAAAGAGCCTGAGGCCCAGGCATCTGAAACAGCTCTGTGGGTGCCACAGTCCACGCCCTGCAGGAAAAGAGCATGGGGAGAACAGGAGCCAGAGGCTGGCGCAATGGAGAAGCCAGGTGCAGGAGAGGCAGCTGGGGAAGGGAGCGCGGCTCAGGGCCTGGGGTGGGGCTGGGACTAGGTCAGGCCAGGAACAGATGCAGCTGCCGCAACTGCCAGGCCAGGCACCCAGCAGGGCGTGAATACCCCAGGAGAGAGCCCTGCCCCAGCTCGAGTCTTGCTGCGGGAGCGTGGAGATCTGTCTGCCTGGACAGGGACTGGACGGATTAGCGGGAGTGGTGTCAGCCCAGAGAACTAAGGCCAGCCTGGGAAGCGGCTGCTTGGGGCTCAGGGACCCTGTGGAAGCAGTAGGGCTGGCGTCTCTTCCCACTGTGGGGTCTTCCCACGTGGGCCAGCTGCCTCAGCTGTGCAGGGGCCGGCCTCCTCGGAGCAGAGCTGCCCGGTGCCTGTGGGTGCCTGCAGGTGCTTGGTAAACAGCTAGGCCCAGGCTCTTTTTTTTTTTTGCACTCTAGGCTGGAGTGCAGTGGCATGATCTCAGCTCACTACAGCCTCCGCCTGCCAGGCTCAAGTGATTCTCCTGCCTCAGCCTCCTGAGCTGGGATTACAGGTGTGCGCCACCACACCCAGCTAATTTTTGTATTTTTAGTAGAGACAGGATTTCACAATGTTGGCCAGGATGGTTTCGAACTCCTGACCTCAGATAATCCACCTGCTTCAGCCTCCCAAATGCTGGGATTCCAGGTGTGAGTCACTGTGCCCAGCCCCAGGCTGCTCTTAAAATCATCCCAGGACACAGATGGGGGTCAGGCCGGCCTCACGGGAGAGGTCCCAGAGGGAGGTCACAGAGCCCAGGCCCACAGAGCTGGGGGGGTGCTGGGTCCCCTTCCCACTGCAGGACATGCAGCAAGGCTGGAACCTGGGGCAGGGTTCCCCGCACCCTGAGGCTCACATAGCCCGCCCAGCCTGGTTCAGCATGGGTATAGCTCAGGCTCTGGGGAAGGGCGGAAGTGGATAGGCAGTGCCCTGGGGCTGCACTCCTGAGATCTGTTGGTACCTTGGAAAGGTTCTCTGCTTGCTGTCGTCTGCATGTGCCCCGTAACACTGGAAGGAGTAAAGAGGATGTAGAGAAAAGTACTGCGTTTTCCTTTTCCCTCCTTCTGAAAGGCCTGGACCCTGGCATCTCTGTCCCCATCCCCGTGGGCCAAAGCTGTGTGCTGGCACTCCCTGCCCTGCCAAGGTAGAAGCAGTCTCCATGTTCCAGGGTGTGAACTGGGCCTCTTGAGATACATGCTGTAAACGCTCCTTTATCCTGACATCCCGGCCCTCAGTGCTGTAAAGCCTCTCTTCCCCACTAGCTAGCCTTTACGTAATGGAGCACAATTTATTTTTATTCTGTCTTCTTCACAGCTGCTTCCTGTGATTCCAGGAGGAGGCAGGTGTGGGGCTAAGGTGGTGAGGGGGTAGCTGTTCAGGCACCAGCGTCGTGGGTACCTTTGGCCCCCTGCGACACCCCACTGGGCCGGGCCCTGGGCAGCCGCCGCCGCTTCCTCTCTGACTCCCACTTGAACACCTGCTGTTCTCCTTCCTCTCTTGCCCCTCACCGAGGCCTTGAGAGCCCATCAGCACCAGGCCTGTGCCTCTGCGTGCCTGCAGGGTGATAGCAGGTATCTCCTAGAGGTAGCAAGGGTCCCAGCGGTGTGGAGGAGGGGCCCTCAGCGTCCAGGCAGAGGGGAGCTGCTGCTTCCTTGGCAGGTGCTCCTGCTCCGTGTGGCCAGAGTTCAACATCCCCGGGCAGGGAAGGCGGGAGCCAGGGCTGTGGGTGGGCTGGGCTTGGCTCAGGGCCTCCTTGCGGTTTAGCTCTAAGCCTGGGGTGACCCTGGAGGCCAGCAGGGAGGCCTAAAAGCCTTGGTGGGGCCACCCCCGAGAGCAGGGCTGCAGAGCTGGGCTCCATCCCTGAGCACCCCTGGCACCGCAGGCCTTGAGCACACAGCAGGTTGGGCTGGGCGGGGGACGGGGTCCTGGAGCGCTGCAGGCCGCACCACTGCCTCGCCTCAGCCCATGCACTGCTGTCGCAGGTCGGGCCTGAGAACAGCCTGGGCGGTGCCTCTGTAGTCCCAGGGCCAGGGTCGGGCACAGGGCTGTCACCTCTCACCCTGGGGGTCTCTGCCACTGGCTTCTGGGGTCTCTGAGAGGAGCTTGCCCAGGATCCAGGTCCACAGAACCCAGTCCAGAGGAACCCCGGACTCCTGGCTCACTTGGGAGGAGATCACGTGAGAGCAACTGGCAAGAAAGCGATGACATCTCCGAGACGGAAAACCCATCTTTTATTTATTTTATCCAAACCATTGTGTGAATTATTCATTCACGTTTATGTAAGCCACTGAATTACAGGGATAAAGGGGGGTCAGAACGCTGCCTTGATCTGCCCCAAGCTGAACCGACTCCATCGAGGCAGCCTTGTCTGGAGGATGGACCCTTCTCTACCTGGACTGGAGACCAGGGTCAGGGCCCCCTCGCTTCCGCAGGTCTGTGTGGCATGGAGGACGGACCCTTCCCCTCCAGGGCCCTGGGTTTGGCTGTCAGAGGGCGAGAGAGCAGCCCCAGGAGTGAATGCGGCGGCTCCTGCTGCTCCCAGCTGCATGGGGGGTCGTCTCGCCTCTGAGAGGGGGCCCCACACACCACCTTCCTCACCCTGGGACCTCATGCCAACCTGCCATGGGTGGGCCATGCAGCCCGGAGCCCCGGAGCTTCCAGAGGTCTGTGAGTGGCACAGGCGGCTTTGAGGTCTATCGGAAAACAGGGCTCTTTCCTCCTCCAAGGTCAGGCTGCATTTATTACCAAAATCTGATTCTTCCCCTTTGGACGTCTGAGATCTATCAAAGGCAGCATGGGCCGTGTTAGGGTGAAATATGGCCCCTGAAACATGGTCTCTGCGTTCTTCTTTGCGCACGTGGGAACTCCTGCTACCGATGGCCCTGTCTTCAGGAGGATCAGCCGAGGGACGCAGGGAAGAATATTGGGGTCAGAGCTGCCAATTAACCTTCAGATTTCGTCGCCTGATTCATCAAGGGCCCCGGGCCTCTTCCTGCCAGAGGGGCGGGGCTGTGGAATAACAACGTCCCCCAGGGCCATCTTTGCCAGCGACGGAGGGAGGAGGCCAGGTCAGGCGAGGGCCGAATCAGTGCCGATGCTGTCATCCCACAGGTGGACGGGCGCCAGGGCCCCTCTGCTGACAGGCCCACGGTGGTACAGGCCTCGTCTCCTCCCAGTCCCTGACATCCAGATGCCGCTAACAGGGGCCCTGCACTGCTGCTCCTTCCAGAACCCATGGCAGGCAGTGCCCTTGCTCTTGCAGCCAAGCGGCGAATCTCTGTGAGCCTGAGTGTCCTCGTGTGTGAATTGGGGATTGGATCGTGTTCGTAGCTGTCACAGCCAGGCGGTGAGTGCATCTGCACACGGAATGGGCTGCTCGACTGAGCTCACGCCGTCGGGGGTGCCCAGCGGCCCCGCACTCTCGGCAGTGGCCTCCAGTGCGTGATCTGGCTTACCGCCTCTGAAGGCAGCTGCCTGCCTGTGTCTGTGTTGCAGACAGAGGACCTGGGAGATGGGGTGAAGGGGTAGGTTCGAGGTCACAGGTCAAGGAGGCAGAGCCGAGCTGGACCCGCGGCCCCTCCCACATTCTCCGTCTTCCTCTGTAGACTTGAGGGCTTCTCGTTTGCCCTTGGCTCCCCTGTCCCTGATCATCTCCAGGAAGCAACCTGGACTGCATCGTCTGCCTTAAACTGGCCCATCAGAGCCTCTTCTGGCCGCTGTGCACAAACTCCCCGGCAGCCCCTCTCTCACTCGCTGTGACCTGGCCAGCAGGCATTCACACGTGTACCTTTCCTCACACTCCCCCAGAGTGGGCTGTGGGGGACCCCACACCTGTCCTGGGGCCTTCAGACTCATCTCTAACTCAGGACCAGCCTTCCCCCGGGTACTGCCTGGGGTTGGAACCCTTGTTCTCTCCAACCTTGTGGCTGTGGTTGACTTTAATGTCCTCTTTCTCAGCCCAGCTAGGGAGCTGACCATCCTGTGCCTGGATGTGGGTGCCTACACCAGTCCTGTGATTCAGTCCCTCGTAATGGAGGGAGGCTGGCAGCTGGCCCAGCTCCTGTGACCTGCAGGATAGGGTCCAGCAGGCTCCCGGCCCCGCCTGGAGTGGTCCCAGGCCCCTGGAGGGCTCCCCAGCGCCAGCTCCAGACAGCACTGCTGGGAAGCACCCAGCCTAGGGGACGGCTCTGTGTGCGTCTAAGTGGAGCCAGTCCTAATAATTAATGGTGGGGATAAATCGAGGTTTAATTACTTGGAAGGCCTTTCGGGTGAGAAGATTCATGATAATCGCTGTTATCCTCCTGATGGCTCTGCTCAGTAGTTCCTCCCCAAGCAACCGTAAACCCTGGCAGCGGGGGGCGGGGCACGGGACTGTACCCTGAATGGTCACTTAGAGCCATGTTGGGGACAGTGGGCCTGGGGGTGCTGGCTCGGCTCTCGTCTCACGAGTGGCCTGGCCTCAGAGGTGGCTGGCAGGTAAAGCCCCGGGGCAATAGGATCCGGAATGTCCAGGTGGCTTCCTGCCTGCCTGCCTGTTTCTCGGTGCTGGCTCCTGCGGGAAAGGCATCCAACCCCAGAAAGGACCCAGGCAGCAGCCTGGGAACAGATGGTCAGGATCGCTGGGTGGTGTGACGGCCCAGGCCTTCACTTTGGGATCCACATCCTCAGCAGCAGCTACTCTTCAGGTTCTCGCCTCAGTCGCTGGAGCGTTGGGGCAGGTGCGCCCCTGAGTCATGCCTGATCCTGCGGCTTCCTGGCAGTGACCGGGTGGCTCCAGGTGTTGTCATTCTGTTGGCTGAGGGCTGGTCTCTCCCGGGCTGCTCGTAGTCTGGCTCTCAGAGTTACCGTTCTTAATGCAGTAACTTTATTATAACCACCACCAGAGGATCAGCCTTTATCAGCTCACCCCTCACTCTTGTTCTCTCCTGCGTGCCAATGGAGGCTGGCTGGTGTGACACGGGGGCCTCCTGTGTCCCTGGGCAGCCGCCACTCCCGCCTGTACTCTGCTTCCTCCCTGCCCTGGCCGCTCCTGGTTCCCCACCCCTCCGGCCTGGTGCTGCATTCACTGTCTCCTTTCCTCCCTCCCGCAGAGCTGAAGAAGCAGGTGGAGAGCGCCGAGCTGAAGAACCAGCGGCTCAAGGAGGTTTTCCAGACCAAGATCCAGGAGTTCCGCAAGGCCTGCTACACCCTCACCGGCTACCAGATCGACATCACCACGGAGAACCAGTACCGTCTGACTTCGCTGTACGCCGAGCACCCGGGCGACTGCCTCATCTTCAAGGTGGGTCCTGTGTGTGACTGCCCTCTAGCTCTCTGTCTCCTCTCATGGGGAGATCTGACCATAGCCCTCGGCAAAGGAGCAGCTTTGCGAAGGGGATGGTGTGGAGGGCCAGGCGGGAAGGAGGTGCACTGGGCTATCCTGAGGCTTCACCTCCTGAGGCTTCACCCCCTGAGGCTTCTCAGCCTTGGGCCAACCCTATGTGGCTTTGCAGCCTTGGACCCTCTGGGTGTGGAAGGCCCTGGGCCGCTCCCTTGACTTTCTCAGCCTCTGTCTGTCGCAACTTGGGCTTTGTTCCATAAGGGCTGTGGCCGCAGGCGTGTGTCAGTGTGTTCAGCGGCAGCGGCGCCTGGGGAGGGCTGAAGTCCACATGGGGCTGGGGCAGGGGCGCCTTCTAAGCCGCCAGGCTGCACAGCGGGACAGCAGCCAGAGGCCAGCGCAAGGCGAGGTAGACAGACTAGAAGAGGAAAGGAGAGCCGGCCGCATCTCCACACCCTCGTCCTGTGAGCCAGCAGGCGCTCTTCTGGTTTGCTGGTGAAGCAGGACTGGGTCCACCGTTGTGGACATGAAGAGTCCTTGGGTGAGCAGGGTCCGGTAGCAGAAATCGAGGTGTTACATGTTGACCCTCAGGGTGGAGGTGGCCCCACGTGGACCTCCAGCAGCTGGAAACCCGGGGTGACAACGGCTTGTTCATCACTGCCCCAGTGAGCTAACCTGCCGTTTGTGAAGGTGGTGCCGTCAGCCTGGCGTGGCATTGTGGCCCTGGTGAGGCCTTGCAGCCCCGTCTTGGCATGTGGCTGCTTCAGGAAGGTTGGAGGGGGCGGTGGCTGTGGGAGATCAGGACGGGCAGAGACGGGCCCCACCTGGGACTGCTATGGTCTGGAACGGGCATCTAAACCGCCTGCAGTCTGCAGCCTCTGCACGTCTTTATAGAACCGAAAACCAACTTTGATTTGTATAAAAGCTGTACCCAGTGCGGCCTACGCATGTCCACCAGCCTCTCACAGCAACGAGCCACTGCCTGTCTGATTCAGCCTTAGCCTGGCTGTTCCTCCTCCTCCTGCACAACCCGCCTGTCTTCACAGCCTGCGCCGCTCTGGGGCCCTACGCCGGGCTTGCTCTGTGTTCCTTCTGGATTTCCTGCTTCTCAGATCACATTCATCCATTTCTGCACTCATGCAAGTCTCAAACCTTTGAATAATAAAAACACACCAAGTCTTTAAATAAGCTATCAGAAATGTACTTCTTCGCTTTTGTATAATTCTGTATACTTTGAATAATTCACAGAGGTGTTTAATGCATTATAGAAATTCCGTGGGTTTTGAAAATGATTAGTATTGGCCGGGCGCGGTGGCTCAAGCCTGTAATCCCAGCACTTTGGGAGGCCGAGACGGGCGGATCACGAGGTCAGGAGATCGAGACCATCCTGGCTAACACTGTGAAACCCCGTCTCTACTAAAAAATACAAAAAACTAGCCGGGCGAGGTGGCGGGCGCCTGTAGTCCCAGCTACTCGGGAGGCTGAGGCAGGAGAATGGCGTGAACCTGGGAGGCGGAGCTTGCAGTGAGCTGAGATCCGGCCACTGCACTCCAGCCCCGGCGACAGAGTGAGACTCCGTCTCAAAAAAAAAAAAAAGAAAAAGAAAATGATTAGTATTAATAAAGGCGTATCCTGAACCGTCATCACTTAACACATCACCTGTTACATCAACATTTACAAATTAAGAGGCGGTGTTTCCCCGGATCCCTGCGTCTGCTGTAGTTGAAGCGATGATCTTAGGAAGACCAACTCCAGCGGAACCTTGGGGCACCCTCCGCAGTGTTTTCTATTTAGAGTGTTGAAAATTCCAAAGAGGGAAGAAGCCAGTCATCATCCTCCCGCGAAAGGCAGCCGCCGTCCCACTTTGCTGTGTTCCCTTTTGGTGTTCTATACCTAGGCACGTATGTAGGCAGGTTCATTTACACCTGGGAACTCAGGATCCTGGGGTTCCATTGTGTGTGCTCCTGTGTTACTTTTAAAAAACCCCGTTAGCAAGTAGTTCCTTGGCCCCTGTCAGCCCTGAAGCGCACCCCTGCCCGGTGTCCTCGGGTTTGCTGGACACCAGGTCCATCCCCGTCATACCCTCGAGCACGGGCCCTGCCGCTCTCCCTGCTCAAGCCAGCATCTCAGCTCCCTCGGCCCTCATCCCGCCCCCAGGACCCCGGCCATGGCAGGATGTTGATAGCAGAAGGCTTGGACTGGCCTCAGCTTGCCAGTGGCCGGACCTTCAGCCCCCACATCCTGGGCGGGACCTTCAGCCCCCGTGGCGTGTGCGGGAACCCCTGCCCTCCTCCCTGGCTTGGAGCCCTCTTAGCTCCCAGGCTCCTGAGGTCAGGGAGAGGCAGGAAGGGGGCCCCAGGAGGAGGAGGCAGGCAGCAGAGAGCCCAGGAGCTGGCCAGCTCGCCCCAGGCCTGAAGGACACACAGCATACAGGAGGCCTGGCTCGCCCTGAGGAGCCACGGTTCCTTCAGGGATCTGGCCTGGGCCCTGCAGCTCTTGCCGGGTGTCCCGCCTCCCTTCCTAGACCCTTGTGATCTGGAGCCTTGGCACCCTCCCAGGCCACCCCCTCACTGCCCATCCTCCAGCCCTTGCTGTCCCTTCTTTCCACTGGCAGGCCTGGCCTGACCTGACCTTCTGGACCACAGCCTGTCCTGGCCCAAGGCCTGCGTGGATATGTCTTTGCAGGCCCTGTGAGGGCTGGCTGTGCTGGGTCAGGAGCCACGGAGCTGAGGCAGCCGCCTCCGGAAGGACAGACGGGCCACTGGCCCAGCGCTCCACCAGCAAGGCCTGGTGCCCACAGTGGCCCTGCTGCCCACCCTGCCGGCCGCCCACCACACCTGCTCTGGGCCCTGTCCTGGGGGCTCGCACAGGTGGACAGTGTCAGGGAACGAGGTTGCTTTCAGCTTACCCGCTTTCCCCGTGTGTGACATGCACTGTGTTTTCATGCTTGAAGCTCACAGGATCGGGGAGATTAAGAAAAGGATGGAAGGGCTTTACAAGTTGGTGTTTGCAGGCAGGGCTGAGAGCTCCGGGATGGGCCTGGCAGGGGGCTCTCTGGGCAACCCAGGCAGGGGGCTGACTGAGGTGAGCGTGTGGGCTGGTGCCCAAGCACAGCTGTTGCCAGCGGGGTGCCGGCTGGGCCTTTGCCTCATCTGTAAAGCAGGCACAGTTACGTCTGACCCACAGGAGTAAGTGGGGCCACGTTCCTGGCACTCCCGTCATGGTTGCCGAGACCCCACCTTGGTCCATCATTTTCATTTCTGAGCAGTGAAGTCCCCGCAGGCAGAAGCTGCCAACTTGTGCCTGCGTTTCTCCCTGGAACCCCAGCACCAAGGCCCACTGGCTCCGTCCTCTTCACCTGGGCCCAGCTCGCTTGTAGACCCCTTCTCCAGGAAGCCCTCTTGGGTTCCTCAGACGTGGGGCCCCTTCTTCTGCTGGCTCCCCTCCTAGAACACCTGCCACCTTGTGTTTTTCCTGACAGGCAACTCTGCCAGAAGTTTTATTCTGTTGGGTTAGTTGTCCCTTGAGGGTCCCCAGGGAGCCTAAGCATGCCCCTCCTGTGTTTCCCCCACTGCTGGGTGCCTGGTTTTTAAAGATGCTTCTTGCTCCATTTCTCTCCCAGGCTTCCTTTCACAGCCTCTTTCCCCTGGCCTCACCCAACCCCCACCCTCTCCTCCTGCTCTTCCTCCTCCCTCTCCGCTCCTCCTCCCACTCCACATTCTCTCCTGCCCAGCCCACGTGCCCTGCTGGCAGCTGTGCCCAGCACCCCACTCGCCCCCTCCCCTCTTTGAAGGGCTGGGGCCTCCCAGACCTTCCTGCGCCCCATCTGATTGACGTGGAGGGATCTCCTGCTCGAAGGATCTGGGCCTCTGGAGCATGTTCATGAGGGCTGACACTGGACACACAGCCTCACCTCCCCGAGTCTCAGTCTTCCCACCTGTTGAGTGGAAGTAACTGCGGCTCACTTCAGAGGCTGTAGGAGGCGAGTCTCATAAGTGTCACCTGTAGAGCGGTCATGTTGCACCAGGATCCCTGTTGGCTGGTTCAGCTCCAGCCCACCGTGCACCTGTGCTTCTCCCAGAGCTGTGATCCTGCATCCCTGCCTGCCATCCCCAGAGCCACAGGATAGCTCTGCTGGCCCTCGCTCGGTGTCCTGGTCCCTGCAGACCCTCTGGACGACCTGTAACGCTCGAGCTTTCAAAGGCTCCCTGTGAGCCTACTTTCCAAGTCCTCCGAGCTGCCCTTCATTGGGTGAGGCCATCGGCCTCCTGAGAAATCCTCCCCCTTGGGTGCCAAGAGCTGCCGAATCCTCTGGCAGGAGCTCTGACCAGGAGACCAGCGTCAGTCCTGCCCCGTCCACCTGTCATTCCTGCCTCTTTGTACCCAGGACACCAAGCTTGGTGACAGGAGAGGCACTCGTGCTGTTCACGGCTGCCCCACGCCCCCAGCTCACGGCCTGGCTTATGGAGAGGGCGTTCTAGGGCTCTGCCAGACAGACAGAAAAACAGGTTTCAGGGGAGAAAAAGGGAAGAGATAAACAGTGAACAGACAGCAGCCAACCTGTAGAGCCAGGGCTCATGTTGGCACCTCTGCCTGCAGATGGTCACTGACTCATCGGGGCCATGCAGCGGTGACCCTGGTCTCCACTGTCCAGAGGAGAGATAAGAGACACTCTGGAATCACCTTGTCCTGGCCAGCTCCTGACCCTGGTGTAGAGCCTTGGCGAGGCCACTGTGCTCCCATGAGACTCAGTTTCCCCGTCTCATGAGGAACATAGTCTAGGTGCTCCCTGGGGGCTCTGACCCTGGTCTCCTGGCTTCAGAAAGGCACCCCCAGGGCACTGAGCATCACGAGGTCTGCCCCGAGCTGCCCAGGATGGTCTGCCCCGAGCTGCCCTCCTGAGATAGGGCCACGGAGGGCAGAGGCCAGTGTGGGAGGGCAGGGAGAGCAGGGAGATAGGCCCCCTTCCCCGCCCCACGCCACCTAGGGGCTGGCATACATGGCTCCTATGTTCCTGAGAGATCTCGCCAAACCCCAGCCTCCTGGCCACGTCATTCATTTTATCTGATTTTACCCCAAATGATTATTTATTTATTTATTTTTTTGAGACAGAGTCTCACTCTATCACCCAGGCTGGAGTGCAGTGGTGGGATCTCAGCTCACTGCAAGCTCCCCCTCCCGGGTTTACGCCATTCTCCTGCCTCAGCCTCCCGAGTAGCTGGGACTACAGGCGCCTGCTACCTCGCCCGGCTAGTTTTTTGTATTTTTTAGTAGAGACAGGGTTTCACCATGTTAGCCAGGATGGTCTCGATCTCCTGACCTTGTGATCCGCCCGTCTCGGCCTCCCAAAGTGCTGGGATTACAGGCGTGAGCCACCGCGCCCGGCCATCCCAAATGATTCTTCAGGCAGAAAGGGGGCTGCAGACGGAGTTAGAAATAGCCAAGCCTGTTTCCAGTCGAGTGGGTTCCACAGATGTGTGCTGGGATAATTGAGGGTTTGCCACACCGTCCCCCACTGCTTTGCCAAGGAGAACAGGGCTTCCCATCCCAGCCAGGACCAAGCCTCTTGTTGCCGCGTGGGTGGAGGGAGCTGCCTGCCCGGGCTGCCGTTTGGGGGAAAGGCAGGCAAATCTCAGCTCCAGCTCTTCCCAGCGGGAACCTGCTGCCTCTGCTCCTCTCCCTCCCGAGAGGAGACAGATTCCAGAGTCCCTAGAACTTCTGGGAAGGCCATGCCCTGCCTGGGCCTGGAGGGAGGGAGGCTCAGCTCCTGGTCTCTCCATCCTGGCTGCACTCCTCCCAGTGGTTCTCACGGAATTCTCCCCACCTCCCTTTTCCCCTCTTCTCAAGACCCAGGGAAGGAAGCCTCCTGTTACGAGAGTGAGAAAATTGATGGTAAGAAGTGGATTGACCAGACCAGGGGCATGGAGCAAATGCAGTTTGGGGCAAAACCGTGAACTTCTGGGGTCCGGGAGACACACTGGTTCCAGCAGGCTCCTCGTTCCTTGCTGCCTGGGGCCTTCCCCGGCTCAGAGGCCTGCAGGATGGGCGTCAGGGCCAGAGGTGTGGACAGCACAGATGGCAGAACTGGGCAAACCCAGCACCACCACCGTGTGTGACTTCACAGTTGAGCATAGCAGGTCTGTGGCAATGTCGACCTGCCGGGTGTGTTGTATGGATGAGGGGGAAAGGTACACAGGTCCAGCCTCCCCGATTGGAAAACCTGAAATCGGAAATGTTCCAAAATCCACAGCTTTTTGATTGTGGATCTGTCGCTCAAAGGAAATGCTTAATGGAGCGTTTCCGATACCGGATTTTCAGATTAGGGATGAATATTTGCATGAGATGCTTACTCAGCCAGCAGGCACGTAATACAGATATTCTAACAGCCGGAAAAACCGGAGATCCCAGACACTTGGTCCCAAGCATTTCCAGTAGGGGATACTCAGCACTCACCTGTGTGTGTATGTGTAAGTCTTAATACAGTCTCACTATGCTGGATGACAGGGATGCATGCTGAGGAATGTGCTGTTGGGCAGTGTTGTCTCTGCAGGAACTTCCTAGAGTGACTTACACAAGCCTGGGCTGTGCAGCCTCTCGTACCCCTGTGCCATACGGCCTCCCACACCCCTGGGCCACATGGCCTCTCGTACCCCTGGGCTGTACGGCCTAGCGTGCTGCTGCCAAGCTGCAAAAGTGTGCAGCTCATGACCATGCTGAATGCAGTAGGCCGCCGTGGCACAGTGCTAAGCATCTGCCTGCTGCACGTGTCTAAATATGGAAAAGGTGCTGTAGACATGACGTATGAAGGGTGGAAGGTGGTGCACCTGCATCACAGTGAACGGAGCTCACAGGGCTGACAGGTGCTCTGGGCGAGCCGGTGAATGGTGGTGAGTGAGTGTGAAGGCCTCGGACATTACTGTGCACAACTGGAAACTTTATAAACGCTGTACCACTTAGGCTACACTCAATTCTTAAAAATGTTTTTCTTTCTTCAATGATAAATGAATGGCTGGGCACAGTGGCCTATGCATGTAATCCTAGCATTTGGGGAGGCTGAAATGGGGGGATCTCTTGAGCCCAGGAGTTCAAGAACCAGCCTTGGCAACATAGCAAGACCCTGTGTCTACAAAATATTTTAAACTTAGCCAGGCGTGGTGGCGTCTGCCAATAGTCCCAGCTACTCCAGGGGCTGAGGTGGGAGAATTGCTTGAGCCCCGGAGTTAGAGGCTGCGGTGAACTATGATCGCACCACCACACTCTAGCCTGGGTGACAGAGTGAGATCCCATCTCTAATAATAACAATAATAATAATAATAATAAAGTTTGCTGTAACTTTTTGAGTTTACAAATTTTCAAATTTTATGTATGTATGTATGTATGTAGAGATGGAGGCTAGCATGCTCTGTCACCAGGCTGGAGTGCTGTTGCGTGATCTCGGCTCACTGCAACTTCTGCCTCCCGAGTTCAAGCGATTCTCCTGCCTCAGCCCCCCGAGTATCTGGGATTACAGGCATGTGCCACCACACCTAGCTAATTTTTTCGTACTTTTAGTAGAGACGAGGTTTCACCATGTTGGCCAGGATGGTCTCAATCTCCTGACCTCGTGATCCTCCTGCCTCGGTCTCCCAAAGTACTGGGATTACAAGCCTGAGCCACCGTGCCTAGCCTTTAAAAATTTTTTTTGTGTAACGCTTAGCTTAGAGCACAAGCACAGTGTACAGCTATAGAAAAATGTTTTTGTATAGCAGCCTTCCTGGGAAGCAGAAATAGCCCCGTGCCCCTCATCTTTGTGCCGGCCCGGGATGGTGCTTCTATGCACCCTTCTTTCCCCCTGCTCATCGTTGCTGCGCCTGCCAGACCTCGGCTGGGGGAGGTTAGGAGGCGGGGTAGGGGGGAGGTGGCGCAGAGCCCGCTGCTGGCATCTGCTTATCCCGCCAGGGTCCCGCACAGGGCCCGCTGCTGTCTGTCTGATCCTGCCAGGGTCCCGCACGGAGCCCGCTGTTGGTATCTGTCTGATCCCGCCAGGGTCCCGCCTTCTCACTGTTGCATGGACTGCAGAACTCCCAGACAGGAAGGCTGTGCACGTCCCCAGGAAAAATGAGAACATGGGCGTCCGGCAGGGTCCAGACTCCTCTACGGCTGCAGATTGGTCCTGGAAAATGACTTCTGGCCTCAGCTCCCCAAGTACAAAGTGGGGCCCGTGAGCCCACTTCTCAGGTGCTGAGCGATGGCGAGCTGATAAAACAGCACAGGTGGCCTTGGTGTTTCAGGGTTCCCTGCTTCCTCGTGTCTCCCTCCTTCTCTCCCCCACACACCTGCAGTGGCCGGCACAGCGCTGGGCCTCCGTGGAAACTGGCAGGATGGGCTTGCCTGGTGTCTTTGCCCGCTACGTTGCTATGAAGGAATATCTGAGGCTGGGTGGTTTCTAGAAAAAAGGAGTGTATTTGGCTCACAATTCTGGTGGCTTCAAAGTTCAAAAGTATGTGTACATCTGGTGAGGGTCTCAGGCTGCGTCCACTCATGGCAGGAGAGGAAGAGGAACTGCCCACGTGGGCAGGGATCACATGGCAGGAAGCCAAGGGGGTGGGGTGCCAGGCTCCTTCTAACCAGCTCTCATGGGAACAAAGAGACCTCACTAGTTCCCTCAAAGGCAGTACCAGGCCGTGGGTGAGGCCTGTTACCCCATGACCCAGACACCTCCTCCCTGTAGGCCACACCTCCAACAGTGGGGATCCCATTTCAATATGAAACTTGTCAGGAGCAAACCAACAGTACCCACACCACAGCACGTGGTCCAGGGGCGAGACCCTCCCGGGGATCCGAGCCCACCATACCCACACCAGACAGAGCGCATGGTCCAGGGGTGAGACCCTCCCGGGGATGCGTGCCCCTCCCAGGAGACGATTCTCCATTCCTACCATAGAGAGGGGCCAAGAAGGCCCGGGTCCTGTGTGTCTTGAGAGTGGAGGCAGCTCCACCTCCCAGCTGCCTTCGCAGCCCTGGGGATGGGCTGCCTTCAGGACATCGCCAGCCTGGGGCCCAGAGCCCAGCTGTTACTGTGGACCCTGACGAGCTGTGGCAGCAGACCTCCCCAGCTCTGAGCTTTCGAGTCTCATGGGTGGCTGGGCCTCTGCCTGGGTGGGGTGAGGGGAAGGAATTAGCTGGACCTGGAGCCACCGTGCTGGCTCGGAAGGTGAGGAAGGGCTGAGCCACAAACATGGCAGGCTCAGCTGACAGCAGCAAGCGTCCTGCCAGCACCTGGAACCTGCAGGGGGCACACGACCCAGGCCCTGCGTGAGTCAGCCCAGGGGGAAGATGCGTGTCGCTCCAAGGGCCTGGCTGGGTGAGCCTGCGGAGGCTGTGTGGCTGACCTTGTGACTTACGTGAAGCATCTCCTTGTGTTGCAGGGAACGTCAGAGATGGTGCAGGGGCGGCTCCACCCGGGGAGAGCGTTTTCAGAACCACCCGTCCAGGCTTGGCCCTGACTAGGCTCGGGATGTGTGGCTGGGCTGCTTTGGAGCCCCTGGGCTGAGCCTGGCCTGGGGTCCAGAGTTGGCAGAGTCCTCCTGAGGGGCCCTAGCAGAACAGAGGCCAGGAAAATGGTGAGAGTGCCCGTGAGGATGCCACCTTTTCTGGGCACACCAACCACACCATCCCCCAGCCTCTCCAGCATCTGCGGCCTTGCACAAATGTTTGCTGAATGGAGGTGGTCTTTGGCGGTGTCGCTGCTGGTCAACCCCCGTCAGGGGGTGGGAGGGGCGGGACCCAGGCCAGAGCTGCCTTGGTGTGGTTGTCACCTGCCTCTGCCAGCCCCAGGACCTGGACACATGGCTTCACCTCCTCAAGCCTTGTCTTCCTTTATGTGGGCCTGGATCATTGCATCTGCCTGTGGGTCGTGGTGACAGTGCCCTTGACGAGTACGTCTGCAAGTGCCAGGCACGTTGGGGACCCTGTATGCCTGCCACATGGCCCTGAGTGGATCCCAGCCACTGTCTGCCAACTTCAGGCACAAGGAGCTGCAGGTCAGCGAGCGCATCACAGAAGCTTTCGGGGCTCATCAGTGAGAACTGCAGGGTGGTTGCGGGAGGAGCAGGTCAACCTCTGCTGTCCTAGGCCCGGACCTCGCACTGGCCTCACACACGATACCATTGACACATGGACACAAACACAGGCCCACACATGCACAGCCACCCACATGCACGCATGCTCACACACGCATTTACAGGCAGCTACACACCACATACATGCATACACATGCCCACACATGCACAGCCACCCATACGCATGCATGCACACGCATGCACACATGCCCATACATGCACAACCACCCACATGCATGCATACTCACACACGCACAGGCAGCCACACACCACACACATGCATGCACACTCACGCACACACATGCACAGCCACCCACACACACACATGCACAGGCAGCCAGACACCACACACGTGCATGCTCACACACACATGCATGCACAGCCACCCACATGGATGCATGCTCACACACGCATGCACGGGCAGCCAGACACCACACACGTGCATGCTCACACACACATGCATGCACAGCCACCCACATGCATGCATGCTCACACACGCATACAGGCAGCCACACATCACACACGTGCATGCTCACACATGCACGCATGCACAGCCACTTACATGCATACATGCTCACACATGCACAGGCAGCCACATACATGCACTCATGCACACGCATGCTCTTGGTTGGCCTCTGTCTCTCCCGGGCATCCCACGTGACACCTGCTTCTGTGATCTGGATCCAGGGGCAGGGAGAGAAAGTGAGTCGGGCAGTGTGGTCCCAGCCAGAGTCCCCCCGGCCCAAGTGAGTGTTTCAAGGGCTGTGAAGACACACAGTATGCAAACTGCCATGTTAGAAAAGAGAGATGTGGCGTCTCCTTCCTGTCCTCCCCACCTCTGCTATGCGGTCACTGACAGCCCTGAAGCCTTCTCACCAGGGACCTGTGGGGCAGGACTGTGTGAGACAAACAGCTCCCGGCACCACCTTCTGGAGTCTGGCTCCACACCCCAGCTGGCCCCAGGGAGCTGCTGGCCTGGGCCGGGAAGAGTGCAGGACCAGGGCCACAGACCTGTGTGCACTCCTCAGCTGCTGCCCCAGCCCTGCAGCAGGTCTCTGCCTGTTTGCACACAGTGCCATGTGCCCGGCCATGGCTGGCACCAGCAGAGCAGGGCCTACCCAGGGTCACCCAGGTCCCAGGCCCAGGTCCAGACCCTTCTTCCTACCAGGCTAGCCCAGGGTTCCGCTGACCCCTGCTGCCCTGGAAGTGTTGAGAGCAAAGAACCCGCACACGCCCACACGCCTGTTTGCAGACATAGTGTGGTGTGCAAGCCCCAGGCGGGCCCTCTCCCACCTGTGCCACGGTGCTCTCCCACTCAGCTGCCCAATCTTGTCACCGAGCCCGTGCAGAGGTGTCGACTCGTGAATCGAGGACCTGCTGTCCAGCTGGGGCGTGTTGACACAGGCTGAGATTTGCGCAGGATTTATCCCTCTCAGATGAAGCATCCGCTTTGCTGCCCGTGGGTGTAGACATGACCTTGGTAGCTGCCCTGTTCTTTCCTTCTGAAGCAGGCTTGTGAATAAGCGGGCACATCTGGCAGCCCCCCATCTCCCGTGCACTGATCTTGCACAGATCGGGACTCAGGACTCCAGGCTCCGGGAGGGGCACTTACCCCAGAGGACAAGCCTCTTAGTGACCAGCCCTATGCCGTTCCAGGCCCAGAGCTTGCTGCGGGTGCCCAGAAGTGAACCTGGCCCTCACAGCACTCCTGGGCTGACGGGAAGGTAAACATGCCCATGGGTCTCTGCAGGTCGCTGGGATGAGGCCGCCCTGATCTGCGGATGAGGGCTGGTGAGGGCCCAGGTGGGGCAATCCTGGGATGGAGGCAGTAGGACCTCATGGAGGAAGAGGAGGCAGAGCTACTGCTGGGAGCATAGAATGGGAAGCCCGGCATGTGGCCCCCAGGTCTGGGGCCAGAGATACCAGGCGGGGGTTCCTGCTGGGGTGTCTGCCTGCTCTGTTCCACCTTCCTCACTCCCCTGCCGAGGAGTGGGCCCACCCGATCCAGGAGCCAGGCTGGAGGGAGAGAGACAGGACTGGAAGGGCCGAGACAGGGAGAGGCTCTGGGCGCTGGGCTGCCGAACCCTCGGGGATCTGCCTCTGCTGCACAGAGCAGCAGCCAGAGCCGCGGGGGGGTCAGGTGAGTGGGCACCTTGGGGTTGTCATGGTAATAGCTCTTAGCCATTGGTGGATGGAATTAGGGGGCTGAAGGCCGGGCATTCGGGAGCCCGTACCCTGCAGGGCCGCTTAGGAAGCAGGAGCTGCAGTGGCCCACTGTGGGACAGCTCCGCATATCACACACTGACCTGGAATCTGCCCTCCTGACCGTACCCTGTGGCCCCCACACTCCTGCAGCCCAGCCCCCTGGACTTCTCTCCTGTCTGAGTGTACCGGCCTCCGCCTGATGCTCACTGCTGTGAGTTTGAGCTTCAAAGCCCTCATTAAGCCCTCTCCATCTTTCTCCAGGCAGAGCTGGGACACAGGTTTTTTGGGATAGACTGAGAACAAGGGACACTATGGCGTGGGCAGAAGGCACGTGAGAGACAGCCCTTCATGGAGCTCTGGGCAGGGAGTGGTTCCTGAGACTAGTTCCTTGAAAGTCGCGTCCGTGTGTGGGGACGTCCGCACAGGGACCTGGAGCCATCTCTGAAACTGGAGCAGCGAGGTCCTTTCTCTTCCCCCGTCCTGCTATGACTCCACCACGTGGCCTCTGCTCCTGGGCCCCTGCCTTGGGTCCAGTGGTGATGACTAAGTACTTAGGTTGTTGAAGTGTGCTCACCATGCACATGTATGGGTTTTGACCAACATAGGTAATTTCGTGCCCAGTGATCCCCAATTCTAAAGCTGAGATGACCTCTGCCTGTTCCCAGAGGGTGACATGAGGGGTGCACTTCACCACACTGTGTCCCAGAGCAGCTGCTCCACACTGCAGATTGCCCACTGCCCCCTTGCCTCACAGCCTGCCCCGCCTGTGTCTGAGGGCACTGTGCCCTCCCTGCTGTGGCTTATGCTGCCCCCGGGGCTCTGACCTGTGGAACACCAGACAGGAGGCCTGGGCTGGGGGCCCCAGGGTGCAGGTGTGGTCCGCTCCACACAGTCCTCCCACGTCAGACCAGGGGTCCTCCTCCACCCACTCAGACAACTCCCCTGCTGCCCAGCCCCTCTCAGGCTGTCTCACCAGGCCACTCTCAGTCGTCTCTCAGGCCTGGTGACATTTTGGAATGGAAATGAAGTTCGGCAGTGATTGGGCTGAGAAGCAGGAAGATGCAGTGGGAGTTCGGGCCGAGGGAAGGTCAGCAGGTGTCTCAGGGCCTCCACGCGCTGGGGAATCCCAGCTAGGCCCCTGACACATTGCTCCTTGAGAGCATCGAGGCCTGGGACTCAGCTGGAGGCTTCCCAAGCCAGAGGCAGGGGAGCTGGTGGATGACCGGACATGTGGGTGAGTGGCTAGGGGTGTACCGATAGATGACCAGGGGTCCATGGGTGGGTGGCCAGGGATGTGCTCTTGGGCGCCCAGGTGTGAGGGCGGGTGGCCATGTCTCTTCGGCCAGGGCAGCTGCGAGCAGGGCTGTGCCACCAAACGCCATGCATGCCTCAGCTGCCTACCTCCTGGCTACTGGCCCTGCCCCAAGTGGAGACTGGCCCAGGGGCCAACCTTGGCTTTCAGTCCCAGTGCTGCCTCCTGTTGGCCATGTGCTCTCGAATGAGCTGCTCGCCCTGGTGTGGTTGTGAGGATCGAGCAGTCAGATGCAGGGAGTCCCTGGCTGGCAGTGCAGCACGGGGCCTGCGGCTCCTCCTCCAGGCTTCCTTCTGCTGCATGTGGTTCTCCTAGCCCAGGTATCCAGGAGGCTCCCCGGCCTGACCATGTGTCAGGGCCTGCCTACAGGTCAGATTCAGCTTCACTCAAAGCTCTTGCCTCAGGTTGAGTCCTGGAACTCGGAGCTGGGAGTTGGTATCTGGTTTGAAACCGTCTGGGTAATAATGGAGACACCTGGTGGCTTCCTTTTAATACGGCTTGGGGCACGCAGACTGCCCTCTGAGCCTGGATCCGCACCCTCTGCCTCGACCTCCATGAAATCAGGCCTTGGGCCTCATGACCCAGGCCACGGCACCCTCTCTGCTGCCCTGGGCAGGGCAGAAGTGTTTTGTGTGAATTGTGCCTGAGGAGGTTGGAGACGTCAGAGGTCAGGGAGCTGTCCGTCCCCTGGTGCTGAAGCTGAAGTTGAAGTCAGAGCGAGGGTTTCCAGGACACTGGAGCTTGGCCTTCAGGCAGCAGCCAGTGGGGAGCTGGGCTGATTCCCATGGCAATGGGCATCCTGCTGGCGTGGGCAGCCCTCCCCATGACTCATGGCCCCAGGCATTCAGAAAAGACTGCTGCCTCTGAAAAGGAAGCTCATACCCGGGCCATTTGTGATTCACGGTTTGGCGTTAAGGAGCTCCTACATACCAGGGATCGTTTGTGAATCAGGATTCCGGTGTTAAGAGGCTCATGGAGGGGGGTTGGACATTTGTGATTCACAGTTTGGTGGTTTGGGTACCTGGGGCCGTTTGTGACAGGAGGTTTGGTGTTAAGGAGCTGGTTCCTGGGGCCATTTGTGACAGGAGGTTTGGTGTTAAGGAGCTGGTTCCTGGGGCCGTTTGTGACAGGAGGTTTGGTGTTAAGGAGCTGGTTCCTGGGGCCGTTTGTGACAGGAGGTTTGGTGTTAAGGAGCTGGTTCCTGGGGCCATTTGTGACAGGAGGTTTGGTGTTAAGGAGCTGATTCCTGGGGCCATTTGTGGTGCAGGGTTTGGTGTTTCTCAAGACTTCAGTTCTCTACATAGATTTCTAAAGGAGTAAAACTGCCAGTGTCTTCTCACCTCAGCACCGACCCGGGATCAGAGTCACGGCTGCCCTGGTGGTGGAGGCAGGCCTGGGTGTGGGCCCCAGCAGTGGGAAGGGGTACCAGGGGCCATGCAGCGGGCCCGTGGCAGGGCAGTGGCCAGAGCCCATATCATGCCCACCCGGCAGCCTTCCTGCTCGCTGCACAGGTGTGTGGCATCCTCAGAGGTGCTCATGCTCCAGGCCTGGCTGAGGAAGGGCCATGAGCAGGACCCTGTGGCCATGGGTGGCGCTGCCAGGAAGTGGTTAACTGACAAGGCCACCCCAGCAGTCCCTGGGAGGCTCCAGCCAGAGCAGCGTCAAAAACACGGCCAGCCTGCCCGTCACCTCTTCCCCCTCTCCCTGACAGGTAGGCAAGGCCATTCACAGGCTCTTCTGGAGCCTTCCCATCTCGCACTGGAGCAATGAGGTCTACACAGACAGTTTAATTTGAATTTGCCTCTCTGGGTTCCCTGAATTGAGAGTGGAATTGCTTTCAACACATGCTGACTTCACATCCCATCTTGTTGCTTCAGCTGTGGTTCAGGACGTCCAAGCAGCTATGTTCACATGTGCTGGCATCTCCCAGGTGCCCTCTGCCCAGCACACTCACCTCCTGAGGCATCCCGGGGCGTGGGCGTCCAGGCAGGGTGGGGTACTTGCAGTAAGGTGAGCTCTGCCCTCCCAAGGCTGCCACTCCTCATCTCGTGCCCTGACCCCAGCCACAGACCTTGCTGATGGGTGTGCCTGGTGAACGGTGTCTGCCCACCGCCAGGTTCAAGCAGGTGGAGGCTCGGAGTGATTCTCAGTCCCTTAGAGATGGTGCAGGGGAGGTCGCCAGTTGTGGGGCCCGAGGACATGGGCAAGCCTCTGGCTTAGATCACCCTTCTACCCTGGCACCGGCCACACAAGACTGCTGACCAAAATCAGAGTATTCTTCATATCCACATAGAGAATTCCTCATGGCTTAATGAAGTATGTAGGAGAAGATGCCAGTGGCTCGTCATCTATCACCTAGAGTCGGGGTGGGGGCATCACAGGCCTCGGGCTGTGTCTGCTGCCTTCCCGCCACCTCTGCATCCCCACATCTCCATGTCTGTTTCCTGGTGAAATCAGGGCTGCAACAGATCGTTTTGTTTCCTGCTCTGTTCCTTTGATACTGTATCATGAGCATTTTATGCTCAATTAAATATTTCCTTGATGATGGTGTTTAATGGTTGCATAATGTGCTATTTCGTGGTTGTGCCATAATTTACTTAAAATATTTCCTTGTTGTAGGATGTTTAGCGTGCTCCTCTTTGTATTTACTCACCTGTTGATTTATCTTTTGCTGTGTAACAAAGTATCTTAGCAATCATCTGTGGACACACATCTTTCTCTGGCTACTTCTTTAGGTTCCTCGTAGATTGATGATTAGTTTGGATAAAATTAATTAATTGGATAAATTATTAACCCATTTATGCAGGAGGTTGCAAATTTTTTTGTGAAGAATCAGACCTTGGCAATGACCTTGAACAGCAGGATATAAATAACTCCCACAAGCTTAACGTCCCAATAATGGAACACTAGGCATAAATGGGTTAATTCAAGTGTGTGACCATTTAAACCTATATTTGAGTTGTTTTGCATCTGTTTCAGCCATATAAGACTTCAGCGAATGAGACTTGGCTCATCTGGTGTGATTCTGAGACCACAGAGCTGGGAGGACTTGGTCATGGCTCATAATCTTAACGAAACCCCATGTATGTGGCGGAACAGTTCCTGTCTCCGTCTCACAGAGATCAGCACACCGGGGCCCTGGTTTGCCTAAGGTTCTGCAGTTAGACGGGGTCTGAGCCAAGAACCAGGCATCCCACCTGGAGAGCCCTCTGTCAGCCCAGCTCTGCAGCCCAGACTCCCCTCCAGGCTCCAGGCTCCACTCCTGAGCTGAACCATGGGGCTGCTGTGGCCTGGCCAGGGAGCAGGGAGGAAGACGGGGCTGTTCCCAGCTCACTCATCTCTCAGTTCCATCTGTTCTCTGGATCCCAGGCTCCCCATCAGCAGTGAGATCCCTGCCTCCACAGAGTCCTGTGAGTGACCAGGACACCCTGCAGCTCGCCTGCCCTCAGGGGCCGGGTGCTTTCTGCTGACCATACTGTACTTCCTCTTGCTTTGGAAATGACAGTGAAGATTGTATGTGAGCATCCTTCTGGGGTTTGGTGTGGAGCCCCTGAGATGGGACGCATGCAGGTTTGCCAAATTGAGGGCCCGCTGTGACTGCAGGAAGTCTGTTTGTAGTGAGCGGGGAAAGGCCAGGAGGCTCAAGGAGGGGAGGACTTTGGGGCAGCCTGGCCATGGCCCTTTGTCATCACTGTGTCTAGTGGCCTCCCTTCTTCCCAAGGCTCCACCTTTCCTCAAGTTTGGGCTTTGCGGGGAGGTCCCAGCAGCTCCCCAGTTCCCCTAACCAGGACAGCCTCTGCTTCTGGGGGCCCTGCAGAGACGTCATGACCTGGTGCAGGGCTTCCCAAAGCTTCCTGTGGCCCTGTCTGCGCAGCCTGGGTCACCTCAGGTAGGATCCAGGAACCCAGGTGTTGGCAGGCTCCCAGGAAACATGGATGTCATCAGCCCAGGTCTGAGGGCTGCTGATTAGGACCACTGTGGGGATACAGAAGGTGTGTCTGACTCTCACCTGTCACTCCTGTAGGAGTTGTGGCGAGTCCTAGTTGGCCTGTTCCAGCAACTCTTGTTTAAAGGACTATCCCTTCCTGATTGAATTACCTTGGTACTTTTGTTGAAAATCAGTTCGCCTTATGTGTGGTTCTGTTTCTGAACTCTCTGTTCCATTCAGGTGATCTTGTGCTACTACCTTGAATACTGCAGCTTTATAGTAAGTCTCAAAGTCAAGTAACATAAGTCCTCCAATTTTGTTCTTTTTCAAAATTAGAGCTATTCTAGATCCACATAAATTTTGGAATTCGCATGTCAACTTCTACAAAAAAGCCTACTGGGATTTTGATTTGGATTATATTCAATCTGTAGATCAATTTGGGAAGAATTGGCTTTTTTTTTTTTTTTGGAGACTAAGTCTCACTCTTCTTGCCCAGGCTGGAGTGCAATGATGCAATCTCGGCTCACTGCAAGCTCTGCCTCTGCGGTTGAAGCGATTCTGCTGCCTCAGCCTCCCAAGTAGCTAGGATTACAGGCACCTGCCACCATACCCAGCTAATTTTTGTATTTTTAGTAGAGACAGGGTTTCACCATGTTGGCAAGGCTGGTCTCAAAATTCCTGATCTCAGGCAATCCAACCACCTGTAATACAGGCATGAGCCACTGTGCCTGGCCAGGAAGAATTGACATTCTCACGATATTGTGTTCCAATCCATGAAAATGGTATATTTCTCTATTTATATAGGTCTTTACCTTCTCTCAGCAATGTTTTTTATTTTCCAATATACAGGTTATGTGTATTTTTAAAATACTTAGCTCTAACTAGTTCATGTTTTCATGCTTTTGTCAATGTGCTTTAAAATTTTTATTTTCCAGTGTTTCATTCCTAACATATAGAAATAATTGACTTTTATATATTGATCTCATATTCTGTAACCTTGCTGAATTTACTTATTAGTTCTAGGAATTTTTTGTAGTTTCTTTAGGATTTTCAACATAGACATTATATCATGAGCATAAAGTTAGAGTTTTATGCCTTCCTTTTCAACTTTTATGCCTTGTATTTCCTTATCTTGCCCCTCAGTACTGGCTAGGAATTTCAGTACAATGCTAAATAAGAATGGTGAGGGGACATTTTCACCTTGTGTCTAATGCTAATGAGAAAGCATTCAGTATTTTGACATTAGTATGCTGTTAAATATGGGTTTTTCATAGATATCATTTATCAGGTTGAGAAAGTTTCCTTTTGTTCTAGTTGCTAAGAGTCGAATTTTGTCAGTTTTTTTATGTCTATTGAGATGATCATATGAACTTTCTTATTCTGTTGATATTGTAAGTAATACTGGTTGATTTTTTAAAATGTTAAACCAACCTTGCATTCCTAGGATAAACCTCACTGGGTCCCTTTTTATATGATTGCTAGTTTCAATTTCCTAATTTTTAGTGAGAATTTTTGCATCTATGATCTTGTACAATATTCATCTGTGGTTTAGTTTTTCTTGTAATGTGTTTGTTTGCCTTGGTATCAGGATGATGCTAGCCTCAAAAATGAATTGGGAAGGGTTCCCTCCTCTTTTTTCTGGAAGAATTTGTGTGAGATATTTCTTCCCTAAATATCTGATAGAATTCACTAGTGAGGTCATCTGGGCTTGGCATTTTCTTTGTAGGAAGGTTTTTAAATTATGAATTTAATTTATTTAATAGATATGGGACTACTCAGATGTTTTTTGAGTCAGTTTTGATCATTTTTATCTTCTTGAGTTTTTGCTCATTTTGTGTATACTGTCCAATTTATTGGCATAAAATCATTGATAATTCATTATTATCCTGTATTACCTGTAGTATCTGTAGTGCCATCCCTTCTTCCATTTCTGATTTTGGCAATACGTATTGTCTCTTTTGTCTTCATCACTCTAAGTTTTATTGATTTTTTTTATCTCTCTCCTTTCAGATCTATCAGGTTTTGCTTCCTATATTTTTAATCCCTATTTTGGGGTACATACACAGTTAAGATTGTTATATCTTCTTGGTCACTTGCAATTGTAATTATAATTATGCAGGGTCTGTCTTCATCCCTGAAATATTCTTGTTCTGAAGTTCGACTTGAGTAATATTAATATAGCCACTCCTGCTTTCTTACCATTTTAATATTTATATATACCTATCATATCTATTTCTAATCTTTTAATCTACTTGTGTCTTTATATTTTAAATGAATTTTTTGAAGATAACATATGATTGAATCTTGCTTTTTTTACCCAGCCTGATAATCTATGCCATTTATATTTAATGTAATTTTTATGATGTTAAGTTTAAATCTGCCATCTTGTCATTTGTTTTCTTTTTGTCTCGTATATTCTGTTTCTTTTTTTTTTTTTTTTTCATTTTTCTTGCCTTCTTTGGGCTGTTTTTTGGTATTCCATGTTTTCTCCAACATTGGCTTATTAATTATACCTTTTTGGATTTTTTCCGTTTTGGTTTAGTTATTGCTCTAGGGCAAGGGTCAGTAAACCTTTCCTGTAAAGAAACAGATATCAAATATGTTAGGCTTTGGAAGCCATACTGTCTGTGTCACACCTCTGCTGTTGTAGCACAGAAGCAATTGTACATGTTACATAATGAGCTCATATGTGTGCCAGTAAAACTTTATTACAAAAGCAGGCAGTGGGCCACATGGGTTGGAGTTTGATGACCCCAGCTCTAAGTTTACAATATGCATGATTAATGTCACAGTCTGTTTTCAAATAATCTTACACTAGTTAACATAGAGTATTTTTAAAGTCTTTTTCCATTTTTTCTTTTTGTGTAATTTTTGCACAAATTTTTTTTGTGCAATTGTTCTTTCACTTTAGAGAGTACATTATCTTCTAAGTTAAAATGATTCAAAAATGCTTGTTGAATTGTATTCACGTATTTAAATACATGAACTGTATTCACGTATTTACTGCTTCTGGTACTCTTCTTTCCTTTCTGTTGATCCAGATTTCCATCTGGCATTTTTTTTTTCTTTTGCAGAAAGCACTTCCTTAACATTTCTGATATTGTAGTCCTGCTACCAACAAATTTTCTCAGCTTTTCTTTGTCCAAAAATGTCTTTATTTCATCTTCATCTTTAAAGGATATTTTCACTGGATATAGAATTCTGTGTTGACAGTCTTTTTTTTTTTTTTAAGCGTCTTATGAATGTTTCGTTGTTTTCTGGCTTGCGTGGCTTCTGACAAGAAGTCTGCTAGTAGTCTTATCTTTGTCCTTTGTATATAATATGCACCACCCTCCCCAGCTGATTTTCTTTGTATTTATTCTGCTTATGGTTCATTGAGCTCCTTGGATTTGTGGATTTACAGTTAATCAGATTTGGGAAATTTTGGCCATTGTTTCTTTAAGTTTTTTTTTCTGTTCCCCGCCCCTTTTTCCAGTACTCCAGTTTTACATATTTTAAGTCACTAATATTATCCTAATTACTAAAGCTTTGTACTTTTTGTTTTTTGGCTCTCAATCTTTTTTCTGTGCTTTAATTTGGATAGTTTCTGTTCCTGTCTTTAAGTTTACTGACCTTTTATCCTGGAGAGTCTAATCTACCATTGATTTCATGCAGTGGAGTTTTAAAATTTCATTTGTTTTTCATGTCTAAAAGGTCCATTTGGTTTTTTTTTAATTGGTATCTTTGGTTTCTCCTTCATTTTAGTAGTCTGTTGCTACATAACAAATTTCTCCAGAAGTTAGCACCCTAAAACAGGCATTTGTTATCTCGTGAAGTTTTTGAAATTCAGGAACCCAGAGCAGTTTTTAGCTGGATGGTTTTGGCTCAGGCTCTCGTCAGAGGGTGCAGTTAGGGGCTTTTGTCCTGGGTTGCAAAGCTGAAGGCTTGACAGGGGCCAGATGTTCTGCCCAAATTCATTTAGGTTGCCCTTGGCAGGAGACTTCACTTCCTCTCTATATGGACCTCTCTGTAGGTCTGCTTGAGTATCCTCACAACATGGCAGCTGGCTTTCCCCAGAGTGAGTGCTGAATGAGTTAGAAAGAGACAGACAGAGCCAGCCTAAGATGGAATCTACAGTGTCTTTTATAATGTAATCTTGGAATTCATATACTATCACATCTGCCTTTTTTTTGAGATAGAGTCTTGCACTATCACCCAGGCTGGAGTGCAGCAGCACTGTCATAGCTCACTGCAGCCTTGAACTCCTGGGCTCAAGTGATCCTCCTGAGTAGCTGGGACTACAGGTGCACACCACCATGCCTGGCTCTGCCGTTTTCTATTGATCATGTAGGCCAACCTTGGTATGATGTGGGAGGAGACAGCACCAGGGTGTGACTGCCAGGAAGCAGGGTCGCTCAAGGCCGTCCTGGGGGCTAGCAGCCATCCCCTTCATTGTGTTCATGTTTTCCTGTAAATTCTGCAGCTGTATTCATAATTGCTGTTGTAAAGTCCTTGTCTGCTGATTTCATCGTTTCTGGACTTATTTCTATTGGCCGAGTTTTCTTCTAGCGGTAGACCACATTTTCCTTTTTTTGCATGCTTAGTAATTTTTGATTGTGTGATGGGCATTGTTAATATTATGTTGTCGAGTATATGAAAGTGTGCAGATTTCCTTGTTTTTTCTTTGAAGAGTATTCGGCTTTTTCTGGCAAGCAGTTATTTTGGGGTCAGCTTGATTCTTTCAAGAACCGTTTTCACAGTCTCTTGGGGCTTGTATGGATTTGCTTTTATTCCAGGGCTAGTTTAACGCTGCTACTAAGACATGACCCTTCTGAGGTTCCTGGCAGATGCCCTGAGTGCTCAGCAAGAACACCTGCTCTGGCTGGTCAGCACGTGCCTGTCCCCGGGCCTGTATGACCTTTGGAGTTGTTCCCTGGCAGCTCCCTGGTGTGCTTGGCTCAGCCTTGCGGAGTTGCATGCTGTGTGCATGGAGCGTATTACTCAGCAGCTCAGCAAGACCTTTCTCCAGGTTGCCAGAAGCCTTCTGTGCCCAGCTCCGCCCTCCACAGATCCTCCCTTCCTCTCAGCAGGACCACCATGCTGAGCTTGAGCTGTACCCCCCAGCGCCAAGCCTGGAAGAGACCACTGGGCAGAGCAAGGGGTGCTCAGAGGTTCACCTCATTTGTTTCTCTGTCCTCAGAACACGGTCCAGTGTCTGTGAACAGTTACTTCATGTATTTCGTCCATTTTTCTAGTTGTTTACAACATGAAGGCAAAGCTGGTCTCAGTTGCCCAGCATGACCTCCCAGATCCACATCTGAGGAGGAGCAGCAGCATCGGGGTTCCACCTTACGGTTCTCCCTTCTCTCCTTACGAAGCAAATCCAAGGCATCGTAATCAGTTTAGCTGCAGTCATTCAAATATTTTAGCATGTGTCTCTGAAAGGCCGGTGACTCCATCAAGCCCCAACCAGGGTCCTTTTATTGTGGCAGGACCTGGCCTTGGTGGGTGAGAACAGTGGGGAAAGGGGCAGCGTCCGGCAGGGTGACCACCTGCGTGAAGGAGAAGAGGGACAGAGCGCCTCGTGTTGGACCAGACGGGGGGCTCAGGATCTTGGGCTGTAGCTGACCGCGTGAGGCCCTTAGCCTCCAGAGAAGGAGCTGGTTTAACATGACCCATGGTTGTGGAGACCTTGCTTCTCAGGTGGGGCTGCCGTGCCCCTCTCGTCTTCCCACATACGCACGTTACAGAGATCTGTGGAGCCGAGGGGCTAGTTTCACCAAAGTAAGACCTGGCCGTGTCCGCCGCTCTGCTGGTCTGGCTGGGGCTGCAGACACAGAGCCCCACAGCGAGGGACTGAGACCGCAGACATGTATCTCACTCAGTTCAGGAGGCTGAAATCTGAGATCAAGGGGCACCGGAGTTGGCTCCTGGGGAGGACTCTCCTGGCTTGTGGACGGCCACCCCTTGTATTCCTGTGTGGCCTTCCTCCTGTGCACTGGGAGAGCTCTGTGCCTTGCTGGATGAGCACCCACGCCCCACCCTTAATGACCTTCATCAGACTTGACTTCCTTCCTTAAAGGTCCTATTTCCAGATACAGTCACATGGGCATTAGGTTCGTATCTCAATTTGGGAGGACACGGTTCAGCCTGTAACAGTTGCTCTGCACAGCCCTACTTGCTTACATAATAGATGTTCGCACGCGTCTGTGCACGTGAACTGCGTGTTATATGTTGCACATGCAGCGTTACTAAACAGGGTTCCCTTACACCTCCCGGGGCTCCTGGAGTAGCATCTTCTCTTTTGCTGGGAACCTTGCCGTCTTTCCTCTCCCTGCCCCTCCTAGCCCATGGGGGCCACCTGCTCTGTTCCGCGCCTTCCTTTCTCCTCTGCTTGTGCACTGAAAGGTTCTGCCAGCAGGGGAGTTAGTGAGTAGCCAATGGAGGGTGTGCCCAGCCTTCCTGCTGCAGACCTGCCTCCAAGTCAACATGGACTTCCCTCCCTGCACCCAGAACTTCGCGTTGTTCTTAGTGGCATCTGGGATCAAGGAGGGCGACTTTCAGCCAGTTGGGGGACGTTTTCTTCTTGGTTCCTCGGCTCCTGCTTCCCTGTGAGCTGGGCAGTCTCAGCCCAGGTCCTATCCGGTACTCAGCTGGCCTCGGTGCGCACAGCACAGGCTTGAGTGCAGCCATGGGGGCGGGCAGGGCATGGCAGGGCAGAAGCAAGGCCTCTCAGAACAGCTGAGTCTGAAGGGTCAGAAGCCATGGCCCCTGTCGGAGGCTCTGGGGCAGCCAGGGGAGCTGCTCGTGAGTTGTCTCTGGGGCAGAAGGAAGGGACCTTCACCTGGGCTGGGACTGGGCCTGGGTCCCCAGTCTCATGGGGAGTTTGTCCTTGATTATACCTGCCCTGCAGAGGGGAAGGAGGCCCTTGGCTCGGAGTATGCCTGCCCCGGAGCTCCCAGGTCCAGCTTGGGGACCACTCACTGGGCACAGGTGCAGTGTGCCTGTGGCCAGGCCTGGGGTGTGGTCGATCTCCATGCTGCAGAGCCGGAGGCCTTTGTGCTCTCTCCCTGCCCTCCCCCTCCTCCCCACCTCCCTACCCCACCTCTCTCTTGGAGCCCTCCAGTCCCACCCCTCCCTGTGTACAGTAAGTGCCCAGGCGGGAGGGCCAGTGGGTACCGCTGAGCCGCACAAGGCCCCAATCGAGCAGGTAGCAGGTGGTGTGCTGCAAGCCGCTCTTCCCTCCCAGGTCAATTCCTGAGCCCGCCAGGCGATCGATGGAGAGCCACCTGCCTCTGGGTAATGCTGACGGGTGAGAGCCACTCAGCAGCACTTCTAATTTCTTTTTTTAAGAAAGCCGCACTCAGCCCCAAGCTGTGCGGAAAGCTATAGGATTATCAAGATCAAAAGGTCAGCCCTCTGCCTCCTCTCTCCCACCAGAGCCTCACCCTGGCCACGGCGGGTGCTCCCCTCGGTGTCACGGCCAGGCCGTCATCTTTTCCCCGTGCTGCTGCAGCGTCTCCTCCTGAGACGCCTTCCTGACCAGCCGGGGCCACGGTCACCCGCTCAGTCCTCTGCACAGTGGCCCAGCCTGGCCATGCCATGACACGGTTGTCTGCTGGTGTGTGTCGCCTCCCCAAAGCTGACGCATTGGTGGGGGACCCCAGGTCTCACCAGCTGTACACCGAGACAGCCTCGCTGCACTGACCTCTGGCACCAGCCACTGTCGCTGGGCAGCCTGGTCTTCCTTTTCTATCCCCACTCAGGTGCAGATGGAGAGCCTGGAACGCTGTCCCAGAATGACTGCTGCCCAGGCGAAGCACAGACCCTAGCATGTGGTGCTCAGAGAGGCCGGCCTGGCCTCAGCCTGGGCCCGTGTGTGTTCCACACCTCCTCACCGGAACTGACCCTAGCATGGGGTGCTCCAAGAGGCCCCCTGACCTCAGCCCAGGCCTGTGTGCTCTACCCTTCTTCCCTGGTGCCGACTTGATGAGTTCAGTGTCCATTCTCGCTGAGCCACGGGGAGCAGCTTCAGGCCCAGGAGTCCCTGAGCATCCCATCTGGAGGCAGGATAAGCCTTACCTGCTCCCCAAACACACGTCTCCCCACTGGGCTTCAGGGCCAGCTTGGGCTTCGGTGGAGGTGTCCGTCAGGGGTGAGCTGAGGCCCTTGTCGAGGGCACATCCTGCACCCGGGGTGCCCACTCCCCCATGGTGGTCAGGGGGTACAGTGAGGGAGGCAGCAGTGGGCAGCTGGTGTGTTCCCTGCCAGGATCTCCCCCTACCCCTCCATCCATCCAAGAGCCCCCTGCCCAGCCTCCTCAGCCCAGCCCCAGAAGAGCCCCTTTTCCCCCCATCCCTAGAGAGCCCAGGTGCTTTGCCTGCACCCCTCAGCACTGTGCAGCCCTGGCTGTGCCATGCTCCCACTAGCTCTCCACCGGGGCTCCCCAGCTGCCCCCACCCCCCAGCATCCTCCAGGACTCAGTCCAAATGCCACCTTCCTCGACACCCCCCCACCTCCTCCTCCCAGAACCCTGTCCCCTCTCCCACCCTCTTGCTGTAATTACAACCCCATTTAGGGCTGGTGCTCTCCAGCCCAATGAGGCCCCAGGACAGGACCCAGACTCGCACCCCAGCCCGTGAGGTCCAGAGAGGTCTCCCCAGCCAGTGATGGGGACTGTGCGCCAGGCTCCCTGCACACGTTTATGGTGGGGGTCAAGGCCCTCTCTTACGAGAAGGGACACCAGGGCAGGGGAGGCTGCATCAGAATTGGAACCAGGCCCCCCAGCCCCCCGGGGGGCTCCTCCCCGCTCCTCCACAGCTCAGTGTCCAGCCCCCTGGGGGCTCCTCCCCGCTCCTCCACAGCTCAGTGTCCAGCCCCCCGGGGGGCTCCTCCCCGCTCCTCCACAGCTCAGTGTCCAGCCCCCCGGGGGGCTCCTCCCCGCTCCTCCACAGCTCAGTGTCCAGCCCCCCGGGGGGCTCCTCCCCGCTCCTCCCCGCCCCTCCACAGCTCAGTGTCCAGCCCCCCGGGGGGCTCCTCCCCGCTCCTCCACAGCTCAGTGTCCAGCCCTTTCCCGTGTGACTCTGCATCACTGCTGGGCCGGGCCCTTTCTTCTCTCGGTTTCTCATCTGGGGATAAAGTCCCCAAAGTGGGATTTCTGGATCGAAGATCATGGACGTCTCTCTCTCCATGACTGTTACTGGCTTTCTCCTGACGCGCTCCCCACCCTGGGTTTTTGAATTGACTGGAAGTGTTGACATTTTATTGACATCCATCGCAGTGTCGTCTCCAAACAGAATGATCCTTACCGTGGGGCCAGATCTCAGCACAAAGAGGGCTTGGAGCTGGCTTTCTCATTCCTGTGTTTGTTCGTTCAGGAAGCATTTCTCCACATCACCCGTGTCTGGCCCTGTGCTGGGGGCAGATGAGAGAGGCAGAGTCCGGTGCCCAGGAGCCCACAGCCAGCAGGACAGCCCTGGGGACCTGCCCATGTGAGTGGGAGCCAGAGGGAGGAGAGAGCAGCCTCTGCCCTGGGCTGCATCCTGGAGGCGATTTTCAGCCTGCATCCTGTTCTGGAAAGAAAGGCCTCTCGTTCAGCTGAGCCCAGTTCCATGTCGCAGGCGACTGTGGGATGCTAGACATGGGCTGGACATTAGCAGAGGCAGCCGGCCTGCCCTGGGGCTCCGGGTCTGGGAGCAGAGACAGACGGGGAAGCCGCAGCAGAGAGGGTGAGGGCTCACCCAGGAGCAGGTGCTGTGGGGAGGCCTGGTGTGCCTGGAGCAGGGGCCTCACTTCCTGGGGCTCAGGGCCGTCGACCAGGCCGCTGGGCACAACCTGTCCTCTGGGAAACGGCGTGGCCCCTGATCCTCTCTAGAGTGTTGGAGTCCCAGGCCTGCAGCACCCCGTGGGGCTCCCAGTGTGTGTGTGTCTGACCCTGCAGGCAGCCCTGCAGTTTAGGTGTCAGCCTCCCTGCCAAGGGACAGGGGACAGAAGGAGCTCATATGGCCTGCAGGGTGTGGAGGAGGCTCCCCAAGGCCTGGGACCTGGACTGCAGTTTTTGGGCCTGGACATGTCAGCGGGAGCTGCCGCCTGGGAGTCGTGACAGAACACAGCAGAGCCTGGAGGTGAGAGGCCTTCATCCTGCCTCTCCCTCCCTCCACTTTCTCCATCCTGTGGGCTCTGAGCTGCCGTGGTTCTGCCCCCCTCTCTTCTCGTCTCCTCCTCCCCCAAGTGTGAGGACCCTAGACCCTGTCCCCTCCACGTCCTCTTCACCTCCCCTCTGGGGCTCCGGGTTGCTGGCCCTCTGGGGAAGCCTGTGCCGCCATCACAGGTGCTGGAGTTCAGTGTGGCAGGCAAATGTTGGGCTCAGCGTGGCAGGCGTCGTGTTGGGTTCGGCGTGGTGGGCGTCGTGTTGGGCTCGGCATGGGGGTACGTGTTGGGCTCGGCGTGGCGGGCGTTCTTTTGGGTTCGGCATGGGGACATGTGTTGGGCTTGGCGTGGCGGGAGCCGTGTTGGGCTCGGCATGGCGGGCGCGTGTTGGGCTCGGCGTGGCGGGCGTTTGTTGGGCACCACCTGGGCCGAGTGTGACACATTGTGAGCCACCGCCTGCATGGCCTTCCTGCCAGCAGTTCTGGGTAGCAACTTGCATCTGGGGTCAGTCACTCTCCCTGTCTCGGTTCAAGGTCAGTCTTGTTCCACCGTATCTGGGCCTCCCACACTTCACCTACCAATGTGGACTCCGGGTCGGCATGGCAGGGGAGGCACGGGCGAGGCACCCCTTGGCTTATGAAGCACTCCAGCCAGCCACCTGTTGGACCCCGCTGCTTCCTGGGCTCACAGCCTGCCTTGTCAGACGAGCCTGGCTCCTCCGTCAGCAGCTGGACCCAAACCTCCCTGCCCCACGGAGGCACCAGCAGGAGCCCGGTCTAGGTGTGGTGTGGCATCACCTCCTGCAGGGACAGCCGTGATGTGGTCCATGGAGCCCACGCAGGTGATCTCCACGAGGCTGCGGTCTCGGTCCCCTCAGCCCGTGCTAGTGCGACGGCTGATTGACAATCGTAGCTCATTACCGATACGCACTAATTGAATTACCCTTTGGCTGCTGGGAGATGGATAGCACAGCCAGGCTGGAAGATGGCTGTGTTCCGTCTTGTCACATTTTTCGGTGTTTTTTCCCAGGTCCATGTGATACTGAGGTTGGAGAGAAGGGAGGCGGCGAAGGCACCGGGAAGAGGGGCCTGGAGAGTTGCCTGCTCCCAGCCGCACGCAGGCTGAGCTCTTTCAGGCCATCCCTGTGCCCAGCCCTGGGCTGGGAATTTAAGGAACCTGGGGAGTTTAGGAACCCGGACTTGGTTCTTGCCCTTGAGAGCCTGCGAGGTGGATTTTGGGAAGAGCTAAGAGCCTGTGCCGAGGTGGATGCTGGGAACTCGGGCCTCTGGGAGAGGGTGTGGGAGGGGGTCCCAGGCAAGGGGTGCTCTCCACGTGGGCTGACTGCTCCTTCCCTGGCATTCCCCTGGGCCTCTGTGGCCCCCCACAGCAGCATGTGCACCTTCTCCTTGAGACCCAACCCCGCCCCACACCGGCAGCCATGGCAGGGGGCCCTGGTTCCTGGGCATGGATCATTGCTCGGATGTTCCTGTCCCGGGCCTCACCATCCAGTGGCCTGGACCAGCTGTGTCGGTGCCACTCGGGCCCCACCCCAGCCTGCCGAGCCAGAGCCTGCCTTTCACAGGGTCTGCAGGGAGTTCTGCACATGCGAGGGTCTGGGCTGTGCTGGGCTAGCTTTTTGCCTGGCATGGTGAGGCAGCACTTCCATGCTCAACTTCATCCGTGTGGGGAAGAGTCTAGGGTCTCTGTGCAGAGGGTTGGTGTGCCAGGGCTTGCACCACTGGGCCCCTGTGCTGGGGGATCACACCTCCAGCTCCTTAGCTGACAGGCTAGTCTTGTGGGGGTCTTGTGGGCTTTCTCCTGGTGGTGGTCACTGCGTCCTGTCGGCCCTTGGTGCTGAGCCGCATCCCTAACTGTGAGAACTCTCATCTCTGGTTACGGCTGTGAACACACAGTGCACATGCAGTGCACGTCACTCCTACCCGGCACGGGCTGTGCTGACTTCCAGGCAGGCCGTAAGTATATAGCGTGATGCTCTGGAGAAATCCAAGCCTAATCCCAGGACCCCTGGATAATGCTCCATCCCTGGAGGGACCTCCTGGAGCCCCCTCCCCACCCCCTGCTGAGCCTGTACTTTCTCTGTGCAAATTATCCACAGAGTGGGGTGGGTGAGAGGCCTTGCTGGGGAGGACAGACATGGAGGACCCTGCTCCAGCAGCCCAGGAGGTGCGGCGTGTGTGGGAGCGGCCTGGGAGGCGCGGCGTGTGTGGGAGCAGCCCAGGAGGCACAGTGTGTGCTGGGCGGCAGCAACCGTGGAAGCCCACGCTGCCCCCACAGTACCCAGGAGCCGGGGAGACAGTGACTTGAAATCTCAGAGCCGATTCCTTACAAATCCAGAAAGTTCTCATCGTTTTGGTTATCAGGAGGTGGGGCTTGGCTCCCTGTTCTGCCTCGAGGTTATCTTGGCCAAATTGTCCACCCCAGGGGCCACTATGGGGTCAGGAGTGCTGGTGTCTGGGGAGCCACAGCGCACCTCGGCTGGGCGGAATGGCAGGGTGCAGGAGGTCCCTCTCTGAGCGTGCATGGCAGGGACTGTGCTTACAGAGATCAGAAGGGGAATTACTGCCGGCCTCTGCTCAGCACCACGTGGGGCAGGGCAGGGCACTGATCATACAGAGGACGGATGCAGAGGGCCCCCAGAGGCAGTTGTCGCCCCATATTAGGGAAGGCAGGAGAAGCGACCAGAGACACCGCTCTAATTATGTGACTCTTATCTGGGCAGGGACTGTCTCCGATGCATCGCCATCTATTTTTAATAAGCCATTGGAACAACTTCAGCTCCAATTATTGTCCAGAGCTGATGGCAGGGGCCGGTGCTCAGCCCGTCCAGTCCCTCCAGTGAGGCCCCTCCCTGTGCCACCCCTCCCAGCCTCTACAGCCACCCTGCAGGAGCCCTGCCCCTGAGGCCAGGAAGCGTGGCCCTTCTCCCTGCCTGCAGGAGGTCTCAGGCCCAGGTTCCTGAAATGGAAATTGGGCCCCAGCCACCGGTAGAATCAGGCAGGACTCCGCTGAGATGTGCAGAGGGCTCTGTGACCCGTGGCCCACCTCGCTCCTACTTGCTGCACACCTGTGGTGGGACACGTGGCCCGCTTTGCGCTCTGCAGAAGATTGGGCGGGCAGAAGGGCCAGCTCTGTCCCAGTTCCTGCGGCCCCCAGAGGAAGCTGCTGCTGCTGCCTCATCCAGACCTGGAGCTCAGGCTGCAGCGCCGCCCTCCATGCTGGTCCCGCTTCTCTCCTCTACATCTTCCAGGGGTGTTCCTGCGGTGGCAGCCAGCACCTCATCCTTGTCCCACACATCCTTGTCCCCTGCGTTCCCCTCTTCCATTAGCCCCGAGGACCTCTGGAGCTTGGGCTAGGCATGAGTTTCATGTGTGTCCCTGGCATATGGCCAGCGATGCCAGGGGAGGCCCTTGGTGCCTGTGTCTGTGGCACTGACTGTGCCATCCATCTCACCAGCTTCTGCCTGCCTCTGTCTCCCACTTTGCCCCAGCTTGGCCCTAGAGCTCCAACTACTGCAGCCGACCTCAGCCCCTCACCCACTGGGCCGGCAGGTGCTGCTGTGGTGACCCACTCTGTGGTCAGGAGCCCAGTGTGAGTACTGCCCACTACCTCCCCTACCTCCGAGCCGCACCTCCCCATCCCTACTGGAGGAGAACCGCTGTGGGCACGGACAGTGGGCCAGCACAGTGAGATGCCGCAGGAGCCTGGCCCAGCCAGCGCTGGCAGCTGAGCTGCCTGTCTCTCCTCCTTGGCCCTCACCAGGACCCATGTCGCTGCCTCCCCCTGCTTCCCTAGTCATGGTGCACCCTCACTGAAGGCCCTCGGGGCTCCTGTCAGCCCGTGGAACAGATCTAGTCGGTTTTCACGACATTCCCTGCCCTTCACCCCTGCCTGCCCCCAATGCTCCAGCCAAGCAGGACTGCTCTGGGGCTGGCCCACAGGAGGTGCCGTGGCCTCTGCATTGCTGCCTGTCTGCAGCCTCCTGTGGCATCTCACACCAGCAGCCTCTCTGCAGCGCTCCCTGAGCCTCGTCTTCTCCACTTAAGACCTCTCAGCATGGTGCACCCTTGTGTCTCTGCCCCAGAGACTGGACATGTCTAGAGGGTGGAGCTTGCTCTCATCTGCACTTCAGCCCTCCGTTCTTGAGAGCATGCTACAGCCTCAGCTTGCAGTGGGGGCACAGGGAGCTTTACAGAACCAGTTAGGATTCCAGGAGCAGGCTCTGCAAGGGTCCACCCTTGTCTTGGAGGACAGAGGCCATTGGGACCCACAGCACGAAGGCCTAGGCGTCTCTCCGCTCCCACCTGCACACCTGGCTCCCAGAGCACACCCGGGCTCTGCACCACCAACCTGGGCACCTGGCTTCCAGCATATACTCAGGCCCTGTACTCCCAGTATGCACCTGGCTCCCAGTGTGCACCCAGGCCTTCTGGCCCCCCTCCCCCGACCAGCCCTGCTAAGCATCTGTGCTCCCACCCAGTGTGTCAAGGGGCACTGGTGATCTCTGACATGGGCACCACTGGCTCTCCCAAGAATTTTGCTTCAAAACCAGTGTGGTTTTCCAGACCCAGGACTGCCCTCCCCTCCCCTGAGGCACGTCACAGCTGTCTGCCTGGCCCAGTGCAGGTCGGTGGTGCCTGTCACACTGGCAGACTTGTCCAGGGCTTCCCTAAGGGCTCAGTGGATCACTAGAGGCTGTCATCTGGCTCATGGAGCCCCGACGTCCCCAGGCGGTGCACAAGGCCTGTAGGCAGGAGCGGCTGCCATGCGAGAAAGAGAGCAGTCGCTTTAGATCCCATAGCTGCCGCTCTCTGGGTCTGTGCCTTCGCGTCTCCAAGGCAGCCAGTCCTGATTAACTGTGCAAACTTAATTACTTCACATCAAAGTTTGTGGAAGGCATTCCTCAAGGGAGCTTGTGTGAACAGCCTCTGGTTACCAAGAGGACTCAATTCCACACTGAGGTGATGATATTAATGCTGAGTATCCCTTCTCAGGTCTCCAGTCCTGCATCGTAGAAAGACTCATCTTCCCATCTGGCTGCTCCGTCGCCCTGCACTTGTAAATAATAATAAAGCAATTTCTTCCGAGGAGACAGAAGGGAAGCTTGCAGGGCAGGGTGTCCTGAGACCCCTGGAAGCTCTGCTGTGGGCACTCAGGGCTGCAGCCGGGCAGCAGCAGGGCTGGGGTGCCCCCGGGCTGGCACCAGGCCTGGGGGACCCATCTGTGCCCGGCAAGGTCAGCTTCGACTCAAGGGACAGGCAGACAGTCCTTGCAGACCCCCAAGAGCTTATCTCTGTCTCTGCTGGCCCCTCTTTACCCAAGGAGGAGCCACCATGGAGAGCTGGGGTCTCGGTGGGAACCCTTGGGCCCCTGACTCTTCTGGGCCAGATCCCATGGGGCGGACACTTGTACACGCCTCACGCGTGTGCCCCCTTCCGGGAGTCCCAGAGACAGGATGGGCCTGGTCACCTGCTCTGGATGAGGCAGGCTGGGGACAGGGATGCTCCTGGAAGGGTGTCATTGGTCAGGTGAGAGCGTGGTCAGCAGGCTGTGGGCGTGGTGGGTGTCTCAGTGGTTCAGTGTGGCTATACCAGGGCTCCTGAGACTGCGTGGTTTATGAGGAGGCTTATTCGACACAGGATTCTGCTGGCTGCAGAGTTCAGAATTGGTCATTTGCATCTGGCAAGGTCCTCAGGCCGCGTCTACTTCTGGCGGAAGGCGAGGGGAGCTGTTGTGTGCAGAGAGTACGCGGCGAGAGAGGAGGTGGGGTGGTGGGGGGCACCAGGCTCTCCCAACAGTGGGAACTCACTCACCTGAGGGAGGGGGCAGTCTGTTCACGAGGGCCCACCCGCACAGCCAAACACCTCCGGTTAGGCCCCGCTTCAGTATCGGGGGTCAGAGGTCCATGTGAGGTCGGGAGACAGACATCCCAAGGTTCTCAGGCCACATCTACTCCTGGCAGAAGGCAAGGGGAGCTGTTGTGTGCAGAGTATGTGGTGAGAGAGGAGGCGGGGCGGGGGGCACCAGGCTCTCCCAACAGTGGGAACCCACTCACCCCAGGGAGGGGGCCAGTTTGTTCACGAGGGCCCACCCGCACGGTCAGACACCTCCGGTTAGGCCCCACTCCAGTACTGAGGATCAGGGGTCCATGTGAGGTCGGGAGACAGACGTCCAGGCCACAGCCACGGGTGGGTGAAGGGCACAGCTGCAACAGTTCTGTGCATCAGCTCGTTTGGATGTCTAAGGAATATTCGTCTTCCTGACAAATTGCCCAGCAACTAAGTCATGGGGACTTTGCAAATCCACCCTTTAAAGACTGCCGGCAGGGGGTTGTTCAGAAGCCAGAAGCAATTTGGATAATGACCCATCCAGCCCTGAGCCAGTCAAAAGGAAGGGCTGGGCCTTTGAGCTGCAGGTTCCCTGAAGCTCTGGCCAAAGGCCCATCCCCCTCGAGTCCCACGCAGGAAAGGGGCCCCAGGTCTGCCCTGCAGGGAGCCAGTGCTGAGCCGGGACAGGCCACAACCCCTGCGGCCACCTCCCCTCTTCCTTCAGGTGTTCCGGTGTCTCTGCTCGCAACATAAGCGGCCAGGAAAGCGGCTCCGCTACTGTCTGACCCTCCCGGAGACCCTGGCTCTGGGGTCTTTTTTCCTCTGGAAGCCCCAGCAGGCTGCGGGAGTTCCTCCGCAGGGTATCCCCATCCCCGTCCTGGCCAGTTTCTCCCTCGGTTTTCATTGGGGCTTTCTATCCGGGTGCCTGACGGGGCTGGAAGAGCACGGGAGCCCACAGTGTTCCGGGACTGCAGGCCAGCCACCCTCCACCCAGGAGCTCCAGCGAGCGTCGGGGCAAGGTGGGGCAGGGCAGGGCAGCCGAGAATACAGGCTGAGCCCAAGGCATGGGGTGTGGGCCCAGGCAGGTGACAGTTTCTGCAAGCCCAAGTCTCCTCCTGGGTCTGGGGGTGAGATGTGCCTGGAGTGCTGCTCAGGGCTTGGCCTCGGTACTGGCTCCTGGGTCTTCAGGCCTCCCCTTTGGCAGGTGCTGCCCAGCCAAGCCGTGTTGTGCAGGGGCTTGTTACAGACCCTCCCCAGGTCTGAAGTGCTACCTCGTCTTTCTCCTCAGAGAGGCCCTCAGTGGACTGCGAGGTCTCCCTGCCCGGGCCTGGTGACGGCTGAACCGCTGGCCCCGGGCCTGCCGGTAGCTGCCTTTCTGCAGCCAGACTGTAACAGGCTCTCCGCGGACCCTCGCCAGTGCCTAACTAGATCCCAGCCCCAGGCCTCCCTCCCTGCCTTCTCCAGCCTGATGAGCTGCGCCTGGCATTCTCCCCTCCCTGGGCTCCGCTAACTCCGTTTTCGGAGGCCGAAGGAGTGAGGTCTTCAGCCCATGCCGGGGCAGCCTCCTTGTGCGCACAGATCCGGTTGCTGCCAGGCTTGTGGGGCTTGGGGCACCCTCCTCTGGTGGGTGGGTTGGGTGGAGGGTGTGGAGTGCGGTGCCCTCTCCCAGCCTCCAGGCCTGTGCAGGATGGCCCCACGGTCAGGGACCGGGCCATGAAGAGGAGGCTTTGGGTCCTCCCAACACAGGTGGGATTTGTCTGATCTCCTGAAGACACAGGCTCAGTCTAGTGCCCATGGGGCCCTGACATCTGACCTTGCCGGCCTCTTTTCTACGGCCAGCAAGTAGCCGTGGGCCCAGAGCCCACCTCAGACTGGTAAATGAGGGTTTCGGTGAATTGTTTTGTCTCTTTTGAGTTTGTTTTCATAGTCACTCTATTTATAGCAAGCTCTGTTTGTTTTCATTTTACAGCAGTGATGTCAATCTTGCTTTTACACTGGGTTTATTGAAGCTAATAAGGAAAGTTGGTTTAAAGAAAATACTAAGTAAGTAACAGGCCTGTAGGCAGACCGTTAGCCAGATGGCAGCCACTTGCTGGACCGGCCCAGGCCGGCGCCTTCAGCCCCCAGCAATCCCCGCTCAGTGGATCTGATAAACTTTATTGTACAGAGAATGATTCTGACTCTGTGAAAGGTTGAGAGACTCACACAGCCCGGGAGGGGCAAGGCGGGGAGGGATCCAGGTCAGCCCTGCTGCAGTCCTGGGACTCTCCAGCACAAATCCTCAAGCCCCTGCCTCTGGGGTCCCCACCAGACTTCGTGTACAGGACAGGGACATGAGGAGGGAAGGCCCCCTCTGGAACTTTGCCATCTTCTAGGGCACAGTTCAAACCGTGGCTGCTTCTGCCTTCCAGGCGACCCATGGCAACATCTGGAGACATTTCCGTCCTCACAGCTGGGGCCAGGCTGTCGGCCTCTGGTGGGCAGAGGCCGGAGGTACTGCTTGGCACCCTACGGTGTCCTGAGGAGCCCAACCCAGAGTAACCTGGCTCCCGACATCCAGAGTGCCAAGGCTGAAGGGTGCCACTCTTGGGGACACCGCCGACACCCCTGTGCAGCTCCCCGAGTTTCTCTGTGGAGGAAATGGGTGGGGGGTATCCAGCCACAGCTGATGCCAGAGGCTCTGCAGGTCTGGGAGGCCTTCAAGAGACTCGCTTCTCCAGTCACTCTGCGTCCCCTGCATGGTGGTGGTGATTCTGAGGCTGAGGACACACCCCAGGCCTCTGCGTTCCCAGCAGCTCCTGGGCCAGGGGGCCAGGAGTCCATCCAACCAGGGGCCAGGCAGAGCAGCGACACTTCTGTTTAGAGGCGTGTCCCGGCCTGTGTGTCCAGCCAACCAGGAGTCCATCTGACCAGGGGGCAGGCAGAGCAGTGACACTTCTGTTTAGAGGTGTGTCCTGGCCCATGTGGCCTTTAGTCCCCATCTCAGCCCCGTTTTCACGAGGAAAGTATAGCTTCAGAGAGGCGGAGCCAAGTGCCCAAGGCCCATGGCTAGAGGGGGACCAGCCCAGTATCAGCCCCGCCCCCACCCCACCCAGCACCTGCCCTGCTCCCCGGAGCCTGGCTGTGGCCGAACCCAAGCCCCAGGGGGTCGCCAGCCTCCTGCCTGTCTTTGGTGGTTGTGATTTGAATAGGGAGGCAGCTGTCCAAGCAGGGGCAGGGTGAGCGGCCGCTTCTGTTCTTGCATGCTGGGGACTTGTGCGGTACAGGCTGGGTGTCCCAGTGACAGCATCCGAGGGGAGGGGCGGGCCAGGACAGAGGTGGACTCCATCGGGGCAGCTGCTGGTACAACCACCTGTAGACTAGTCACTCCAGGCAGGACCCAGAACCAAGTGGGAATTCGACGGCCAGCCTGTCTGCCATGAGCTGGAGCTGCTGGAGAGCCCAGAAGGCACAGGAGTGACCCAGGGCAGCCTTGAACTATCCTCAGTGCAGTGCCCTTGGGCTCGGGATGCTCACAGCATCTCTTCCTGAGGCCAAGAGGGAGCACTTCGGAGAATCCTGAGATGTGAGCGGAGGTCAGGCCCCAGGGCGATGCCCAGGATGATGCTGAGGCTGGCGCCCAGGGGATCTGTATTCCCTGAAGCCGGCAGCCATGTGGGTGCAGTCGCCAGTAACCCCTGCCCTCGGTTAGGCACCCAAGGGAGCCCCCAGGCAGAGCTGGGCAGCTTTGTTTTCCAGACCTTCACTGGGGAAGAATAAAACGTTTTGTGAGGGACGAGGGACAGGAAACAGAGGCCGCCCTGCAGGGTGTCAGATCTAGGGAGACAGAGGCCGCCCTGCAGGATGTCAGGTCTAGGGACACAGAGGCCGCCCTGCAGGATGTCAGGTCCAAGGAGACAGAGGCCGCCCTGCAGGATGTCAGGTCTAGGGAGACAGAGGCCGCCCTGCAGGGTGTCAGGTCCAAGGAGACAGAGGCCACCCTGCAGGGTGTCAGGTCTAGGGAGACAGAGGCCACCCTGCAGGATGTCACGTCTAAGAAGACAGAGGCCACCCTGCAGGGTGTCAGGTCTAGGGAGGCAGAGGCTGCCCTGCAGGGTGTCAGGTCAGAGGCCGCCCTGCAGGATGTCACATCTAGGGAAACTGAGGCCGCCCTGCAGGATGTCAGGTCTAGGGAGGTAGAGGCCGCCCTGCAGGGTGTCAGGCCTAGGGAGACAGGCCGCCCTGCAGGATGTCAGGTTAGGGAGAGCACCAGCTGAGGGGTTAGGGCTGTGCCTAGGGCCTGGGTCCTCCCTCCTCTGCGGAGACTGCCACTGGCATCCACGCCTCCTTGCTGGCAAGGTCCCCAGAGAAAAACATAAAGTCCTGGCACCTGGGTGCCACTCAGACCTCCACCTGTGGGGCTCCCGGGTGGGATGTGCTCCGCCTCACAGCCACCTGCCTCGCCCGCAGGCAGCTGACTTTTCAGAGTCCTTTGGAAACTGACTCTTCAGAGTCCTTTGCACAGTAGCCGAAACGCATCTGCCTGTGGCTCTGCCCTGATCCTGCCCCTTGCAGAATGAGCTGGAATCATTGGGGAGGTGCAAGCAGGAACGGCCTGTGTGGAGACCCCTGGTGAACCTGCAGCCACAGGAGGCTGTCCTTGCCACTGTAGCCTGGTCAGGGTCCTGATCATCACAGCTGCTGCGCACCCAGCCGTCCGCCTGAGCGTTCTGGGGAGGTGGCTGCTCCTTCACACCAGGGGAGGCAGGCTGGGGAAGCCCGGCACCATCTCCCACTGCCTCTCTCAGGCGTCCGGCCCTCCTGCGTGTGGGGTTTGGTGTGGAGGTCTGCTCCGTCTCTCCAGGTCTCTCTCAGATGCTCCACCCTCCCACGTGTGGTGTTCTGTGTGGACGCCTGTTCCATTCCTCCAGGTCTCCCATGCAGGCCGAGTCGGGAGGCACCTCCCAGATCTGAGCTGTGTCTGGGTGGCCTTTCAGAGCCTCAGTGGAAAGGCGTTGTGGTCCGGGTGGGTTGCAAGGCATGACCTGGGCCCCAGCCCTGCTCTGGGTGCTCCCAGAGGCAGTCAGGCCCTGTCCCCAAAGCCAGGAGGGGCAGAGGCTTTGACTGCCCATGCTCATGAAGCGTTCCCGCTGGGCCTCCCTTCCGGCCAGGGCCCCTTTTCCTGGACCCAGTTTTCTGTCTCCAGTCTGTGACCTCTGGCTTTCCTGTGGGCCTCGGGTCTGTGTGGCCCACGTATCCATGCCACCACGTGCCCCCCGCATGTTCTCACTGGCCCAGCCTGCCCTGCACCCTGGCATGGGTCTGACCCTCGTGGCCCCACCACGTGGGAGGCGGTGCTGTGGGCGTCCTGGTGCCGGAACAGGGTCAGCAAGACCTGAATGAGTTTCAGGGCTGACCCCAGGACACCCATCCCTCAGGTGTGCAGAAGTGGGGGCACCACGTGGGAGCCATGGACGCCACCCCCTCACACACAGAGTCCCTGGATGGGAGGGGAGGGAGGCCTCGGAAATCAAGGACTTCAGGGGTCTCCGAGCCTGTTGGTGGCTGAGCCAAGGCAAAAACAAAAGCCATTCATCCCCTGTCATGCCGAGAGTGGACCAGGAACGGCGTTGGGGTCCGGCCTTGGGGTGCAGCTGGCCGGCCCACGTCCCCACACAGATCCCTGCACTGCTACCTCGTGGCTGTGGCGAGCAGGGTGCCTGTGCTCTGGGACTCCCAGCACTGCCACCGACGGGCGTGCCAGTAATGAGTTCCCCGCTCTCAGCCCGAGCCTGTGCTGAGGAAAAGCAAGCCGAAATTAAAGCAGCTTTCAAATGTTAGACCAACCAATTAAAAAAAGCAATCACACGGAAACGTGCATTTTTCAGAACTCTGTTGTTTACACTCCGTCATAATTAGTACAGGCGGGAAGGAAAGTTTGGGCTCTGTGGGCAGCAGGTGCCAGCGTGGGCTGCAACCAACGGACTCGGCCCTGGAGACGGTAGGAGGGGCCACCTCTGCAGGTCTGCATGGCCGGGGTGGACAAGAACCTCCCTGGGCCCCCAGCCTTGAGGTCCCAGGCACCACCTGCCTTCCTGGGCTGAGTGGAGGAGAGAGACAAGGACTGGCTGGGACATCAGAGCCTCAGAGGGGGTGTCGTGCTGGCCCCGCCGGCCAGGCCTCAGATGTACCAGGACCAGAACGTCTCCCGGTCCCTGGTGAGCCCTGGCCTTGCCCACACTCTTGTGTCCTCTTTTTTTGCTCCAAGGCCCCTCTTCCTCCTGTCCAGCTGGCCCAGCCCTTCCTTGTCCTTTCCCGGGCAGCCTTGGCCAGGGAGCTCATTCTCAGGCCCAGCCCCCTGACCGGAGCCTCATTCATCCCTGCCACAGCAGGGGCAGAAACTCAGAAGACGGCAGCGAGGCAACTGCCCGTGCTCCTGTTCCTCTGTCTGAAAACAGCTACGCAAGCGGGGTGGGGGACTGTGAGGAGCGCCTGTGTGACAGCAGAAGCCTGACCCTGGGTCATGGGGCCAGCAAGGGACCAGGCTGTGGCCAGCTGCCTCCCGGGGCATGACCAGGACACCGGCAAGCGGCACCGCCCTGTCCCGCCCCCTGAGAACAGCAAAGGCGGGTTTCAGGGGCCCTGAGCACTGAGTCAGAGGTTGTGGAAAGTCATCGCACCCACACTCGCCCGAGACGCGGGACAGCTGTTCCTCCTGGTGGGGCCACTGATGAAATCCTCGGGAAGGTGCCAGCATGGTCCCCGCTCACCACTGTTGCCTAAGAAACCATGGCTCTAGCTGCTGTTGGTGAGGAGTCCTGGGGGTTCCCAGAGCCTTGGGCACCAAGAGGGAGACCCTGACACTGTCCCTCCTGCCTCACCAGTCTGCCCCCCTGCAGCTCCTCCTCCTCACCTGAGTGCTGCCGGGGGGTTGGCAGGAGGCGTGACCAGCAGGGTCCAGCACAGTCAGGGTTTCCTGGGGGACCCAGGAAACAGGATGAGCTGCTGTGTGACCACTCATGGTCAGCTCAGCTTGAAGGCCTCCCTGGGGACGCACAGGCAGTGAGGTCCAGGCTCCCTGTCCCTCCCCCAGGGTGACAGAGCCTGGGAGACGCCCATGGGAGTCCCTCCAGCCATTGAGGTCCAAGACCACATTCCAGGGCTGGGTTACGCGTGGAGCCCAGAGGCATGCGGGGTGTGCATGGGCCCTGCCGCTGGCAGGACGCAGGACTTGAGCGTGGCGAGGCTGTGCCATCTTCCCTTCTGTGTTTGTGGAAGAGCCACCAAGCACCTCCTCCTGAACTTTTCTTTATTAATGAATCTTATCTCTGCTCACACAGCACTCAGCGGATGCAGGCCACGGGTGATAAACAGGGAGCGAGCAGGCCCCGATGAGAAATTACCTGCTCCTAGCCAGGAGATTAGCCGACAGCTGGTCGGCGGGGGCTGTGGGGGTGGGTGGTGCTCCACGTGCTGGTTCCCCCTTCCCGTCCCCCAACCCTGGCAGGGGTCGCCAGAGGCAGGGTGCCCCCACCGAGGCTGGCCCTTGGGGACTAGCGGGTTCTTCCCTGAGCACCTGAGACAGGCTGAGCCCAGAGCATGGCCCCACACCTTCAGCCAGAACCGAAGAAGCAAGATGTTCCTTCCCTTCATTTCCCCCTGTGCCCAACCTAACCTGCCAGCCCCATAGCCGCTGGCCTGCTGGTTCCACAGGCACGCGCGCCTCCCTGGTCCAGCCGTGTCCCGGTTCAGAGACACCTATGGAGGGGTGTCAGAAGCAGGAGGGGGCGGGGCCTTGCCACAGGCTGAGGGTCTGTGTCCCCCCAAAGTTCATATGTTGAAATTCCAACCCCCAAGATGAGGGGTAGGAAATGTGGCCCTTGGACTGGGATTAACTTTGTAAAGAAGCCGATAGCTGCCTCCCCGCACCCTGTGGGAGTACACAGCGAGGAGGTGCCCGCTGCACACCTGAAGCCCTCACCAGACGCCACGTCTGCCGCCGCCTTGAGCTCTGACTTCCGCTCCAGAACTGCTGTTGATAAGCCACCCCATCTGTGGGGTTCCAGCAGCCGGACGCAGAGACGAAGCATTGGTACCAAAAGTGGGGTATAGCTGTAACAGACCCCTAAAGCCACTTGAGCTGGGGAGTGGAAGGGGCTGGAGGGGTTGGGGTGGAGCCTGTGAAAAGCGGACGTTGCCGTGAACAGCCCATGAAAGGTGATGCTGGTGAGGGCTCAGGAGGAAGGGGGGAGCACTGTGGAGGGAGCCCCCATCTTCCCGCACAAGGAGTGTTCCCAGAATCGGTAGGAGGAGGCACGGGCAAGGCCACTCTGAGGAGGCCATGGGTGTATGTGGCGGTGAGGGAAGACGCCTCCGGTGGAGCTGGGCTGGGCTCGGGCCGTGTTTTCTGGAAAGCAGAGCGTGTGAGGGATGAGACTGGAGATTGGGCCGAAGCTCTTTGCAGGCCAGGCATTGAGGTGCTGCCTTTCCTCCTGCTGTGATAGTCAGATGCAGGCACAGAGGGGTGGCCTAGGGTGGCGTCCAGCAGAAGGAAGCAGAACTTAAGCACCTGGGGAATGCTCAGCCTGTCGCTGTCGTCGCTGCTGGAGAAAATGAGAACGTGTCTGGGAAAGAACCGTAGGGCATGACCCTGCGACCGTTTGATAGGGAGGCTCGTATGGGTGTGACCTCAGGCTCTGTCTGCCACTGCAGCAGACACTGCCAGCTGGAACCAAAGAGGAGGGAGACGGGAAGGACGAGGAGGGAGACGGGAAGGATGAGGGAGGCTGTTAACTTGGACCTGACAAGACAGGACCACAGAGCTGTCGGCCGGCAAACGCGCGGCTTTTCACCACAGAGGAAGGGTGACCCGGAAGGTGGTTCAGAAAACTCCCAGCCATCGCCTTCTTCAGAGGGGGACCGCAGCCGGCATGCCTCCCCCAGGCCAGGAGCTCTGCCAGGCGGTGGGCACGGGGTCTCCCCAGCGGGCCTGGGAGGCAGAGCATGGAGCCACAGTGATAGCTCTCAGGCCTCTGGGCCTCACAGGACTCGCCCCTTGGGGTTTGGCCTGCCTGAGGCCTGGCGCCCTCCCTCTTTCCTTTCCCCCTTTTGGAACGGGAGCATCCGTCCCCTCCTGTCCTGCCTTTGTCTCCTCCATTTGTGACGCGAGGTTGAGAGGAGACTTCGGAGTTGAGGGTTGATGAGACTGTTGGGGCTGCTGGGGTGGAGAAGGATGTGGGTTCTGTGGGGCCAGGGGCAGGATGCTGGGGACCAAGGTTTGTGTCCCACAGTTCCCACGTGGAAACCGATCCGCACTGCGAGGGCATGAGGAGGTGGGGTCTTCAGGAGGTGCTGAGGTGGTGGGGTGGGGCCCTGCTAAATGGGATTAGCATCCTTATAGAGGGGAGCCCAGAGTCCCCCCATCCCTTCCCCCGTGTGACAGGCGATGGGAAAGCAGCATCACCAAACACCAAGTTTGCCTGTGCCTTTCCCTGCACTTGTGGCCTCCAGGCCTGTGAGAAGTGAACTCTGCTTATGAACCACCCAGTCTGCGGCGGCCGAGTGGACTGAGACAGGCCTCCACAGGGCAGGTGCCACCACAGCGGGGATCGGAGCCATCTGCTCGCTGCTGGGGCCGGGGCAGTCTCAACCGCTTCCAGCCCCAGCGGGCTGGGTACCCAACACCGAGGCACCACGGCCGTGGTGGGTGCAGCCTGTCCTGGGCGCTCAGAATGTGAAGAGCCCGGGACGGGGGTGGAGGTGCCCCAGGGGCAGAGGCTGGGCGGCCCCGTGAGTGATGTGGTCTCCGCCGCGCCTGGATGGGGTGGATAAATGTGCCCGGCGCCCGTGATCGAGCTGGTAATTACCCTTCACAATGAGTGATATTAATCGTGAAGCACCCAGTGCGCGGCATGAGAATGGCGCCGGGAGCTGGCGGCGGCAGGAGAAGCCATTTATTAGCCTGATAAATGACCAAAAGATGGCCTTTCTGGTCAGCTCCTGACAGGGCTTTCTGATAACGGGGCCAAGGCAAGTCCACCTGTCAGGCAGCCAGGTGAGGCCTGCCCCGTCCTCCCCTGTTCGGCCACCTGGGCTGCCCGGAGTGAAATCGCAGGTTGGGAAGGGGTACAGAGGCAGGGCCCCTTGCAGGCGAGTCCCAGTTGCCTCCTGTCTCTGGGTGGGGATGGAAGGGTGGGACAGGAAGGAGGCAGCATCCCTCTGAGCTCAGCCTGGGAGAGGCGGGGGGCCCCCTTGCAGAGGGAGGCGTGTGGATGTGCGAGGCAGCAGGGACACAGTGTTTCTGGGTTGGTGATCAGTCTGCTGTAGTCAGGCAGGCGGGGCAGGGGCTGGAGCGGAGTCAGGCATGGCAGTGGCCAGAAAGCGTGGCATAAGGTCCGGTGTGCCCAGGAGGACACTGGTGCTAAGCGTCTGCTGTCACCTGCTTGTCTCTGTCACTGTCGTCTGATGCCTGACCAGGCTGAGCGTGTGTTTGTTGAATGAAGGCAGGGCTACCATGTGCGTCCTCCCTGCCAGGCCCCTTCACCTCCACTCCTTCTGGAGGGACCGGGCTACCTGCCATTGCTGTGCCCCCCACAGGGAGGCAGGTGTCAGCTCCACACGCGTGGGGCTTTCTCACCATGCCCGTCCCGACGCGGAGGGCAGTCCCGTGAGGCGACAAGTCCCACAGTCAGCAGTGCCGCTGCTATTAGAAGGTGGTGGTAGACTGAGATGACATCCGCGGCCCCTTCTGCCTCAGGGCCCCCACCCGCCCGTCCCCAGCTCATGTACATCCTTGGGGTCTCAGCCCAGATGCACTTTCTTGGGGCTCTCCCTGACCCTCCCGGGCTCCAGGCTCCTGGTGCGTGTCTTCGTCGGCTCCCACTCCACACTGGGATGGGACCCTGTGCCTTGAGTCCTGCGGGTGCCTTGGCTGCCCTGTGCTGTGAGCTGGCCCGTGCTCGGTGTGTGCTGGAGAAGCATGTGAAGGCCCAGATGAATGATGCAGACATGGGCTCCAGAGACAGCGGCCCGTCCTCGGAGGTGCCCCTTCCAGGCTCAGCACGTGTGGCTCTCAGAGCCTCATTTGTTGGCTCTCCTGGCCTTGGAGGGCAGCCCGAGGGTCCCAGCAGGGCGTCTTGGCTCGGTGGGCTCAGGAGCCGGGGGAGCAGCAAGTCCCGAGTCATTACAAGGCCTGTGCCGACACCGGGTGATTTAGCGGTGTGATTACTTCCTAATGCAGTATCTCGCAAAGCTTTTTATTAGATTTCTCCCCTTTTCCTTCCAAAGCCTCTTTGGAAATAAACACCCGGGGCTGTTATACTTCATACCACTCAGTTTAATTAACTTTTAAATCACATGACGTCCCCCAGACCTCTCTGAGATGCCGGCGGTCAGGCCGGGGTGGGAGCCTTGCTGCCCCAGCCTCTCCGCCCAGGGAGCAGGGCATTGCCTGATCTCAGCCTTGGCAGTCCTGAGCCTGGACTCCCCCCAGTGCAAGGTCCAGTGAGGGGGACCCTTGGAGGGGCAGTGGTTGCTCCTGGGGCTGTGAGTGTAAGGGTGGCAGAGATACCAGCCCCAAGCCAGGTCCTTCCTCTCAGTCCGGGGAACCCAGTGAACTCCACAGCCTGGTGCTGTGCTACAAGCGTGGGGGCCTGAGCCGAGCTGCTGTCATCCCTGAGAAACTGCCCAAAAGGTGCGTCTCGCCAGGTCAGCAGGCTCCTCGCCCGGTGCCAGGTCACGTCCATCCCAAGCTGTGTCCCCACAGCAAGCACTTTCTTTCCTGGGGCTTCTCCCTGACCCTGCTCTGCCTCAAGTCTGGGTCCTGCCCTGGGCCTCGGGCCTCAGGAGGGCTCCTCCCCAGGCCAACAGATTTCTTGAAACAAATCTTGTGATGTCCACCCCCAACGTGGGCACCAGTGAAGGTTCCCAGCCCCTCTGGTTGCCACTGACCGTGTCCGTCCACCCGTGTCGGGCGCTGCCTCCCAGGGCTCTTCCCGCTGTTGGTCCCAGCCCATTGTTTCTGCCACTCCAGCTCCTGGGCAGCAGCCAGGCGAACCAGCTATTGGCAGGCAGGCGACTCCAGCTCCCTGAGCAGCAGCTAGGAGGCCTGGCCTTTGGCAGGCAGGCGCCACGGATCTAGGCCCTTCTGTTCCTGCCTGGGATGCAGAGCAGTTTTCGCGGCGCTGTAAGTGCCTGTTCCTGAGAAGACAGAGGCTGCTGGCACTGAAGGGTGTGTCCCCGGCACTTTCCCGTGTGTGGACCTCCCACATGGCGTCTTCCTCGCCATGCCCTCACTGACTGTCCCGTTCTAGTTTTCTTCTTCTTGGGACCATTTTGGTTGGCGATTTGTGACTTTCCAGGAATCGTGCATTTCCTCTGAGTTTTCAGACTAACAGTGCTGTCCTGGCCCCCGAGCAGATTCCTCTGGCGCTGGTCACTGGGATGACGCACAATTCACCCGGGGCTTCCTGGGGCCGGGCACTGCTGGGGGCGCCTCTCATCCATGAGGGCGGCACGTTCGAGGTCTGAGCTGTCCCAGCACGGCCTCCCCGTCAGGGTTTCCTGTGACCGCGAGTCCCATCTCCAGGACGAACATGTAGACGCCCTTCCCCACCTTCTCCATGGGCTCAGCCATCAGCCCCCAACCCTGTGTCGGCCAAGGCCAGGCTCTTGTCGCCCACCCTGGTCTGGTCGTGAGTTACCCCTGCCTCCTACCCCTGTGCTGGCCGAGTCCAGGCTCTTGCTGCCGGCTCTGGTCTGGGCGTGGGTCCCCCGTGCCCCCGACCCTGTGCCGGCCGAGGCTGGGCTCCTGCTGCCCGCTCTGGTCTGGGCGTGGGTCACCCCACAGGGTCGCCGTCATCAGTCAGCAGTTGGGCTGGGAGGGCCACGTGAGTACCTGTAGATTCGGCACAGACGCTTGTGGCCTGTGGGCTCACTTCCTGCCCTCCCCGTCACCTCGTTGGCTCCAGCCGGGCTGCCACAGTGGATGCAGGGTCACAGAAGCTCAGGGCAACACGTTTGCAGACCTCTACCCACGGATGTGATACCAGGCCCTTCTCGCATCTCTTCCTGCTCTCTGATGCCCGGAAGCTGCTTCCTGTGGGGGTCCCATGCAGGGCCGGGCAGGTTTCAATGTGCCCTCCTCGCTCCCCGTCCAGGAGGGGAGGAGCTCCTAGTTCGGAGGCCGCCGTGTGCAGGGTCTGGCCTGCGGTAAGCATGTGTGTTTGCTGTTGTCACAATCACTGCCATCACCATCGGCTGGGCAGGGCCAGTGTGCAGGGGTGGGCAGTGCGCTGACGGATCGCAGGGCTAGCCCTGTGCCCTGGGGTGCCTCTTCCCCTCTGCGAACTCGGGCAACCATGGCTTTGGGGGTCCCAGGACCTGGGCTCAGCCCCATGCCTTCTCCGGCCCAGGCAGGCTCTGCCAAGTCATCTGTGCAGCTCCCCGGAGTCTTGAGCACAGGCCCGGGGCAGCGAGATCATCTGCCCAGGCCCTGACCTGCCATCTGCAGGAACTTGGGGTACCCCCACCTGGACCCGCAGCCAGTGGAAAGCAGCAGCTTCTGTTCATGGTACCAGGGGGCTGAGCCGGGCCCATGCAGCTGGGTGGCTCCAGAAATGGTGGTGTTGGGGGGCGAGTTCCTGGGAGGCAGGGTGGGCGCCTCATAAGATAGAACTCTCTGTGTGCAGGGATGCCTGGCAGTGGCAGCTGCCTGGAGGCGTGGGTCCAGAGGGGCCCTCGGGACCTGACTGGGTGCCTGTCGGTTCCGTCCTGTTCCCTTGGAAGGGGAGGCCTACCCAGGGGTTTCTGACCGAACACCAGGCCCAAGAGAAGCCGCTGCCCCGGCCGCCACTCACCCACAACCACTCAGATTAAGGCAAACGAGAGTGGTGAGAACAAACGCCTCGCAGAGCTGTTCCGGAAATTAGATTTTTCCCCTTAAGGTCACTCACTCCACTGGAAAATTAACCAATATTTTCCTAATCAAAGCGGGGTTGTTTCTTCCTCAGAGGAAGGTGGCCGCCCTTCCGGCGCTCGTCATTCATCTTGGAGGCAGCTGCTCCCGCCTGGGCTCTTGCTTTATTAAATAAACCCCGGTTTTTACGGCCGCCTCTCCGTGCCGTCTGCCCCCCTCACCCCGTCCAGGGAGAGCCACCTCGGGTGTCGGGCGCAGCGCCATCCTGCTGCCGCCGTGGGAGCAGGGAGCCTTCTTGAAGCCAGGACACTGCCGCTTCCCGTTCTTGGCCACACCGGGCACGACTTCTCAGGGCCTGTCCAGCAGTGCAGGCTGACGAGGGCGAGGACCCAGTCGGCCACCTCAGCGAGGTCCTGGCTGCCCCCCCGCAGACAGCCCTGAGTGCCCCCGCCTGCCTGCCACTGTCTGCACGGGGAGGGTCGACCATCAGGGGTCCAGGCAGCACTTCATAAAGCAAAGCTTCACCCAGATAAGACGTCTGGGCTGCTTGGGGGCTCTGCGTCTGCAAAACAGTACCTATGAAAATAAAGAGCCGTAGAGTCGTGGGCTGGAAGGACGACTGGTAAACACGGCCCCTCCTCGCTTGGACACTCGTGCTGTTCATAACGAGGACGTGGATGAGGGACCTCCCACAGAGCAGCACTTCCCAAGTGCTGCTGAGTGAAGAAGCCCTCGACAGCCTCGCACAGTGTCGGCTCCCTGACCCCGCAGGCGCATGTGTGTGTGTGCGTGTGCGTGTCCGTGCGTGTATGTCCGTGCGTGTGCGTGTCCGTGTGTCTGTGCGTGTGTGTCCGTGCGTGCGTGTCCGTGCGTGCGTGTCCGTGCGTGTGTGCATGTCTGCGTGCGTGTCCGTGCGTGTGTGTCCATGCGTGTGTGTCTGTGCATGTGTGTCCGTGCGTGTGTGTCCATGCGTGTGTGTCTGTGCGTGCGTGTCCGTGCGTGTGCGTGTCCGTGCGTGCGTGTCCGTGCGTGTGTCCGTGCGTGTGCGTGTCCGTGCGTGCATGTCCGTGCGTGCGTGTCCGTGCGTGTGCGTGTCCGTGCGTGCGTGTCCGTGCGTGCGTGTCCGTGCATGTGCGTGTCCGTGCGTGTCCGTGCGTGTGCGTCCGTGCGTGTGCGTGTCCGTGCGTGTGTGTCTGTGCGTGTGCGTCCGTGCATGTATGTCCGTGCGTGTGCGTGTCCGTGCGTGTGTGTCTGTGCGTGTGTCCGTGCGTGTGTCCGTGCATGTGTGCATGTCTGCGTGCGTGTGTGTATCCGTGCATGCGCGTTTGTGTGTGTGTGTGTGTACATGTACACCCGTGCTCACGAGCAGGCCGGAGGGCTACATGCCGTCACCTCTGTGCCCCTGCTGGTGTGATTCTGAGTGACTGGGTGATGAGTGATGAGTATTATTTTTATATTTCAAAATAGTGTGAGAAGGTGGCTATCCTATTGAGGCACAGACCAGTGGGCAAGGACCTTGGTGGTGGGGGGCACGCAGTCCTGTGGGGGACACGGGCTCCCCCTGTGGGGACGTGGCATCCCCTAGGATGCTATGGGCAGAGTCACCTCCGGGGCCCCTGGCTTATCCTCAGCAACCCAGAATTAAGTGACATCTTTCTCATTCTCTGGACCAGCTGTTTACCAGAGCAGGTCAGACAGAGCTCAGCTCCCCCATCTGCCAGGATTCAGCCCTGGGCTCTTGGAACCAGAAGCGCAAATCCCAGTGGTGCCCCTTGAGGGCTCACACGGCCTTCCCATGACCCTCATCTTCTACTCCTGGTAGGGCCTTGAATCCCAGGAGATCTTGCTCTCCCATAAGAAAAGCAGCTGTGAAAGCACAGCCAGGCCTGGTGACTGGCCCCAGCCTCCAAGGAGGCAGCAAGGAGTGCCGTGGACTGCGGCAAGCTTGGATAGAGCGTCCTATGCAGCGCGAGGGCCCAGCATTTCCACCGGTATTCAAACGGAGCCGGAAACTTCCTATTTCCAGCGGCCTGAGACCCCGAGCTATCCGTCATGCCCTGGCATGCACACAGCCCACCCACACCTCTGTCTACCTGAGTGGCCGATGGTCAGCCACACACACCAGGAAGCCTTTGCCCGGGCCGGTGGTGGTGATGCACACAGCCGCTTGCTCGTTGGCATGTGAGTCCCGACCCCTCTTGAGGCTGCAGCAAGCATGAATGTTGTTGAGGGAGGAAGAGTGGCCTGCAGACCCAGCCCTGAGGGTGACACTAGGTCTGTGTGCCCCAAGGAGCCCCTCCACCATCGTCTCTGCACAGACCCCAGCCCCGTCCCACCACATCCCACACTGGGACTCCCAGCCGCTTCTCTGTCATGAGAGCCCACAGTTCATTTGAAAACCAGTGTGGTCAGGGCCCAAGACTGGCTTGCATCTGGGTGGCCTGTTAGCCCTGGAGAAGCCGGCTGTGCGGCTGAGCAGCTGCATGGGTGAGAGTGGGAGCATCGCAGGTCACAGGGACCTGCAGTCCCCTCAGCACGTGGGAGCCTCACTTGACACGGCGAGTGGAAGCCTGGAGACAGCCAAGGGGTGCTAGGCAGGCCGATTCGTTCATTCTGGTACACAACGTAGCAAGTGCGTCCCGTGTCCTGGGCCCAGGGACGCTGAAGCGATGGAGACTAAGGCCTGCCCAGGGCTGAGGTCTCCCCACTGTGTGCATCCAGGCTTTGGGAGGTGGGCCAACAGCAGCTGCTGGACAGTGCCAGAACTGCTCTGCTCTCTCCCGGGAACCTTCCGGCTGAGCTTCCCTGCAGTGGCCACCCAGTGGGGGTTGGGTTGTGTGGGACAGAGGACAGCTAGAGTATAGAGGTCTCCACTGTCTCCTGGTAGTCGGGCCAAATCTTCCAAAGTCACCTAATGCTGCACACCCTGGTCCGCCCCGCGGCCTCCACCAGCACTGCCTGCCATGCCTGATTTACTGCTCCGTAATCCAGTGGCTTCTGCAGTTCCAGCACGTTCGGATGTGTCCCGAAAGAAAACCAGTGCTTCCTAAATGGAAAAGGACAAACGTGAGTTGGAAAAGATGCATGGCCTTCAAACACACACCCTGGACCAGGGAGAAACTCGCTGTTCCCAGGACAGATGGGAAAGTCAGAGGCCTTTAAAACATCATTTCCAAAATTAAATCACAGAAAGATACCTGCCGGATGTGAGGAGATTATCTGTATTCCATTCTTGGGGCCAAGGAGCAAATCAGCTGCAGAACATGTTTTGAAAGGTCTCTTTGTTATGAATGTGGTCAATGAAAACACGGAGCCATCAGCAGGACACGACCCTCCCCCTGCAGGATGAAGAACCTCCTGTGATATCATTCAAGCCCCACGAGCCATAGAGAGCAAACGGCAGCTTCATACAGGCTGCCGGTGCTGATGAAATGGAAAAGGCACTTCACACATCTTGCACATGCAAATTGCATCAGGCGGAGTATTTTTTGCAAAGAATGAAGCACTTCCTCCTCCTCGGCTCCTACTAGGGGGGTCTGGAGCAGGGATGCGGCCTCGGGCTCCTCTGGGAACAACACAAATGCAAACACAGCATGTCTTCCTGAGGTGCAGGCCGGACGCTTGATCACCCTTTCCTCCGCCCACTCCTTGTGGGGGCAGCTCCTGGTCCCCATGACCTCCCAGGGCCGGACAGTAACCTTCATGGCTGGACACACTTGGCCCAAGCAGCCCCTGGTATCTGTAGACTCCGGTTCCGGAGGGCACCTTGGGCACGAGTGACCCTTGGCATCTCACAGAGTCCCTTGGGATCTCACGGGGTCCCTTGGGTGCTGGCTCCTCTGGTGGCTGTAGTGTCATCCATCCTGCTGGTGTTTATACATGTCCTGAACCCTCCACGGAAACGCTGTCCGCGAGACCTGACCCCCTTTATGTCTTCTGTCCCAGCTGGAACCTCGAGTGTCTTTGCAGAGCTGGAGGAAGGGGCAGTGTTCCAGGCCCAGGGGCTGTCAGCCGTGGACGTCCAGGTCTGCAACACTGGGGGCGGCCTGTGCTGCCGACCAGCCACTAGCCCCGCAGGAAGGGCAACCGGAGGAGCCTGGCCCTGAAAGGTTCCCCACTGTGGTCTGGGGCAGGACGAGGCGGCCCCTTCTGCGGTTCTGGATACTGGTGCTTTAGGGAAAGGCCTTGGGTTTCAGCTACAGCCTGAGACTGCCTGTGTGGCTGCCCCTTCCCCAGTGACGTTGAACACGTGCGCGTCTCCCTGGTCATGGGCACCATCCTGGCACCAACTAAGTCTCCCAGTCTGTTCCCGGGCACCTCCCCTCCCTTGGGAAGTGTGGAGAGAAGAGCCAGGCACAGCTTTGCCCCCGAGGCAGCAGGGGGCCTTTCCTAGGGCCTGGAGGGATCTCTGCCTCCCCAGAAGCAGCTCCTGGCTCTGAATACCCAAGAGCCGAGGGCAGAGAGGACGCCAGCAATGGTGTGGAGCGTGTCCGTCTCCTAAACAGCGCTCCTTCCCGTGAGCCGGAGCCCGACGCGTGTCCGCATGGAACTTGTCCGTCTCCTCAACAGCTCTCTTCCCCGTGAACCAGAGCCCGATACATGTCTGCTTGGTTCCGAGGTGCTGTTTGTGGTGAGTCCCCATGCAGGGCAGCGGAGGGAGGTGACAGCTGTAACACACCAAGGTCGGAGCCGCCGGCCTCTCCTACATTGACATTCTGTGCGCTGCCTGTGTGTGACCAAGTCTCCCTCCGGAGTGCTGGGCCCTGCGTCAGCGTCAGAAAAGCTACAGACAAGATGGGAATCATGCATCTCCTGACCCTGAACCCAGCAGGCTGCACCAGGCGTTAAGTAGCTGGTCAGCACGTCAGGCACACAGGATCGCTGGGAGGGAAGAGGAAACCCCTTCGCTCCGCTCTCCCCGCTGCAGTCAGGGCCTGCCTCCTGTGCCTGCCAGCTGGGGCCATGGCTGCACAGGCTCTGTGCCCAGTGTGAGTCCAGGAACCCGGGCTCAGGCCCCTCCTCCCTGCACCCCGTCCTGCTTCTGATGGCGGGACAATGGCCCTGGCTGTGCTCACCCACTGACCCGCGGCACACTGTCTCCGTCCTGGCAGCAGCTGCACGAGGCAGGCTTTCCTGTCCCACTCGCAGAGGACAGACGCTTGGGCGCTGGAGTGGTTTGCACAGTGTGGCCACAGCCCTGCTGACTGCCCCTCCACCCCCTGCAGGAGCATTGAAGGATTGGATGCAGCAAGACGGGGCCACTCTGTCAGTGCCCAGCCTGTGCCAAGCCACAGCAGGATGTCCTGAGGGCAACGTGGAGAAAGGAGGGCTGGGCCCTGGGCTCCCCCCAACCTTTGGGGGACGGTCACCAAGGGGAGGTGTTGGGCACATGGCAGCCTCAGGGAGCACCTTCCCGGGCCAGCTGTAGGCCCATCCCGAGTTGCGTCCCCTGCCCCTCCCCCTGGGCCGGCCCTGCCCCCTGCAGGGCTCTGTGTAAAACTCCTTCAGTGTGTCCCCTGCCTGCCCCTGCCCCCTGCCCCTCCTCCTGTGCCCTGCCCCTCCTCCTGCGCCCTGCCCCCTGCAGGGGTCCAGGTAAAGCTCCTTCAGCAGCACGGGACCTCAAATGCCGTCCATGTCCCACACCTCGTGTCTCAGGGTCTGCGGTGGGGCACCCAACCAGGGTCTCTCCCCAGGTCTCCCACCAGCCTCGAGGTGGCCCCTCGTGCCCCTGGGCCCCTGCCTGTCCAGCAGCGGCAGCTGGGGCTCCCTGGCCCCTGGGAGCACTTACTCAAGCATGAGATTTTGGCAGGGGGGCCTTTGGGAACACCACACTTCTCCCCAAGGGCCACACAGGGGATGGCAGAGGGTCCCTGGGAAAGTGTGGACACTCATGGGCCCCCGGGGAGCCCCTGGCACACTGCTTTGTAGCTGGATGTGAGTTGAGCAGTTCAGCCGTGTGGAGGCTCCGTGACACCGGCCAGGACACACATGGAGTTGTGGGGGTTTTTAGTTTAGTTGCCTTCTGGTGGTAGTGAAATCGCGCTGACTTGCACGGGTGTTCCAGCGTAGGCTCCACTCGCCGCCCTTCCCGGCCCCACTCACATCCTAAGGGTGCTCAGGCCCCTCGGGGGAAACCAGACTTCTGAGTGTCCCCACCCTGCCCCTAGCCACGGAGTGGCCATGGCTGAAGTCGAAGAGAATCAGAGGCCGACAGCCGAGGGGAGGTTTGAACCTCACATCAGTGGGAGCCGACGCTCATTTCCGCATCGCCCACGCTGTCTGGGGAGGAGGCGCCTTCGCCTCCGCGTGGCCTGCCGTGGGGCTTCTTCCTGCAGCGGGCTCTCCTGGGTGCTCCAGGAAGACGGAGCTGGGACAACGTGTACCACTCCAGAAGTGAGTCTTCAGCTCGGGTCTCCTCCCAGCCTTGGTTTCTGACTCCTTCGTGTTAGGAAGGAGGCCCCCAGGAGGAAGCACGCACTTTGGCAACGAGACGTTTTAATTGCATCTTAAAATAGCATTGCAGTAAAGAACACCAAACCGTGACTAACCAATTGCACTTCAGGAAGCCCTCAGCACAGTCAGACACGGGGACGCGCGGAAAAGCTGCCCACTCGTGGACCCCATCAAGCCCCCTCAGGAAGGGCTGGATGACAGAGGAGGTCTACACCCCACCTGGGCCCCTTCCCCAGGTTCAGCCTTTATCGCGGCCTCCCTGGCCGTGAGGGACATCTCCGCAGGAGCTCCCCAGGTCCAGCTTTGCCTGAATGTGGAAGACGGAGGGAAGAATGTTGCTGTTTAGTTGATTTACTGCCGAAGCACCTGTAAGGCCCAGGAAGACAGAGAAAGAGGCCAGAAAGAGCATCATTCTGCAGGGTTCAAGGTGAACCTGGCTCGCTTTCAGAGGAGTAGGGTAGCGGGGGCACCCAGACCCCAATTGCACAGGATCCCAGAACTGTGCCATCGGGGCCTCATGTGTGGTCTTGGTGGGGAATGACCAGGGCTGTTCTCCAGCCCCCGTCCTCCAGATGGTCCCCAGAGGGACTCACACACTCAAGGAATGCGCTACTGGGAAGCCAAGATGCCATTCAGTACCAGCTGCGCTGCCCCACTGCGGGCTTCACTCAAAGACTGTGCTGGAGCCTGGCCTCGGACTCACCCCAGCCTGCCCCTGAGCTCCAGGCAGTGCACCCTCCTTGTCCAGGAGCCAGCCCCAAGGCAGCCCGTGTGCTGAGCCACAGGGAGGGCCAGCGTGGGCGAGGGGCTGACGTGTGGGGACGCAGCTGCGCAGCACTCAGAGGCCCTGCCCACCCTCCCCTCCAGGACACAGCCTGGCCATCCCCTGGGCCTCGGCTGCCTTGCAGGGGCCCGGGTGAGGAGTGGGAGGTGAAAGCCTGCAGCTGCAAGCAGTAGCTGCTCAGTAAACGATGGACCCAGCAATGGACGAAGGCCTTCCTTGGGGACCTGAAGACGTGCAGCAGTCTGTCTCTCACAGGCTTGGGTGGCTCCAGTGACTCCACTCGCTAGGGACAGGCCGGGGGGACCAGTGAGCACGCGGCATTGTGGCAGCTCAGGCAAGAATGCGCCAGAAGGGATTCTGGCAGCCTGTGGACTGGGAGAACCCTTTTCAGCTGCCGAGAGTTGCCCTCTGGATCCTGAGTGCAGGGCCAGGCCTGGCTGTGATGGCCGAGGCTGGACTCCTGAATGCAAGGCCGCCTCAGGCCTCCAGGCCGGAGCCACAGGGAGCTGCTGAGTTTCCACAGTGCCACAGGGGCTGCGGCCAAACTGAGCGGGAGCAGAGGTGGGAAGGGCGTCTGTGAAAAGTGAAATCTGTTGCCACTTCCTCTAGCTTAATTACCGGCATGGCAGTTGCAGAGTTGAAATGCAGCTTGAAAAGCCTTTGTGAGTAATTAGTGTCAAACACACAAGATCTACAAAGCCATAAACTCGCAGCTTGGTGATATTACCAAGTACTCATTAAGAAAGAAAAAAAGAAAATTCCCTTTCATGATCAGATTTTCAGCCCTGCCAAAGATGAAAAACAAGGCAATTTGCAGCTGATGGTGACGCCGGGGGGTAAGTGGCATCCACAGGAAGATGGCGTCCGAGTGCGGCGAGCAGGCAGGGCCTGGTGAGGGCTGGGTGGTGACGGCATGATTGTGCCTGGCTACCGGGTTCTCGGCCAGGGAGCACCTGATTCCCGGCAGAGATGGAATCCCAGCTCAGGAAGGTGAGACTCCTGTGAGGGCAGAGGTGAGGCCCCCGGCCAGAAGGATTGGGGGTCTCCCCATTTCACAGGTGGGGACACTGAGGCTGAGCTCACAGCCAGGACAGGGACAGCAGAGTCATAGCTGAGTCCATCTGCCTGAGGGAAGCAGCGCCCGCCTTCCTTGGTGGTCGGGGAAGACTGGACTGGCCCCTTGGGTCCCTACCAGCCTCAGCCACTGTGGGCTCGTCCAACTTCAGGCAAGTGTCAGGCCACTGGCCTGGGAGTCTCTAAGAACGACAGCTTCTGTCCCGTGAGTGACATGGTGCCCGCTTTCATCCTGGGGCCCACAGCTGCCAGGAGAGATCGGGCCAAGGCCAGGAGGCTCAGCAGCTGGTTCGATGACTTTCTCTTTGCTGAGGAGGTCAGGACAGAAGCTTCTAGTTGACAGGCCGCTCAACTTGGTATAAAACAGAAAATTTCTGTGCCTGTGCTGCCGGGCTGTGAATGACTTCTCGTCTGTTTCATGAGACGCAACTTCAGCCCAGGCAGGCATCAGACGCAGCTGGGCGAGACGCAGAGCCAGGAGCCTCCTCGCCCCCCATGTGAGTGACTGGAGAGACGAAATTCTCAAAGTCATGTCACTTATGGGGATATTTTTAACCCAGGACCAGGGAAGCACAGCTCTCATTGGTGGCAGTGTGCTCTGGCGCTTGGGCAGCGGGCAGCAGCCAGGCTATCAGGACGTGCTCAGGCCCAACAGGGCCCCCAGAGCCGCACCTGTCCCCAGAGTAGAGCCGGCCCGGAAGCGACCTTGGCCACATCTACTCCCACCAGCCGCCAGCAGTGGAGAGCTGTGCCTAGCCCAGAGATACGGGCATCACATCCAGGCTGCAAACGCCCAGGGACTATCTGGCCCCACCAGGGTTCACTCTATCCTGGCTTGGCCTACATGGCCTCTCACCGTCTGCACAGTCCACTCACCCAGGTCAGGGCTGGGGCATGCAGGGAGTGTGTAGTGACGTTGGGCGGAGGGAGGCTGCTCAGGTCCAAGTAGGCAGAGAAACTGCATGCCCAGGCCGCTAAGGCCTTGAACTGCAGGAGCTCTGACCTGCTATGGCTGTTTTATTTTGTTTTCAGACGGAGTCTCATTCTGTCGCCCAGGCTGGAGTGCAGTGGCGCAGTCTTGGCTCACTGCAACCTCTGCCTCCCGGGCTCAAGTGATTCTCCTGCCTCAGCCTCCTCAGTAGCTGGGATTACAGGTGCCCACCACCATGCCCGGCTTTTTTTTGTATTTTTAGTAGATACGGGGTTTTGCCACATTGGCTAGGCTGGTCTCGAACTCCTGAGCTCAGGTGATGCATCTGCCTCGGCCTCCCAAAATGCTGGGATTACAGGTGTGAGCCACCGCGCCCAGCTTGTTTTGCTGTTTGTGACGTGGCTCTGTTGCCACAAGTATCTTGTACAGTCTGATTCGAAGACTGTGCAGAGGCATCTCCCATATACCCCAGGGAGCACTGCAGTCAAGGAAGGCTCCGTGGAGGAGGTGGCCTGGAGCTGGGGCTCATGGGTGAATCAGAGTTTGTCTGGCTGGGTCGGGAAAATGTTTCTGGCTGCAGGACCTCACGTGCTCATGCTCACCGACTCCAGGGCACCTGGTGTGCAGGGAGAGTGGAGAGGTAGACCTTGGGCTCCAGGCCAAAGTTGGGGGAAGAGAGTGTCAGACCTGGGCTTGAGGGACAACTCTGATGTCGTCATGGGGGGACGGCTGAGGAAAGAGTGGGGTGTGGTTCACTTGTCTGACCCTTGCCCATGTGGAGTGCCCGCTGTGCTGGGCCCCGCTGCAGATCCTGGACGCGCAGCAGTAATGCAGGGGTCCTGCTCCGCCTGGGCACATCTTCCAACAGGGATTGGAGGGCTGAGGCCCAGGCAGGGTCTGTGCTCCATGCCCGGGTGGTTATGGGGGAGTGAGGAAGCCTGGGCCCTGGCCGTGGGTGGACCTATGGCTTGTTGGCCTGATGCCCAGCTGTCCCACCTCCTAAGCTGTAGGAAGCCAGGACCAGCCCCGTCCACCATCCAGATGGTCTCTGATGTTGCCCTGGGGGCCGGAGAGGGTGGGGGATATTCTAACTGAAGGGACTGGGCAGCCTGGAGCCCTTCTGTATCTTCTGGCCAACGGTTTTATCTGGTCTGCTGCCTCCCAAGCCTGTACATCCCATCGCGCACACATTTAAACTGTTAGAAATTTGACTACTTAGTCAAAGTCCTTTGAATAAGCCAGAAACACTCTCTATGGCCCTGTGGATCTGCCTCCAGTTCCCCAGGATGTTCTGTTTTTGGAGCCTTTGCGAAGAGGCTGGGGGTTTGTCAGTCCCACTTGGAAGCAAACAGGCTGGTTCCCCACCCCGGTCCCAGCTTCTCCTGTGGGCAGCTGGCCTGAGAGCTGAGCCACTCCCCAGGACATGGCACCAGGCAGGCGGGACACTTTCCTGCCAGGCAGGCGGCGGAACCTTCCCCAGGACCCTGAGTGTCTGTCCTGGGTGGGGACTAGACAGTGACCACCACCTCGACCCTGGGCGAGCCCACCTAGGGCACCCACCACCACCAAACGCTGCTCCACCTGCACCAAGCTGCGGCCAGCCCCTTTTGCCGCTAGCCTAAATGACTGTGAGGAGTCTACTGGGGAGGGCCTCCCTGTCGCCGTAAAGAGCAGGAACAAGACATCCCTGCCCCAGGTCTCAGAGCTGGCTGTCTGTCTGCGTGTGGGACCCATGGCCATTGGCCAAGCTTAGGCCACATGAGCTGTGACTGGCAGGCAGTTCCTGGCTGCCTCAGATCTGGGGTCCAGACCCTCTGCTGGCCTCCCAGAGCCTGGCGTGTCTTTGCACACTCTCTCCTTGTCCCCAGCCTCCCCGCCTCCCCGCCAGGGTGTACCTGGAACCTTAGATAGTCTTACCTGTCAGTCATGCCTTCTTCTCAGCCAGGGACCATGGACGGCAGACATTCACCCTGTGGTTAGTGACTGGGCCTTTCTCATGAAGCAACTTGAGATGTCATCTACAGAGCCGTGCAGCCATCACCACAGTCTATCTTGGAATGCCTTTTTCACCCCAGAAGGAAATCCTGCCCCGTAGCCATCCCCTCCCGGTCCCAGCCATCGGCAGCCGCTGTCTGCGTTCTGTCTCTAGACTCCCCACCTGCGGCGTTGCAGGGAGATGGGCTCAGTGGCAAGTGGTCTCTGGCTTCTGGCGTCTTTCACTGAGCGTAAGGTTTTCACAGTTCACTCACATTGGACCATGTGCTGACGCTCCATTTGTTACCGATGAATCCTATGGTCTGTTGTGTGGATAGACCATGTTGTTTATCCGTTCATCAGTGGATAGAACATTTGAGTTGCTTCCGTTTGGGGCTTTTACACACAGTGCCGCTGTGAACATTCGTGTACATGCTTGTGTGTGGAAATGCATTTTCGTTTTTCTTGGGTGTACACCCATAAGAGGAAGTGCTGGGTCACGTGGTAATTTAACATTGAGCTTTGTGAGGAGCTGCCTCTTCTCCCAGTTTCTCCCCATCTTCCCCAACACACGTCACTGTCTGGTTTCTTTTCTTTTCTTTTTCTTTTTCTTGAGATGGAGTCTCGCTCTGTTGTCCAGGCTGGAGTGCAGTGGTGCGGTCTCGTCTCACTGCAAACTCCGCCTCCCTGGTTCACGCTATTCTCCTGCCTCAGCCTCCAGAGTAGCTGGGACTACAGGCGCCTGCCACCTCGCCCGGCTAATTTTTTTGTATTTTTAGTAGAGACGGGGTTTCACTGTGTTAGCCAGGATGGTCTAGATCTCCTGACCTCGTGATCCGCCCACCTCGGCCTCCCAAAGTGCTGGGATTACAGGCGTGAGCCACCGCACCTGGCCTTCTTTTTTTTTTTTTTTTTTGAGATGGAGTCTCATTCTGTTGCCCAGGCTGGAGTGCAGTGGCTCCACTTCCCAGGTTCATGCCGTTCTCCTGCCTCAGCTTCCTGAGTAGCTGGGACTACAGGTGCCCGCCACCAAGCCCGGCTAATTTTTTGTGTTTTTAGTAGAGATGGGGTTTCACCGTGTTAGCCAGGATGGTCTCCATCTCTTGACCTCGTGATCCACCCGGCGTCAGCCTCCCAAAGTGCCGGGATTACAGGTATGAGCCACCACGCCTGGCCCACTGTCTACTTTTATGATGCTTTTCCATCCCAGGGGCTGCAGGTGCCGCTGGGTTAGAGGGTCCGTGAACCTCCTGAGATTCAAATGTAAAATGCGCAGTGGGTGTTGCATGGGTTTCGGGTAGAGGGACTGTGGCCCCTGCACAAGGTTAGGAACGTGTTTCCCAGTCTAGGCAGAGCCATGCGGGAATCGCCTCTAGACGCCCGAGAGGGAGCAGTTGTGGCTGGAGCAGCAGCACGCTGCCACGTTTCACCAGGCCGGCCTGTGACAGCTGGACCTGCCCACGATGCCACCACCTTCTCCTGCCAGGGCTTCCCTGTTTGCTGAGCTGGCGTTATTGATGAGCTGCCATCTGTGTATGCACCCGTGAGGCCCTCACCACAGTCAAGGCAGTGAACAGACCCTTCGCCCCCAGATCCCAGGCCCCTGTGCAGCCTGCCTTGCCCCTCCCACTATAACCTGACCCCAGGCAGCCACGGATCCTTCTGTGTTTCCTGTCACCACAGGTTCATCCACATTTTCTAGAGTTTCTGTAAGTGGAATCACGCAGCATCTAGCCTTTCTTGTCTAGGTTCTTCCACTAAGCGTAATTAGTTTGAGATTTATCCATGTTGCTATGGTATCAACAGTTTATCCCTTTAAAATCACAGGGATAGATCACAGTGTCTTCATCCGTCCAGATGTTGAGGGGCGTTCTGGTGGCTTCCAGCGTGGGGTACAGGTGTTCCGGTGGCTTCCAGCATGGGGCTGTTGCACATAAAGTGCACAGTGACCATTCACACGCAAGCTTTGCAAGGATGCTTATTTCCTTTTCTCTTGGCTAAATCAGTGTGGAACTGCTTGATTGTGTGGTCAGTGTCGGTTTAACTTTACCAGATGTTGCCAAGCTGTTTTCCAAAGCGCCTGCACCGTTTTACATTGCTGTCAGCAGTGTAGGAGACTTCTAGTTTCTCCACACGGTCACCAGCACTTGACATGATCAGTCTTTTTCATTTCAGTCCTTCTGAGAGGTGACTGACGGCATCTCACTGCGGTTTTAATTTGCATTTTCCTCATGACGAATGACATTGAGCATCTGTTCATGTGCCGACTTGCTGCTCTTTGGGGAAGTGCCTATTCACATCTTTTGCCGATTATTTATTGGGTTATATGTTTTCTTAATCAGTGTTGAGAGTTTTTTATATACTCCAGATGCAAATCCTTTATACGTTATCCTAATGTATATATAAAATGTATTTATATGTACATTGCCAGTGTTCTCTCCTCGTGCATGACATGTGTTTTCATTCTCTTAATGTCTTTTGAAGAGCAGACATTTTAAATTTTGATGAAGTCTAACTTACCAGTCTTTTATTGAGTGTGCTTTTGCTGTCATATCTAAGAAATCTTTACCTAACCCAAGGTCACAAAGACTGCCTCTGTTTTTTTTCTTGTAGTTTTATAGTTTTAAAATTTACATTTGTGTTCATGATCCATTTTGAGGTTTTGTTTTTGTTTTTGTGTTTTTTTGTATATGATGCAAAGTCTGGATTGACTGTTTTTCATTTTTTATTGCATATGAAGGTCCAGTTACTCCAGCATCAAGATTATCCTTTTTTATTGAATGGCCTTTTGCATCTTTGTCAGCCTGTTAGGATTTTAATTGGAATTATGCTGACTCTACAGATCATTTTGGGAATAATTGACATCTTAACACTATGGAAACTTCTAATCTATGAACAATTTATCTCAGCAATGTGTTCTCATTTTCAGTGTGCGGGTGGGTGTCAGAGGCATCTGAACCAGAGTGATTCCATCTTGAATAAGGACTGGGTGAAATAAGGCTGAGACCTATGGGACTGCTTTCCCAGCAGGTTAGGCGTTCATAGTCACAAGATGAGATAGGAGGTCCACACAAGATGCAGGTCACAAAGACTTGGCTGATAAAACAGGCTGCAGTAAAGAAGCTGGCCCCAAACCCACCAAAACCAAGAGAGCCATGAAAATGACCTCTGGTCATCTGGGCGCGGTGGCTCACACCTGTCATCCCGGCACGTTGGGAGGCTGAGGCAGGCAAATCCTGAGGTCAGGAGTTCGAGAACAGCCTGACCAACATGGTGAAACCCCGTCTCTACTAAAAATACAAAACTTAGCCGGGCATGGTGATGTGTGCCTGTAGTCCCAGCTACTCAGGAGGCTGAGGCAGGAGAATTGCTTGAACCCAGGAGGCGGAGGTTGCGGTGAGCCAAGATCACGCCACGGCATTCCACCCTGGGCAGCAGAGCAAGACTCTGTCTTAAAAAAAAAAAAAAGAAAAGAAAAGAAAAGAAAAGTGACCTCTGGTCATCCTCACTGCTCATTATACTGTAACTATAATGCATCAGCATATGAAACGACACTCCCACCAGTGCCATGACAGCTTACAAATGCCATGGCAACGTCAGGAAGTTACCCTATATGGTCTAAAAGGGGGAAGAACACTCAGTTCTGGGAATTGCCTACCCCTTTCCCAGAAAACTCATGAATAATCCACCCCTTGATTAGGATATAATCAAGAAATAACTATAAGTGTTAGTCAAGCAGCCCATGTCACTGCTCTGCCTATGGAGTAGCCATTCTTCTGTTTCTTTACTTTCCTAATAAACTTGCCTTCACTTCACTGTATGGACTCACCTCGAATTCTTTCTTGTACGAGATCCAAGAACACTTTCATGGGGTCTAGATTGAGACCCCTTCCTGGTAACATAGGTATTTCACATCTTTTTCAGATTTATCCCAAGTATTTTAGATTTTGATATTATTGTAAAAGGGTTTTGTTTTTATGTTTAATTTCTGTTGCTACCATATAAAAACAATTCATTTGTATATTGATCTTTTTATTTTGCAACTTCGCTAAACTCATGTGTGAGTTCCAGTAGCTTCTTAGTATATCTGATGGGATTTTCTCCTTAGACAATGATATTATCTGTAAGTACACTTGGACTTCCACTTATCCACACTGGATGCTTGTGAAGTTCCTTGTTCTTGTGTTATTTCACTAGCTAGAACCTCCAGGATGATGCTGAATACAAGCAGTGAGAGTGAACATCCTTGTCCTGTTTCAGATCTGAAGGAAAAGCATCCAATCTTTAGCCATTAAGTGTGGTATTCTCTGTATGTCATTCATAGATACCCTTTCTCAGGCTGAGGAAGTTCTCTTCTAATCCTAGTTTGCTGAGAATTTATTTTATTTTATTTATTTATTTTTTTTGAGGAATGCCTGTTGGGTTTGATCAGATGCTTTTTCTGCATTTATTTATTTATTTATTTATTTTATTTATTTTTTTTTTTTTTTGAGGCGGAGTCTCGCTTTGTCGCCCGGACTGGAGTGCAGTGGCCGGATCTCAGCTCACTGCAAGCTCCGCCTCCCGGGTTTACGCCATTCTCCTGCCTCAGCCTCCCAAGTGGCTGGGACTACAGGCGCCTGCCACCTCGCCCGGCTAGTTTTTGTATTTTTAGTAGAGACGGGGTTTCACCGTGTTAGCCAGGATGGTCTCGATCTCCTGACCTCGTGATCCGCCCGTCTCGGCCTCCCAAAGTGCTGGGATTACAGGCTTGAGCCACCGCGCCCGGCCACTTTTTCTGCATTTATTGAGTTGATCATGTGGTTTTCCTTTTGTTCTTTGTTAATATATGGAATTACTTTGATTTTCTAGGGTTAAACCAACCTTGTATTCTTAGGATAAACCCCACTTAGTCATAATACATTATCATTTTTACATGTTATGGGATGTGAATTGCTAACCGTTTTGTTTTGAAGTTTTGCATAAATATTCCTTAGGGTTGTTCCATAGTTTTGGGGGGGCTTGTAATGTCTTCTGATTTGTATATCATAGTAATGCTGGTCTCACAGAGTGAGTTGGAAGGCATTCCTCCTCTTCAGTTTTCTTCAAGAGTTCATGTGGAATTCTTGATTAAAACAAACTGGAAAAAAAAAGAATTAATGTAGAATTGATATTTTCTTTTTTAAATGGCTGATACAATTCATCAGCAAACCCATTGAACCTTGAAGTTTTCTTCGTGAGGTTTTAGCTACACATCAATGTCTTGATAGACATAGGGTTATTCACATTATCTTTTTATTTTGTGGTGAGCTTTAGTAGTTTGTATCTTCAGAAGTTTGTCCGTTTTATCTGTTTTCAAAGGTATTGGCATAAAGTTATTCATAATTTCTCTTACTATCCTTTTAACTCTGTAGGATCTGTAGTGCTGTCACCCCTCTTGTTCCTGATGTTAGTAATTGGTCTCTTCTCTTTTATTCCAGGTCAGTCTGGCTAGAAACAGCTTTTGGTTTTATTATTTCTACTGCTTTTTTGTTTTCTTTCACCAGTTGTTGCTTTGATCTTTATTTTCTTTCTTCTGCTTACTTTGTCTAATTTGCCCTTCTTTAGTTCCTAAAGGGCGGAGCTGAAGTCTCTGATTTGAGACCTTTCTTCTTTTTTTAATGTGGACATTCAGTGCTGTAAGTTGCCCCCTAGTTTCTGCTTTAGTGGCATCCCACAAATTCTGATATTTTGTTTTTATTTTCATTCAGTTCAAATCACTTACTAATCTCCCTTTTTATTTCTTCTTTGATCTATGGGTCATTTGGAAGTGTGTTGGTTTCCACATTTTTTGAAAATCCCCAGATGCCATTCTGTTACTAATTTCTCATTTAATTTCATTGTAGTCAGTGAACATTCTCAGAACGGTCTGAATCCTTTTACTTTTTTTGGAGACGGAGTCTCATTCTGTCACCCAGGCTGGAGTGCAGTGGCACAATCTCGGCTCACTGCAACCTCTGCCTTCCGGGTTCAAGTGATTCTCCTGCCTCCTACCTCAGCCTCCCAAGTAGCTGGGGTTACAGGCACGTGCCACCACACCTGGCTAATTTTTGTATTTTTAGTAGAGACAGGTTTTCACCAGGCCAGGCTGTCTCAAACTCCTGATCTGATCCACCTGCCTTGGCCTCCCAAAGTTCTGGGATCACAGGCGTGAGCCACTGAATCCAGCCACATTTCTTAAAATTTGTTTTAAGATCCATCCAGAATGTTATGCCTTGGTAAATGTTGTGTGTGTACTTGAAATCTGTGTGTGTCCTGTGTCCCACTGGAATGTGCTGTATTGATGTCACGGAGCTGACATTTTTAATAATGTTTGCAAAGCTTCTATATCCTTGCCAATTTTCTGTCTTCCTGTTCTATCAATTATTGATAGGAGAATATTGGCACCTCTGACTATAATTACAGGTTTCTCTATTCCTTCTTGCATTCCAGTTTTTGTTTCCTATATAACCCTTTTATCATTATGAAATGACCTTTATTGCTCGTAATCTTCTTTGCTCTGAAATCTTTGTCTGATACAGAGTTGCACTGTCAATAAGTAACCTTGGATATATCATGGATTTGGTTCCAGACCACTGTGATTAAGCTAATATCACAATCGAGCGAGTCCCATGAATTTTGTTTCCCAGCACATACAAAAGTTCTGTTTATCCTGTACTATAGTCCATGAAGGGTACAATAGCATTATGTCTTTAAAAAACCATGTACATGTCCTGATTTTAAAAACACTTTATTGCTAAAAAATGCTAATGATCACCCGAATCTTTAGCCAGTTGTAATCTCTTTGCTGGTGGAGGTTCTTGCTTTCATGGTGATGGCTGCTGACTGATCAGGGTGGTGGTTGCTGAAGGTTGGGGTGACAGTTTCTTAAAAACACCAACGGGCTGGGTGTGGTGGCTCACACCTGTAATCCCAGCACTTTGGGAGGCCAAGGCAGGTGGATCACTTGAGGCCAGGAGTTCAAGACTAGCCTGGCCAACATGGTGAAACCCTGTCTCTACTACAAATATAAAAATTAGCTGGGTATGGTGGCATGTACCTGTAATCCCAGCTACTTGGGAGGTTGAGGCACAAGAATCACTTGAACCTGGGAGGCGTAGGTTGCAGTGAGCTGAGATCCCACCCTTGCACTCCAGCCTGGGCAACAGCACGACTCCATCTCAAAATATAAAAAAAAAAAAAAAAAAAAAAAAAAAACAGCTATGAAGCTGGCCACATTGACTCTTCCTTTCATGAAAGATTTCTCTGTAGCATGCAGTGCTCTCTAATGCCATTTTGCCTACAGTAGAACTTCTTTCAATCTTGGAGCCAGTCCTCTCAACCCCTCAAACTGCTTTATCAACCAAGTTTATGTACTTGGCTGTCATTTTTCAACAATGTTCACAGTATTTTCACCAGGAGCAGATTCCAACTCAAGAAGCCACTTTCTTTGGTCATTCATAATTCTAGTTCTCTTGCTATTTTCACCACATCTGTCCATCTTCCTCCACTGACATCTTCTTGAACCAAGTCATCCATGAAGGCTGGAACCAACTTCTGCAAACTCCTGTTAATGGTGATACTTTGACCTCCTCCTGTAAATCACTAATGTTCGTCATGGCATCGAGAATGACGACTCCTTTCCAGAAGGTTTTCAGTTGACTTTGACCAGATGCATTAGAGGAATCACTACCTGTGACAACTATAGCCTTACAAAATGTATTTCTTAAATAGTAACACTTCAAAGTCAATTGTTCCTTGATCTAGGGGCTGCAGGATGGATGCTGTGTTAGCAGTCATAGAAACAACATTAGTCTCCAACATCTCCATCAGAGCCCAGTAACTAGTTGCATTGTCAGTGAGCAATAATATTTTGAAAGGAGTTTTGTTTTCTGAGCAGGAGGTCTCAACAGTGGGCTTAAAATATTCAGTGCACCCTGCTGCGTTTGAACAAATGTGCTGTCATCCAGGCTTTGTTGTTCCGCTGTTAGAGCAGAGAGAGAGAAGACTCAGCATCATTCGTAAGGGCCCCAAGGGCTCATTTACCATCCTGAAAATCTCCATATTAGCAGTAAGGCTGTTCTGCTTTCTTATCATTCATGTGTTCATTGGAACAGCCCTTGTGATTTCCTTTAGGAACTTCTCCCTTGCAGGCTAGCTGTTTGGTGCAGGAGACCTAGCTTTTGGCCTGTCTCAGTTTTCAACATGCCTTCCTCATTAATTATCTCTAGCTTTTAATTTAATGTGAGAGACACGTGAGTATTCTTTCACTTGAATGCCTAGAGGCCATTCTAGGGTTATTAACAGGCCTGGTTTCAATGATGGTTGTGTCTCAGGGAATGGGGAGGCCCCTGGAGAAGGAGAGAGATGGTGGACAGCCAGCCGGTCAGCAGAGTAGTGAGAGCACACGCACATTTATCATTTAAGTTTGCTATCTTATGGGCACTGTTTGTGGTGCTCCGAAACAATTAAAATGGTGATATCAGAGATCACAGATGACAGACTACCATAACAGATATATTAATAATGAAAAAGATGGATATATATGTGACACAGACATGAAGCAAATTCATGCTTTTGGAAAAATAGTGCCGACAGACTTCCCAGACACAGACTTTAAACTTGTGAAAAATGTAGTGTCTGTGAAGCACAGTAAAGCAGCGTGGGAAGAAGCAAGGTGTGGCCACCTGAACGCAGGGTGAATTGGCTTCTGTGAGTGTGCTGTATCTGCTTCATGTTACTGTTAATCTACTGTGTCTTCAAGTTAAAATGTACTTCTTAAAAGCAGGATATAGCTGAGGCATAAAATCTGACAATCTCTGCCTTTTTACTGGGGTGTTTAGGCCATTTACGTTTAAATTGATTACTGCTTTGATTAGATAAGTCTATCATCTTGTTACTTGTTTTCTGTCTGTCCTGTCTGTTCTTTTGTTCCTTTTTCTTCCCTCTTTTTCTGCCTTTCTTGGAGTTCATGTGTCTCCTTTTTTGATTTGTTAACTGTATTTTTGACAGGTTGTGTTAGAATTTAGGGTGTAGATCCTTAACTTAACACACTCATCCTCAAATGATGCAACACCACCTTATGTGTAGTGTGAGAACCTGACAGTCACGTACTTCCAGTCTTCTCCTTCTTGCCTTAGTCCTCTGCTTGTAATATATTTTATTTATGCACATGATAAACCCCACAATACTTTGTTTTTATTTCTGTTTAGTCAGTTATCTTTGAAAGATACGTAAATAATAGTTATAAATGTTGTGTATGTCTGCACATGCAGCTCCCACCCCTCGTTCATGGAAGGAGTAGGGGTGTTCTTCCTTCTTCTTGTGTAGGCCCATGATTGTTTTTATTTTTATTTATTTTTTTGAGACAGAGTCCCCCTCTGTCACCCCAGGCTGGAGTGCAGTGGCGCGATCTCGGCTCACTGCAACCTCTGCCTCCCGGGTTAAAGCGATTCTCCCGCCTCAGCCTCTCAAGTAGCTGTGATTACAGGATGCGCCACCACGCCTGGCCAATTTTTGTAGTTTTAGTAGAAACAGGGTTTCACCATGTTGACAAGGCTGGTCTTGAACTCCTGACCTCAGGTGATCCACCCACCTCGGCCTCCCACAGTGCTGGGATTACAGGCGTGAGCCACCGCACCCAGCCTGCTATGTAAGCCCCTGTTGGCATCCTCATTTTCCTTCTGTCTGAAGAGCTTTGTTTAATATTCTTGCAGTGTGAATCAGCTGCTTTTGGATATTTTAATTGCACACCTGAAGAAGTCTTTATTTGGGAGGAGATATTTCCACTGGTTGGAGAATTCTGGGCTGTTTTTTGTCCTTCTGTACTTTACAGAGCTGATCTCACTGTCTTCTTAATTCCAGCATTTCCTCCGAGAAGTCTGCTGTCATCCTCGTCTTCGTTCCTCTGTAGGTCAATTGTCCTTTCTTCCTCTGCTTTTAAGATGTCATCTGTGCTACTGGTTTTGAGCAGTTTGATTATGATATACTTTGATGTCGTTTTTCCCTTTTTTTTTTTTTTTTTTGGTGGTGGTGGTTGGAGTTCTTTGAACTTCTCAGATTTCTCAGTTTACACTTTTCCACCCATTTCAGAAAACTGGGGCCATTACTTTTTCAAGACTCTTTCCCTGTGCCCACCATTGGCGACCAGTCCTTGACTAACATTGCTGCAGAACTCAGTGGCTCGTGGCTTCTGAGGTCAGGAGTCCAGGTGGGGCTGAGCTGGCTCTCTGCTCAGGGATCTCCCCAGCCACAGTCCTCTTGGCTCTGCTGGGGAAGGTCCCACGTCCAGGTGCACCCACGTGGCTATCAGAAGGATTCCGTTTCTCCTCCGTGGTTGGGCTGCCGGGCTTGGTTCCTACGGCAGCTCCTTGCCACACGGGCAGCTCACCCACAGCAGCTGGCATGTCAGAGCTCCAAGAACCAGGGTGGGAGCCGCAGAAGTCACGGCTGCTGTGGCGCGATCGCAGCGGGGACAGCCAGCACTTGTGCCACACTTGCCGTCAGCCGTAAGTCACGCGGAAGGGCTGGCGCTGCTGCGGGTGATGCCTGGAGGTGGAGCCGTTTCAGAAGTGCCACCAGCCCACCTCCGGGACTCCCGCCCCATGTGTGTCAGGCCACGTGACGTCGCCCCACAGCCCACGCCCAATGTGCTGCTGCTTTATATTTATCTGTTTCTTCCTTGTTGTTTGTATGTGCTTTCCTTTCTTTTTCTCATCTGTTTCATCTGGGACGGTTTCCGTGGTTGTGTCTGCAGGTTCACTGATCTTACTTCCACGATGTCTGACCCGGCGTGGATCCGTCCCCTGCCCTTGTTGTCTTCATCCTTAGAAGGTCAATTTGGCTCTTTTTGTCCCTTTTATGTCTGTCCTCAGCTTTTTGGGCATATGGAGCAAAGTTACAGTGACTTAAATGTGATCTGCTGCTTCTGACGTCAGGTCAGCCCTAGGTTTGTTTCACTCGGCTGATTTTCTCTTTGTTGGGTGCTGCGAGGGTGCGTGTGCGTGTGCGTGCCTGTGCATGCATGTGCACGTGTGTGCCTGTAAACATTCGTGAACGCTGTTCGGAGACACCGTTCAGGTACTTGGAAACAGCCTGGTCGTCTGGGTCTCGGTTCAGGAAGCGTGAGGTGGGCGCAGGGCAGCATCCGTCTGTCTGGGGCTCACACCTCCCCTTGCTGAGGGGTGCCCATCTCAGTGATGTGCCCCGGAGCCGCCTAGTTCGCAGGCTTTCCCACAAGGCTGCTGGAGACAGGCGCTGCTCCAGCCCAGTGTGAGCCTCAGGTGCCGTTTTCTGGGTTTTTCTCTCTCCTGCCCCAGGTTTTCGCAGCCTCTCACTGAGCACTCCAGGGAACTCAGCCCTCCTCTCTGGCACTCTGTCCTGCACCCCGGCTCCAGCTCCAGCCCTGTCCTTCAACTCGGGTCCCCGAGGCCCTGCCTGGGCCGTGATCAGTCTCCCCGGGCTCACCCCGTCTCTCAGGGTCCGCCACCCTCCCTGACTGAAAACTGTTGTTTCACGTTTTATGCCTCATATTCCGGCTGTTTCAGATGGCAGGTGCATCTGTCCGTGGGGCTCTGTCTCGGCCAGATGCTGCCAGCAGCCCTCTGAGGTGGGAAAATAGACATTTTGTCTCCATTTTACATTCAGGAAACTTCAGCTCAGAGACAAACTGATGGTCCCCGGGGCCCACAGCAGATAAGAGGGGCAGCCTCACAGGAAGACAGGCCTGCATCTCCGGCCCTCCCCACACCACATCCCCAGCATCACATTGCCCTAAGCATGGCACTTCTCGAAACATCACCCCCAGCAGCGTGGGCCTTGCCTGGGCGGGAGGTGAGAAGGCTCAGAGGCCACTGATGTCCTCTCCTCTCCTCCTCATTCGTCTACAGCTGGAAGGGGTGGTGCTGTCTCGCCCAGGCTCAGGAGAGGAGGACCCCACACCCAGGCTGGGGTCAGGAGGGGAGGACCCCACACCCAGGTGGGGCCCAGGGAGCCACTGGGCGCCGGCTATGCTGCAGCTCCTCCCTCCTCACCCGTGTGCCTGAGCTGAGCACCCGTCCCGCCTGCCCGCCGTGTTCCCTCTTCCCTTAACCTTCACTGTGCTTTGTGCTCCTGCTGCCCTCGGGGCCAGTCCCTGTCTTTTAACACACACTCAGCCCCCTCTCCCTCCTTCTCCATCCCCGCCACCTCCTCTAACTCATCCCTGTGGCCTCCATGCCCTTCCATGGCCCTTGTAGTGCCCTGTGGCAGATGCCACTCACAGCAGGGGCTGTGCAGGCCACCCCACCCTGCGCCGGTGCCCCACTCCCTCCGCTGCCCTCCGGCTGCGGCTGCAGGAGCAGCTGTGTGTGGCTCTAAAGCAGAGCGCCCGTGTGCGAGGGGGAGCTGTATAAATAGAATAATAATAATAATAATTGTTGGTTTGGGATTTTTCTGCGACTGCTGGGGTGCCTGGCCTTGCCCGCCCCGCCAGTCACTCTTGAAGGAAAGGTCACCCTCGCCGGGAAGATAAACCCCAATAACGCTGGTATAATTAGCACAGGCAGTATTTAGATGCTTTCCTCGGTACAATTAGGCAGGAATAATTGGCTGAGCTATTTTCCCCGTGCCGGACACGCTTTTTGCCAGCTTCCGTTCTTTGGAACTTCATGCTGGGACATTTGTTCTCGGCGTTCTGTCCAAGCTGTCCTGACCCAGTTGCCGCCAGGCCCTGGGCGCGGTGCTCACGTGGCATCTGCGAGGCCTCCTTTGGGCTCGGCTTCATCGCCTCCCGAGGGACACCGTAGGGACGAGGGTGCAAAGAGATTTGGGAGCTGAGGGCCACACAGCAGGGTGTCCTGGGGTCAAACCTGGACCTCTGGACCAGGAGCTCTGAGGAGCTGAGCTGGGCTGGGCCAGGGGCCAGGGGACCTGTGCAGGGTGGGGCTGGGCCGGTCATGGGCATCCATGAGGGAGTGAGGCCGTGAGCGGGAGAGTCAGGCATGGGCTGGAACAAGTCCTGTGACCAGCCTGGAGGAGGAGTCCCTCGGCGGAGGTAACAGACCAGAGGCGGGAAGCTTGCTGTCTCCCCACTGAGAGCACAGACAGGCCAGGCAGCGACTATCAGGACGCAGCGGTGGCTGCTGCTCCGGGGTCACCCTCGGGCCATGGATGTGCAGCAGGCACAGACTCCTGCGCAGAGCCCCACTGTAACGTGTGAGGCTGCCAGGGGTCCTTGGTATCCCGGTCTAAAGTTGTGTAGACCATGGTAGCACCAGCCACTTTCACGCTGCACCCAGCAGGCTCAGCACAGTCGACGTTATCACTCCCGACCTGTGGGATACAGATTACTGCCGCGGAGTCATGAAATCGGGCTGGGACCGCGCTGACCTCTAACCCCGGGGTGGGGACCGTGCTGACCTCTAACCCCAGGGCGGGGACCGTGCTGACCTCTAACCCTGGGGCCAGGACCAGGACTGCGCTGACCTCTAACACCAGGGCGGGGACCGCGCTGACCTCTAACCCTGGTGCCGGGACCGTGCTGACCTCTAACCCCGGGGTGGGGACTGTGCTGACCTCTAATCCCGGGGCCAGGACCGTGCTGACCTCTAACCCCTAGCAGCACCCGCGAGGGTGAGGGCACACATTACCCAGGTCTATCACCTCTGGACCCTGACGCCATGGTCCAAGGCCTTCAGCCCCTGAGACTCTTTAGAGGAGCGAGGGCAGCCCTGGCCGTGGAGGCTCATGCAGAGCCGTGTGCACGGTGAGACTGCCCAGTACTGTTCACAGGCACTCAGATGGGCACCGCAAAGACCCATGGACAGACAGAGCTGTGCCCCACCTGGGATTCGCCCAAGCCCAACCTGGGTGCCCTGGCCACTGGGTGCCGAGGGGCGTGGGCCTGTGTCTCACACCTCAGCAGCAGCCCTGTGGTGGCCTCAGTAGGCTCTGCTGTGGCCACCCGACCAGCACCACCCACCCCCACCAGCTGGCTGAGCTCACACTGTGACCCACGCCCGGCATCTGTGGTGCCACCAGCCAAGATGCCAGCCATGACGCCAGCGTGGCACCCTAGGACATCTGGGGCAGGTAGGCAGGCAGCATCGGCCTTAGCAGCCCACAGAGGGGCTTCCCACAGAGTGTCTGGAGATGCTCCAGGCAGACGGGCAGACGGGGGCCCGGGCAAGACGCCCGAGGGTTGCAGGCCAGGCGGGTAAGGATTAGTGCTTGCATGTGTCCATAGTGCTCATTGGCCTGTCTCAAAGGTATTCCACCCTTGCAGATATAATTTAGATATACTTTTTTCCTAATTACAAATATGCAGCATATAGAAAAATCTGGAAAATGCAGAGAACCATGAGTCACTTTCCATCCCAACACTCCGAGTTAACCGCCGTTAGCATTTTGATGATTTTCTAAGGGTCCTTTTGCACTTTGTGTGGGGGTGTGTGTGTCGCGTCGCAGTGTGAACTGGCAGGTTTTCTCACCCCTGAAGTTCAAGGCTGACTCTCGGTGGACGCAGCTGAGTCTTCTCCCCGGCTCGCCCCATGTGTGCATGAAAGTGCCTGGGATGCGTCAGATTCTCAACTTGAGAAGCCCAGAGCGTCTTTTGAAGCTGAAAACACTTTGATTTCCTTACAGCCTCAAGACAAAAAAAATCTCTCCTTGCCTGGCTTTGAGAGCAGGTGTCTTCTACAAGCAAGGTTCACAGAGACCTGCGTCTGCCCTGGCAGAGGCCAGCCAGGCACGTCCATCTCCTCTCCCGCGGGTCCTGGTGGGGGAGCCTCTGTGGGAAGCCTGGGGGCTGCAGGGCCTGGCAGACAACCAGTCCCGCTTCAGTGAGGTGGGGACAAGGCCGGGAGCAGCTCACTTCCCGGTAGAGGTCATCCAGTGGCACCAGGGCACGGGGCAGCCGCCGTCCTCGTGGCCCGGGGTCATGTGGGCACAGGGTTTCCTCATCCCACCATGCTCGGTGTCTCCCCTGAGCCCGGTGATTTTACGCACCTGACTTGGTTAGTCTCAGCCGTGCCCAGTTTGCAGACCAGGCCCAGAGAGGTATTTCCATGTGCCCAGGGTCACACAGCTTCCTGGTGGCCAAGCCAAGGTTAGAAGCTAGGTCTGGTGGGTGTGAAAGCCCCCGATGCCGGCAGCTCTGCCCCGAGGCCCACACAAGCAGATGGCATAAGAGGGGAGGCGTTGGGGCCAGCAGTGCTCAAGTCAGGATGGAGCCATTTATCTGGAAGGTCTGTCGAGGGCGTGTGGTGGCGGCTGGGAGGTGGTGGCAGGCTGACTGCCTGCTGTTTGCCTGCAGTGTCTAGGCCCAGGAGAGGGAGCAGCCCCGGGTCAGGACCCAGCTGCAGGGTACCCCATCCTCATGGACCTTGCTTCCTGCCTTCCCCCTGTCAACAAATGGGACCCCAGCATAACTTCCCCTGAGGGCTCCTGTCCTCTCTCCACACACAGCCCTCCCTGCTCAGGAGTGGAGCTTGCAGCACCGAGGACAGGAGGACTGGGCTTCAGGGAAGCAGGCGCCTGGAGCTGTGTCCACTTAGGCACATGGCGCTTGCAGATCTGACCATGGACCGTTCATGCCTCCCCTGGCCCAGCAGCTGCAGCTTCTCATCTGGAACAAGGGGGTGCGTCTCTCAGGAAGGCCAGTGGGAGCAGGGGTGTGTCTAAGAACGCCTGGGTGCTCTGTCCTCACGATGAACCCTGATGCCACAGCCCCAGCCTCTCTGTCCTCACGATGAACCCTGATGCCACAGCCCCAGCCTCTCTGTCCTCACGATGAACCCTGATACCACAGTGGCCTCTGTGCCCAGGCCCCTCTCCAGACCAGTGAAGTCTGTCCTGGGAAAAAAGAGAAGCAAGACAGATGTGGGCCTTGCCCTGTGGGGCCGGGGCACAGGCAGGAATCCCACTCAGGGTTAAAACACTGCAGTCACCCCTCTGGGTTCTGTGCACTGGCCCCTCCAGGAGCCGGGGTCCCCCATGGCTGTGGCCTTCCGGGAGAGATGGGCAGGGAGACGCTGGCACCCTGTCGTGTAGCTTGTCCTTTTATCTGCTTCACAGGCTCTTTCACTGTACAATTTCCTAAATTTTGGTGAGGTCCATTTATCCATTTTAATTTTATTCTATGGATTGTGCTTTGGTGTTGAGTCTCAGAGCTCTGCCTCATCCAGATCCTGAAGATTTCTTTTTTAAAATAATTCTGTTTTACATGTAAGTTCACGATACAGTTTGAGTTAAATTTTATATGAGGTGTGAGGTTTCAGTCAAAAAAAAATTTTTTTTCACTATGTATGTCCAGCTGCTCTGGCACCAGCTAAGACAAGGCTGTCCTTCCTCCACTGAAGCGCCTTTGTGACTTTTTTGTGACTTTTCTGTATCAATTAATAGGATCATATGTTGTTTGCTCTTTAACCTGTTGATATAGCAGATTACGTTGATTGATTTTTCAAATACCAAACTAGCCGTGTACACCTAAACTAAGTCCCACGTGGTCACGGTATCATATTCTTTGTTAGAAAGTGGCCCGGACGTGTCTGTGGGTCTGTTTCAAGTTCCTCTGTTCTGTTCCACTGGTCTCCACATCTCCCCTCCAGTGCTGCCCCAGCCATGTCTGTCTGATGTAGGAGCCATATAATGCTGTGTTGTAGCTGTACAGTTCTCAACATCAGGAAGGGCAGTTCCTCTACTCTTCTTTTTCGGAATTGCTTTCCGTATAAATTTTAGAATAATCTTGTGTATCTCCACACACAAAAAAAATCATGCTGACCAGGCGTGCTGGCTCATGCCTATAGTCCCAACACTTGGGGAAGCCAAGACAGGAGGATTGCCTGAGCCCAGGAGTTTGAGACCAGCCTGGGCAATATAGGGAGAGCCCATCTCTACAAAAAACAGCCATGAGTAGTGGTGCGCACCTGTAGTTCCAGCTACTTGGGACGTTGAGGCAGGAAGATTGCTTGAGGCTGCAGTGAGCCAAGACCGCACCACTACACTCCAGCCTGGGTGGCAGAATAAGACCCTGTTTCAAAAATATATATTTATGGCCGGGCGCGGTGGCTCAAGCCTGTAATCCTAGCACTTTGGGAGGCCGAGACGGGCAGATCACAAGGTCAGGAGATCAAGACCATCCTGGCTAACACGGTGAAACCCCATCTCTACTAAAAAATACAAAAAACTAGCCAGGCGAGGTGGCGGGTGCCTTTAGTCCCAGCTACGCAGGAGGCTGAGGCAGGAGAATGGCGTAAACCCGGGAGGCGGAGCTTGCAGTGAGCTGAGATCCGGCCACTGCACTCCAGCCTGGGCGACAGAGCGAGACTCCGTCTCAAAATATATATATATTTATGCTGAGGTTTAGATAGCAATTACATTAAAACCAAAGATCAATTTTGGAAACATTGATGTATTTACTATGTTGAGTCTTCCAGTTCATAAACATTATATCTATTTATGCAAACATTATTTTGATTCATCAGTATTTCCTAATTTTCTGCAGACACTGTGCAAGTTTTTGTTAGATTTATACCCAAGTATTTAAGATGTTCTGTAAATTGTATTGCCTTTTAATTTTGCTTTTCACTTGTTTGCAATTGCTTTATAGAAATGTGGTTGATTTTTGCATGTTCATCTCATTTCCTGCAACCTTCGTGAACTCACTTAGTGTCTGAGGAGTTTTCTGCAGATTGCTCAGGGTTTTCTACGTGGGCCGTCATGTCATTTGCGAGTAGGGACTGTTTGTTTCTTTTCCAGTCCCTGTGCTGCTGTTTTCCTTTTCTTACCTTCATGCCCTGGTGTGCGGAGCTCCTGTGCTGGGTTGAGGATGAGTGGGGAAAGCCAGCTCCCCGCTGACCGAACGAGGGAAGGCAGCCAAACTCTTCCGCAAAGCAGTGTGAGTGGAGGGTTCTTCGTGGAGGACTTTCCCTTGATTCCTGCTTTGCAAGAGTTCCTTTCAGGAATGGAGATTAAATTTTGTCAAATGCTTTGTCTGTGTCAACAGGATCATAGCATTGTTTTTCTTTAGCCTGTTGATAGGGCAGATAACATTGATTTTCAAATTTGAACTAGCCTTTGTTTTACACCTCAGCTGAATCTTTCTTGGTCAGGGTGTGATACTCTTTTTTGTATATTACTGGATTCCATTTGTTAGTATTTGTTGAGTATTTTTGCATCCAAGTTCATGAGAGACTGATATTTATTTTTCTGTGTGTGTGTGCGCCATCCTTGTTGGTTTCAGTACAAGGTTAATAGTGGAAAGGTGTTTCCCTGTCTTTTGTTAACTGAAAAGGGATTGTGTAAAATTGGTATCAATTCATATTTAATGTTCAGTAAAACTTTCCAGTGAAACCATCTGGGACTGGAGATTCTGAGTAGCATTTTAATTACAACAAACTTGATTTATTTAACGGTTATAGGACTACCGAGGCTGTCAATTTTATCTTGGCACGTTTTGGTAGTGTGTGGTTCTCCAGGAATCCGTCCAGTTCTTTATGAGCATCAAGTTTTGTTGTCATATTTTTTATTGTTATTTTAATAGCTTCTGGATCTATTATAATATTTCCATTTCATTTCTGATATTGGTCATTTCACTCTTCTCTTTTTAATCTTTGTCAGTTTTGCTAGGGGTTTATCCATTTTATTATTGTTGGTCTTTTTAAAAAATTTTTGAGACAGGGTCTCACTCTGTTGCCCAGGCTGGTGTGATCATAGCTCACTACAGCCTCAAACTCCTAGGCCCAAGTGATCCCAAATAGCTGGGGCTACAGGTGCATGCCACCACACCTGGCTGATTGATTATAGAGATGGGATCTCACTGTGTTGTCCAGGCTCTTCTCAAACTCCAGGGCTCAAGCAATCCTCTCACCTTGGCCTCCCAAAGTGCAAAGATTACAGGCATAAGCCCCTGCCCCTGGCCGGCCTTGCTGCTATTTTTTAAAGAACCAGTTTTTGGTTTTAAGAACTGTCTTGTTTTCCTGTTCATTCCTACTTTTATTATTTCCTCCTTCTGCTTCAGGCTTGTTTTGCCCTTCGTTTCTTGAAGTAGGAATTTAGAGAATTGATTTGAGACCTTTCTTCTTTTCTGATACAGGCATCGAGTGCTGTCAGTTTCCCTCTAAGCACTGCCTTGGGTGTGTCCGGCAAATTTTATTATGCTCTATTCTTGTTTCCATTCTGTTCTTTTTCATTTCCTTCGAGGCATCCCATCTGACTCGTGGATTACTTCGAAGTGTGCTATTTAATTTCCATGCACTTACCCAGTTTTCCTGTTTTCTCTGACTGGTTTCCGGTTTTGACGTCCACTGGTGTGGCCACCGCCTCTTCACGCCACCCCACAGATGAACAGGATTCACATAACTTCCCAGTATCTCAAAGTAGCATCATGTCCATTTCCTGCGTGTTTTCTCATTTTAATGCATTATTTCATCTTTGCTTGTTTGAGCCAGGACTCAGGGCTTCCTCCCCTCGAGTTTCCCTGTTCATGGAGTTGCTTTGGGACCCTCAGCAACGGGGGGTCTTGCTCTCGACAGGAATCCCTCACAGTTCCCCCTTGGCCTCCGAGCACCCCCTACATTCTGCGGTTGGTGGTGTGTGGAGAGAGGCGCTGTCTCTGCTCTCCAGGTGCCTCGTCAGCCCGCACTCCTCCCTCACTCCGTGTCTGTTGTCCGTGCCCACCGGGACACCATGGGGCTTAGCTCAGGGGATGGCAGGACCAGCGCTTAGTAAGGCCCCGCAGCCCCAATCACCGTATGAGCACTGCACAGAGACCTGCTCACATGGCAGAGCTGGAATGGGGGCCGGGCATGCACTCCCCAGCCCACGTGTTCCACAGACGAGCTGCAGAGGCCCCCGGCCCTCCAGGGCAGGCCCACTCTGCTTCCAGAGGGGCAGGTGAGCCCCAGTCCAGGCCAGCCAGGGTCTGGGCTGGAGTGCAGTGGCCACAATGGACGCTGAGAGTGTCTTCATTAAGAGTGAGTGTCTCAGTCTCCCCCAGGGCACCCGCCAGCCACATGGCCGCTGTGTGTGCAGACTAGACAGGTGGCAGCTCGGGCCGGCCAGACAGAAGGGAGAGGAAGCCAGAGCCAGCACGCAGGCTGCCCCATAAATATTTCCAGCCACAGCCAACATGTCTCACTGGCAATTTGCTTTTTAAAAAATTGCGCTCTAATTTTAAGTGAGCAGCCCCTAATTACAGTGATTTACGAGGTACCTGGGGACTGTGTGATATTTGAACATGGCAGAGGGCTGAGCAGAGATGGATGGGCCGGGCGCCACTCATTCAGCACGTCCTGCTAATGCCAGAGTGCTGCTGAGGGTGTCAGACTGAGGCGGCCCCTCCCAATGCAGCCGGGTATGCTGGGGGAAACAGAGTCAGTGGGGTGGCTCCTCCCAGTGCAGACCGGGTACGCTGGGGGAAATGGAGTCAGAGGTGGGGCAGCCCCTCCCAGGGCAGACTGGGTACGCTGGGGGAAACGGAGTCAGAGGTGGGCTACAGGGCAAATTGACTTGTTCGCAGGGGGCTGGTGTTTTCCAAACGCTGGGTCTGCCTTTGTGTGGGGTTTGAGGTAGGAGAGTAGTACTGGTCACTCCTGCCTGTCACCGTCCACCCCCGCCCTAACCTGGAGGGCAGTGCGGAATCTTAGGGCATCATTCTTCCAGAGCCGCCTGAGGCCAGCAGAGAGGAGGTGCTGGAGGTGCTGGAGGAGCCATGGGTGGGCGACCCGGCCTACCACTGGGAGCAGCTGTCTCGCTGACACTGGCGGGGTGCACCTGTTTCAAATAAAGAATGATCAGCGCTCACGCCTGTAATCCTCACCTCGTGGGAAGCTGAGGCAGGAGGATCACATCAAGACAGGAGTTTGAGACAAGCCTGGGCAACATAGCTAAAGTCTGTCTCTAAAAAAAAATCTAAAAATTAGGTGTGATGGCACATGCCTGTAATTCCAGCTGCTCAGGAGGCTGAGGGGGGTCACTTGAGCCCAGGAGTTCGAGGCTGCAGTGAACCATGATCATGCCACTGCACTCCGGCCTGGATGACAGTAAGACTTGTCTCTAAAAAATACATATTTTTAGAAAAGAACGACGAGGCTCCCAAAGCCTGCCAGCCTCTGAGGGCCAGGGAAGGTGGGTGCCTGGAGAACAGCTGTTCTTCGGTCCAGCCTGGCCGGAGTCTGGACCACAGTGCTCCAGGCCCAGCCAGGTTGCCAGTCCTGGGTTGGGAGGAGGGCGAAGGGCCAGCTAAGGAGACCTCTTCCCACACTGCCTCCCACCCCTGCCCGGCAGCTGCAGGAGAATCAGCCCCTCTGACATTTAGGGGGAGAAATTCAGAATCAAGAGCAGAAAGCAGAAATGAAAGGATTTTCTCAGTAAAAGGTCAGAGTGGTTTCTCTTGTTTTTGTTTAAAAATGGTTTGTGTTGAACTATGACAAGACCAAATGTATTAAGGCAGCAGGAACAGGGGGAGGGCAGGGGGATGGCCCCTGAGAAACAGGAGGTGCAGGAACAGGCCAGGCAGCAGGGGCCCGGGGGGCAGCACGTGCGCCAAAGGTGGGGTAGGGGGGCGGCGCCACCATCAGGGCCGGGCCCAGCTCAGGTTCCGGTGGACAGGGAGCTGCCAGGACCAAGCTGGGTGCAGCCGGACCGCCCTGTGGCTCCTGGGGAGGGTTCCCAGAGGGCTGCCTGCCAGAGGAGTGCTTTACAAAAGTTTCCTGAGCTCTGATGCACACACACGCGGCTCACCCTCAAGTCTACCGTTCTGTTCTTCCCAGCACATTCAGTGTGCAGCCACTACCACAGTCTAACCATGGCGCCTTTCCACCGGCCCTGAGCCCCGATGTGCCCCTCCAGACATCCCCTGGGCATGGAGTTGTGCCTACTGGTTTTTGTGTCTGGCTGGGCATGTTTTGGGGGTTTACTCACGTGGCAGCATGTCTCAAGAGTTCAGCTGTACGGAGCAGTGTTGACGGGTAAACCCGGTTTTCTCTCTCCCTCCGACAGTTGAGGGCTGGTTCCGCTTTCCATCTGTTAGGATGGGATCGTGCTGCCGTGGACGTCAGCGCTCAGACCCCCTGGCTGCGCACGCGGGCACGTGCTGGGCCCATGGACTCTGCGTTCAGCTCTTTGAGGAGCCGTCAGCTATTTGCAGGGGCCGCACCTCACACGCCCCCACCAGCGACGCGGAGGGTCGGATTCCCCTCCACCCAGCAGCTCGTGCTGTTTGCTCTCCGTGGCCATCGGCGCGAGGCGGGTCCGCGTCTCGCTCAATGTGGTTCACATTTCCCCAGTGCCCGGCATCCTGGCATGAGCTCGTTGGCCGTGTGTGGCTCTTCTCTGGAAAGATGTTCGAGGGCCCCTTAGTTGGGCCCTGTCCTCTTTATGGTGGAGTTGTGGGAGTTCGGGCATATTCTGAGTTCGGGACTTTTCAGGGACGTGGTTTGAGAGGGAGCTTTGTAGTGGGCTGGGTTTGTGTCCTGCCTGACCTGGGGCTGTGTGGGACACCTGCCAGCCCTGTGGATAGTCAGGGCCTGGGTGCCCACGGGGGCAGAACCAGCCAGCAGGCACCTGGGCAGATTTGGGCATCAGCGAGAAGTCGTTCCTGGTCGGAGCTGTCTGGAGACAGGGCACCCTGGCTTGGGAAGCAGGGGTCTCCCCGTATTTGGGAGTGTGTGTGTCACAGGTGTGTCCCCTCCCACCTGCGGCATCTCTGCTCTGGTCTCCAGAGTGGGAAGTGGTTCCATCCCAGAGCCCTCTGCCCCGTGCTGACCGGGGTGAGGCTGGCTCTCAGGGGCAGCTGGGGAGGGAGAGAGATGACCGAGTCCCTGCTCAGAAGGGCCTCTGTCCACTCCCCACAGCCCAGGATGGTGGCACAGCAGCTCGCTCAGACCTGCTGTGTGACCTGAACCCTGTAGGTCCTGCCCTGTGTCCCCTGGCACCTGCCGTGCTGTCTGGAAGCTCCTGGTCACCAGGCCATCTCCTCCTTGCCCGTTCTCCAGTTACAGGAGGCTGCCCTCTGGGCTGCAGAACCCACAGAGCCAGACCCCCGCCTGGTCCCAGCGCCCCTGCATAAGTGGGGAAACCTAGGTCTTGGGGCCGCAGGCAGTCTGGAAGGCATTGCGGGATTTGCCCAGGGAGTGGGGTCCTCCAGCCTCAGTGGAGAGTGGCACTGGGGCCAGTCACAGGTGCGTACACAGGTGCTGGAGGCCCCCAGGCGGAGGAGGAAGGGGCGAGGCAGCAGCGCCTCGGGTGGGCACACCCCGCAATGCCTGGGACTCCCAGCTGCCTGTGCACATGACAGTGTAGACAACAGAGACCCTGCCCTGGGTTAATTCAGTCCCTTTAATAAGGGACCTGGAATAAGGCCTGGCAGGGTTAAGCACACATCTACCCCTGTCCAGGTCCTCAGGCCAAGGGAAGCTCCCATGGCTGGAGGGGCTGTGTAGGGAGGGAGGGGAGAGGGAGAGGCCTGCCAGGCTGACCGCTGTCCTGTCTCTTACCTGCCCCACAGGCTACCAGCCCCTCGGGCTCCAAGATGCAGCTGCTGGAGACGGAGTTCTCGCACACCGTGGGCGAGCTCATCGAGGTGCACCTGCGACGCCAGGACAGCATCCCCGCCTTCCTCAGCTCGCTCACCCTCGAGCTCTTCAGCCGCCAGACCGTGGCCTAGCCTGCAGCCGCTCCACTCGGCCTGACCTGCGGGTCCCCTGACCCACCAGCCACAGGCTGGGTGCACGTCCTGCCTCTCCAGCCCCGCGGCAGCGGCATGACTGACAGACACGCCGAGACCTACGTCAGACTTCTGCTGGGGCGGCCAGCACCCTCCCCACATGCAGACCCTGTGTGTCCCGGAGCCTGGTGTGTGGGCGTCGGCTGCCAGCCCAGGTTCCTCACCTTGTGAAATAAAGTCTTCTCCCCCAGACAGTCCCACCCACCCTGTGTGTCTGTGGCCCAGCCCTAGCAGGGTGGGAGGGAGGAGGGGAAGGAGCTCTGTCAGCACACCGCCATCCGTAGCTCAGCGTTGGGGGAGTCAGGCATCTCCACTCAGGGAATGCACAGCCAGCACACAGGTGGCAGCTGGGACCAAGGGTGGCCGGGTGTCCTCCCCACCACCATGGGCTGAGGCCCCTCCGCTTAGCAGCTTCCAGCTCTGCCTCGAGGCCGGGCCCCAGCTCCGGGGCTTCCCTTTGCTGATGGAACCCTGATGGAGGCACAGGGGTTGGGGGGACTGTCTTCACAGATAAGGACGCATCGAGGGGAGACTGCCCTCTGTGCCCGTCACTCCAGGGCCAAGGGAGGGCCTGGACCCGCTGGCAGCACCAAAGCCAGGGTGGGGTGACTCCACCCCACAGGGCAGATGGAGCACCTGGCCCTCGAGGCTGGAGAGCGAGTCCCCTCCACTCAGCTCAGCGGCCCCGGCCTTCTCCAGCCTTGGGGAAAATGAGCCCGTGATTCAGAGGTACAGGTGCCGCTGTCTGAGCCCAGCACAGGGGAGCTGGTGCAGCCAGGGGAACGGACTCACTGCAGAGACGCCGCTGCTGAGACGCGGGAGACCCGGGGCAGGGGCCAGGGGAGGAAGGACCAGGGAGGTGTGGCCCCTGCCTTCTGCCTGTGAACTGTGGGCCAGGGCTGCCACCTCCACCCAGACTCCTCAAGGGCGGGGCAGCTCCAGCTCTGCCATCCCCGCCTCACCCCCCACTTTCTACTCCCAGCACCCCCCACCCACCATTAGAACACTCCACCAGCCTCCACAAACCCCAGTCCCAGCACCCTCCGCCCACCATTAGAGCACTCCACCAGGCTCCACAAACCCCACTCCCAGCACCCCCCGCCCACCATTAGAGCACTCCACCAGGCTCCACAAACCCCACTCCCAGCACCCCCCACCCACCATTAGAGCACTCCACCAGCCTCCACAAACCCCAGTCCCAGCACCCCCCGCCCACCATTAGAGCACTCCACCAGGCTCTGCAAACCCTTCATGAAAGCCTTTTTCCTCCAAGTCTCGGGGAAAGTTGGGGGGTCTGTCTTCTAAGTGGCCCACTGGGAGAGATGGGTGTGCCCCCCAGTCTTGAGACAGGAGGCCCCTGATTCCTCCTGCATGTCCTCTCCCAACCCCCCAATGTCACCTTTCAGTGTTGGCTTCTGTTCCTGGGCACAAGGGGTTTGACAGAGGGGTCCTCGGAGGCCCATGGGGTTCAGCTTCACGAGGCTTTGTGTGGGACGCAGGCTGTGCAGACAAGAGGAGAAGTGAGACGCTTCCACGTCAGGCAAAGGCTGTTCTGCCCTGGCCTGGCCCCTGGACACACATGTGCCTCAGACAGACACGGCCCCGCCAGAGCCGGGCAGCCACTGGCTCACACTGAAACCGGGAGTCCCAGACTGCCCGGCCCCATCACAGCCCTGGGGCTGCCGCCACCCCACGTCTCAGCTGAGCACACCGGGGCCCACGCAAGATGCTGCTCCCACGGCCACAGATAATCAGAACGGGGGCCCTGGTCTAGCCTTTGGGCTGTCCTCCGCCAATAACCCCCAGGCCAATCCCAGGGTCCTGGCACCCCAGCCCCCACCACCCTGCTTTCCCCATCACCATTCCTGCCAAGCCACAGCCTGAGAGCCAAGGTGCCTGTTCCCACCCACCCTTAAACCGCCAGCAGCCCAGGTGACAGCCCCCCCGACACACTCATGGAGCTGGGGCTTCCGGGACCGAGCACCACTCAGCTGGCCCTTCAGGACCAGGGAGCCAGCACCACCCTGGCTGTGAACACAGAGGGGCAGGGGTCGGCCCTTGTCAAGGCAATTTAGGAGATGGGGTCTGACTGGGCCCTGAAGGTGGGCGGGACCCCAACAGGTGGGAAGCGGGGATAGGGTGGGCCCAGAGGCTGGAGGTCAGGGGCTGTCCTGGGGGAGGACAGAGGGCTGGGCCCTCAGGCAGAACAGAAGCCCGCAGCCTCTGCCCCGGGGGCAGCAGGGGGCATGGTCCCTGGTGGGTGACAGCCAGGTCCAGGTCCAGGTCCAGGCAGGAGCCCCCCAAAGGTGGTTGTCTTGATGGCAAGACCAGAGCTAAACTCCAGCCAGCCCAGGTAGGAATGGACTTTATCGGGAGGATTTGGGGCAGAGGCTGAGCAAACGGGAGGGTGGAGAGGTGGCTCAGCCTCAGGTGGCTCTGGTACTGACTCCCCTGGTGGACACACAGCCAGGGTTCCGGGACCCTGGGACTGCCGACTCTGCCATCACCAATGCCAAACCTGGTGGCCAAGGAGCACCGGCCACGGACTCCACCCATGCCAGAAACACCACACCAGGGGATCCCACAGCCACAGACCCCGTGGCCACAGGACTCCACCCACTGTCCCCAAGTCCTTGTGTCACCTTCCCCAGATCTGAGGCTGCTGAACCTTCTGGTTGCTGCAGCCTGGGCCACTGCCCACATCTGCCTTCCACACCGGCTTCTGTGGCAATCAGGACAGGCTTGGCAGCTAAAGGGCCACAAACAAGCCCCCTGTCCCCAGTGCAGCCTCATGTCCGCATCCGGCCCCAGGGCTCCCTTCTGCCTTGGTCTCCCCTTCCCCATCCACAGCCAGGCATCTCCAAAGCACCTTCCTTTCGGGGAGCCCGGGGCCGGCCCCTCCCCTGCCGGCTCCCCGGGAGGGTCTACACCAGGCTGGGCCCCCAGCCAGCGCTGAGATGCACCAGCTCCAGCCGGCGGGCAGCTCTGCTGAAGATTGTGGGATTCTCCTTTCCCAGGAAGAGGCAGGGGTGGGGCTGGCGCAGACCTCACACCCCCGAGGGACGTGTCTGGGTGGGCTGGAGAGAGCAGAGGTCTCTGATAACACGTCTTCCTCACAGGCTGATTCAATAAACCTTCCCCGCGAGTTTGTCAAATCCTCTTCACGCGTCTGCCAGGTGGAATGGCAAACAGTGCGTGAGGAGCCCAGGAGGCACTGCCGGGCCCCGGTCCCCGCCCAGCCCTGGCTGCTGGGCCAGAGAAAGTTCTGGTTCTGGCAGATTCCCCGCTTCCCCCAGCTCCTTAGTGGGCACCCAACGCTAAATGGTTCTTAAGCCGCTAATGACTAATTTTAAGGGATTAGTGCCGCAGCAATAAACTGTAATTGCCAGGATGTAACAGGATTTGGGGGGCTCCAGGGCTCCTTCCAACTTCCTGGCAGGCCGGGGAGGACAGTGCCACCTGCCGGGGCCTCCGAGGGACCAACCTCCCTCCCTCCCTCCCACTGCGCCTGGCACGGGGCAGCCAGCACAAGACCCTTGCAGGGTGAGTCTCTGTCTCTTTCCTTCCCGCAGACACCTCACAAAAGTTCTGGAGAAATCCCTGGGTTTTGTGCAGCCCCTCACTCCTCAGAGTGGGGTCCCTGGAAGTGCCTGAGAAAGGCAGGTCCTCAGGTCCCACCTGGAGCAATTGTGAGAATCCACCTTTAACAAGTCTCTCGCGCAGCTCGTACACACAGAGGCTCTCGTCGGCTTGGAACTCGCCAATTGGCAATGCTCATCCCCATCCCATAATGATCCTGCAAGTCTGATCTTGTCAGGAGAGGAGACCTCAGTGCAGAAAGACAGGGGCTGGCCTACCAATGCCTCCTGCCAGTCTGTGTTGGATGTGGACTCAAACCCTGCTCTCTCGACTGCAAATTCAGCCTCCCCTCCAGGCCCCAGCGCCTGAGTTAAACTTGGCCTATTGCCCTCCTGTTAAAATGTCGCCAGGACACCAGGGGCAGGCGAGGGCTGGGACCTTCATCCAGAGACAGCATTGGAGGGAGACTCAGAGGTCCAGAGGCTCAAAACCTCGGACCATACATATAACAGTGTGTTTGCAGGCATGTACATGCAGAGGTGTGGGTATGCACCACTGTCACGCCTGGACACACGACCCATGTACACATGTGTACATACAGGCATGTGTAGTGCATGTACCCAGGCTTGGTTTGTGTGTGCATGTGAGCATGCGTGTACATGTGCCATGTGTGTGCATAACTGCACATGTATATTGGTGTGTAGCCCTGGGTGCACATGTGTACATAGAGGCATGTGTATGTGCATGTATCCCTGTATGGTTTGTGTACATGAGCATGTGCGTACATGTGACATGTGCATTGTGACTGCATGTGTATTAGTGCTTGTCATGTGTGCTCATAGGTGCATATGTGCACCTGTGTGCAAGCATGACTGTGCACGTGTACTGGTGTGGGCCACGTGTGCATGTGTACATGTGTGTACACACGGCTGCATGTGTGTTGGTGCATAGCCATGTGTGCACATGGTTGCATGTGTATGCACCTGTGTGCATGCATGCTTGCACCCTGAGGACAGGCAGCTTCACCAGAATGCTTAAATTCCTGCTTCCGGCCAAGAGAGGAGGAGTTCCCTGTCCGAAGTCGCACAGTGAGAGAGGGCCAGCAAGGAGGCGCTAGGAGCCCAGTCCAGACATCAGCTGGCTCAGCCTGGCAGTCTCATTTTGTTTTACGTTTTCTTTAACTGCACAATTCAAATGCATTTTAAACACTAAAACAAAACACAGATCCCTCCAACAATACAGGAGGAACGTAGAGTGAAAAGGAGAAGTCCCCTTCTGGCCCCCATCCCAGACTCTCCTGCCCGTGGGTGGATATGCACACCTGCCATATGGACACACGAAAACACACGGTTTTGCTTCCCTGGGGCCTGTGTGGTTTTAAAATCCCTACGTATTGTTCCACAGCTTGGTTTTTCTCACTTGACAATACGTCTTGGAAATTTTCCACAGAAACGTCTACCGATGTACTTCACTGGATTTTGCTGTTGCTGCCAACACCCTCAAGAAGTTTTATTGAAAACGGTGACGCACAGAAACACCAGATTCTCATCTTAAAGTAAAATTGACAGCATTTTCCACAACTTCCGTAGTTCTGAACCAAAGCAAAACACAACACTGAGTCCCAGATCCCAACGAGCAGAGGTGGGAACCACAGGGAGAGGCTCCGGGGAAACAGGACCTGCCAACTGATGCCCTGATCTTGGACCTGGGCCCCCAGAACCTCGAGAAGGAACTGCCGTGGCGGAGGCCACCCCGGTGGGTCATCTTCTGGGGTTTGGTTACAGCGGCTGGAGCTGCCCAACTCATCCTCACCCACGAGTAAACCCTCCCTTCTGCTCATCTCCTGAGCCAGCTCTATCCTTTCTTCAGCATTCCTCACTACCTGGCGTTTTGTTCAATGCATAGTTTATTTATGACAGACACATACATCTGTTCCAGTAGATGCAGGAACGTTTTAGACAGTTTAGTGTCCCCACCCACAGAACAGCGCTAAGAGAGACGCCATGCGAACCCCATACGTAACTTGACTTTTTTAGTAGCCACATTAAATAGTAAGCAGAAGCCGGTGAAATTAGTGTTATTAAATACACCTTCTTTAACCCAATATACCCGAAATGGCATCGTTTTGACGCATAATCAATATGGACAGTGAATGGGACCTTTCCCAGTAGCCTTGGTCTTGGGGATCCCGCTGGATTTTCCACTTACCCTTCTCGGTTGCGTCCAGCCACCCTGGGCGCCCCTGGCTCTGGCGTCTCACCCCCATGGGGGAAGGAGGGGCCTTGTCACGTTTGCCAAGGAAGCTAGCGCCTGTCACGGCTCACACCGGTGCACGGCTGTACGCCGGTGAATCCATGCTGTGTGTTGACAGCTGATGGCGTGCTGTGTCCCTACTTGACTAATGAGAAAACTGGAACCAGAGAACAAGGGAAGCGGCTGTCCCGGCTCTGGTGTCCCTGGGCACAGGTGGAGGTAGTGGCAGAGCCAGGCCTGGCTCCCTCCTGGGCAGAGGGACAGAGGTGAGCAGTGAGTGGTGCCCACCAAGGACAGGGGACCTGGAGTTCAAGGTCCCTCAGCTTCCTCCAAGCACCTCTTCCCAGATGGAGCTGGGGGCTGGGCAGCTGGGCGCACCCCGGCCGGGACATCAGGCAGCCTCAGTTCAATGCTGCCTCAGCCCAGCCTGCGGGACGGTCATGGGCAGGGGTCCTCCCCTCCCCGGGCCTCAGTCTTCGCATCTGAAAAACGGACAGACTACAGGACCTGCTGGGGGTGTCACCTGGCCCAGCACCCAGCCCGGGTAGGGGGACACCCCAGGGCGCAGTATGTGGCCTCTTCAGCATAACACTATAATTAACCCAATTACCCACCGCCTTCATGCTTTTTTTTTTTTTAATTTAAAATGGAAATTAAATTTTGCAGCAGGTTTACAGGCTGTTAACGGAATTCACTAATCAAACCCAACACCAAGTCCTCGAAAATGAGAATTCAAAAAGGTCTATATTAGCATATTCATGTTTTTAATAGGGTTCAGAAGGTATATTTGCAGCTGATGAAAGGATTAATTAAATCTATTTGCATTGGTGAAGCATTTTAACCCCTTCTGAGCTGGCCGGAGAGGGGAAGGCCCTGGGGCCCAGTGGTAAACGTAGCCTCGGGCGGATGGCTAGAGGTGCTGCGCCTGCTGCCCCTTCCTGGGGGCCCCCATCCCAGCAGGGAGCCTCCCCCAGCGCAGTATGGCAGGGCTGAGTGGGCACCAGACCCGGGGCCTTCACCGCGGCCCCACAGCAGCCCTGCGACACAGTAGCTTCAGGGATTTTTACTTTAAAAACAAACATACACTAGAATTAGCTTCAGGGATTTTTACTTTAAAAACAAACATACACTAGAATTCATACTCACTTTAACATATTTAGAAAACGTGGGAAAGTCTCAAGAAAAAAATGCAAGTCATTTAAGTCCAGGCACGGTGGCTCACGCCTGTAATCCCAGCACTTTGGGAGGCTGAGGCCGGTGCATCACCCTAGGTTGGGAGTTCGAGACCAGCCTGCTCAACATGGAGAAACCCCGTCTCAACTAAAAATACAAAATTAGGGAGTCATGGTGGCGCACGCCTGCAATCCCAGCTACTCAGGAGGCTGAGGCAGGAGAATCGCTTGAACCTGGGAGGTGGAGATTGAAGTGAGTCGAGATCACAGCACTGCACTCCAGCCTGGGCCACAGAGAGAGACACCATCTCAAATAAACAAAAAGTCACTTAAACACCCCCACTCATCACTGCCCCTGGAGACTCTCGTCTTCCAGCCCCTCCTCCGTGTACATGTTGTGTGATAGTGTCTGTGCGTGTGCATATGTATGTTGTGGGTGTGCACATGTGTTGTGGTTGTGCATGTGTGCATATGTGCACGTGTGAGTGTACATGTGTGCACGTGTGTTGTGTGCACGGGGGTGCATGTGTGCACATGTTGAGTGTGGATTGTGCACTGTGTGTTGTGTGCATGCGTGCACGTGTTGTGAGTGTGCACACATACCTGTGTTGTCTGCACGCACATGCACACACATGCAGAATCAGCCCCCAGAACCTGCAGCTCTCACATGTATGTCCCCAGGCAAGGTCTCACATATAGACCTGGTGGTCTCTCTGCAGGTGGGACCACCCTCCTCCAACGCAGCCCTGCATGACCCCATGAGGGCCACCCCACAGCTGCTCAGAGCCCTGGCGCAGTCCGGGGCCCTGGTCACCTTTTTCACGATGTGTGGTGTGAGGACGAGTGTGGTGCCCTCCCCCAACACCCCAGAATCTCCAGGAAGAGGGCGTCTTGGCAGCCTTACGGCTCACGTCCAAGTGGGCTCTAGGTACAAACACGGGAGTTATACATGCAACACATGCCTGTAGACACGGGACAGAAACACCCAAAACTGTGCATGCAACATGTAGACATGGGCAGCTACAGACATCACGTGTGCACCATGTCATATAGACAAGCAGCTACAGATCTCATGTGTGCGCCATGTGGAAAACAGTTACAGACATCACATGTGTGCCATGTCAGACAAGCAGTTACAGATGTCATGTGTGTGTCATGTCATATAGACAGGCAGTGACAGACGTGTGTGCGCCGGGTCATATAGACAGGCAGTGACAGACGTGTGTGCGCCGGGTCATATAGACAGGCAGTGACAGACGTGTGTGCCATGTCATATACAGGCAGTTACAGACGTGTGCCGTGTCACATAGGCAGTGACAGACGTGTGTGCCGTGTCAGGCAGTGACAGACGTGTGTGCGCTGTGTCATAAAGGCAGTGACAGACGTGTGCACCGTGTTATACAGGCAGTGACAGACGTGTGCACCATGTTATACAGGCAGTGACAGACGTGTGCACCGTGTTATACAGGCAGTGACAGACGTGTGCACCGTGTTATACAGGCAGTGAAAGACGTGTGTGCCGTGTCATATAGACAGGGAGTGACAGACATGCACTGTGTCATATAGATATGTATGTACAGAGCTATAGGCACAACATACATGCACATGACATACACTATATACGCATGTACTTTAGACACGGATAGACACACCCAGCAATGTACGTGAGGCGCGTGTACCTGTGCAGTTACAGACACAGCATATGTGCAGAGTGTAACGTGGACCATGTTACACACAGAGTTACACCACACACATGCCTAGAGTTGAAGAGCCGAGATGTTTACACGTGTAGTTACAGATGCAGTATACACACGGTGTGATGGTTCACACAATCAACTTGATTGAAGGGTGCAAAGTATCGACCCTGGGAGTGTCTATGAGGTGCTGCCAAAGGAGATCAACATTTGAGTCAGTGGCTGGGAAACGCAGACCCATCCTCAATCTGGGTGGGCACCATCTAACCAGCTGCCAGCACAGCGAGGATAAGGCAGGCAGAAAAATGTGAAAAGAGAGACTGGCCTCGCCTCCCAGCCTCCATCTTTCTCCGGTGCTGGATGCTTCCTGCCCTCGAACATCAGACTCCAAGTTCTTCAGTTTTGGAACTCGGACTGGCTCTCCCTGCTCCTCAGTCTGCAGACGGCCTATTGTAGGACCTTGTGATTGTGTGAATTAATATTTAATAAACTCCCCTTTATATGTATATATAGTCCATTAGTTCTGTCTCCCTAGAGAACCCTAATACCCACAGACTTACACATACGACTGACATGTTGTTCAATGACATTTACAGAAGTTGCTGTTCTGGACTGAGCTCCTGCACTGGGCCCCGGCAGAGTGGACCAGAGTGGAAGCACGGGTCCTGGGGCCCATCATCCAAATGAACTTAGAAGTGGGCCAGTTTCCCAAAAAACAGGAGATCACAGCAACCAGTGGTGAGGGGTCCCATCCACCTGAGCCAGCCCAACGCCAAAGTCCCCTCCGCTTCAGCCCTCTAAGGAAAGGGACTCGGAGATGACCCATCGGGTTTTCGTTCATTGTCTGCACTGCCCTGGTCTTTTCTGTCTGTGAAACCTGTGCCTTCTGCCCATGACAGCATCTCAGTTCCACAGATGGAGCTGCCACGTACAGGAATCACTGACAGGAGCCACTCCCATCATTAAAACCAAGTCGTTGAAATACTGTTTTTTGACAATATACATAGAAATATATATGTGTATATATATATATATATGTATATATGTATGTCTATATATGTCTACAGAGAAATATGTATTACAGATTTAAATATATACACACAGGCCAGGCGCGGTGGCTCAAGCCTGTAATCCCAGCACTTTGGGAGGCCAAGACGGGCGGATCACGAGGTCAGGAGATCGAGACCATCCTGGCTAACACGGTGAAACCCTGTCTCTACTAAAAAATACAAAAATCTAGCCGGGCGAGGTGGCGGGTGCCTGTAGTCCCAGTTACTCGGGAGGCTGAGGCAGGAGAATGGCATAAACCCGGGAGGCGGAGCTTGCAGTGAGCTGAGATCCGGCCACTGCACTCCAGCCTGGGCGACAGAGTGAGACTCCATCTCAAAAATAAATAAATAAATAAATAAATAAATAAAATATATACACACAGAAATGTATAAATATATATACTTTTTTTTTTTTTTGAGATGGAGTCTCACTCTGTCACCCAGGCTGGAGTGCAGTGGCATGATCTTGACTCACTGCAACCTCCACCTCCCGGGTTTACGCCATTCTCCTGCCTCAGCCTCCTGAGTACCTTGGATTACAGGTGCCCACTACCACACCCAGCTATTTTTTTTGTTTGTTTTTAGTAGAGACGGGGTTTCACCATGTTGGTCAGGCTGGTCTCAAACTCCCGACCTTGTGATCTGCCCACCTCGGCCTCCCAAAGTGCTGGGATTACAGGTGTGAACCACCGCACCTGGCCCACACTTCTTCTTTTTTGAGACAGGATCTCACTCAATTGCCCAGGCTGGAGGGCAGTGGTGTGATCACAGCTCACTGAAACCTCCACCTCCCAGGCTCAAGCGATCCTCCCACCTCAGCCTCCCGGATAGCTGGGAACGGAGGCATCCACTACCACGTCTGGCTAATTTTTTGTATTTTTGGTAGAGATGGGGTTTGGCCACGTTGCCCAGGCTGGTCTCAAACTCCTGACCTCAGGTGATCCTCTGGTCTCGGCCTCCCGAAGTGCTGAAATTCCAGGAGTGAGCTAGCACACCTAGCCTGTGCACATATATTTATACATATATTTATATCTACACAGATAAATATCTCAATCTGTACACATTTCTACAGAGAATACATACCATATCTATGAAGACATAAATAATTTTGTCAGGGAATTTGGACATACTGCATTTGCTGTTTTGTGTTATTTCTGTTTTCACTAAAAATTAGAAAATGATGCTCTTTCCACACCATTACGTCCCTCCAGAAGTGCGGTTTCAATGGCTGCCCTCCGGAAGTGCGATTTCAATGGCCGCCGAGAGCCTCGCTGAGTGCCTTAAATATCCGATCCCCCCTTTCTCTCAGGAAATTCAGTTTTTCCCTTTCGTTATGATTGTTTCTCAGCAGTCACTTATAAGCCACGAGCCCGCCGACCTCCGGCCCGTGCCTTACAGGAGCCTCCCGGGAGATCGCCGGGGAGCGGGAGGAGGCTTGGAGGCTTCAGCTGTGTTGCTTTGTCCAGTTCACTCCCTGAACGGGACCCCAGGCTGCAGATGAGAAACAGGGTCAGGGAGACCAGCAACACAGCCATACAGCGGAGGTCGCTGAGAGCAGGAGAAACGTACACAGGAAGGAGATGGAGTTTGTAGTTTAATTGGGATTCATTAACTGTGCAATTGTGTTTAAATATTTAGGGACATAGACTTAGGAGGTTTGTAAGGCGAGTGAACTGATCCGGAGACGAAGCAGAGACAGGCGGGAGGGCGTCTCCGCATACGCAGGAGCCCCTTGGAGATGAAAGATACCGGAACAGAGACGCGGCGAGGCTTTTTTGTCAGAGGCCTTCGAGCCAGAGCAACTCCATCTCGAACAGGGGCTGGGAAAAATGGGGCTGAGACCTGCAGCCCAGGAGGCTGAGTCTTCTTAGTCACAGGATGGCATAGGAGGTCCCAAGACACTGGTCACAAAGACCCCGCTGATAAAACAGGACGTGGCAAAGAAGCTGGCCAAAGCCCACCAAAACCAAGATGGCAACAAACGTGACCTCTGGTCATCCTCAATGCTCATTATGTGCTAATTATAATACAGTGGCATGCCAAGAGACACTCCCACCAGTGCCACGACAGTTTACAGATGCCATGCCGACACCTGGAAGTTCCCCCTCTATAGTCTAAAAAGGAGAGGAACCCTCAGTTCCGAGAACTCTCCGCCCCCTTTCCTAGAAAGCTCATGAATAATCTATCCTTTGTTTTGCATATGATCAATAAATTACCATAAAAATAGCCAGCCAGCAGCCCCTGGCAGCTCTGCCTATGGAGTGGTTACCTTTTGTTTCTTGACTTTGCTAATAAACTTGGTTTCACGTTATGCTCTGGACTCACCCTGAATTCTTGTGTGAGGTCAAAGAATCCACCTCTTGGGGTCTGGATCAGGACCCCTGTCCAGTAACAGTTTGTGACAGAGCAGGAGATTTGCCACCTTGGACAAATACCACCATTCTAAAGTTCACTTTGATCAAAAGCTGCCTACATCCAAAGGCATCAGCCTAATAGCGGATTATTGTCAGCATGACCATAAACCACAAATAACATCTCCGACCAGAAACATTCCAAACCCCTCCCCAACCAGAGATATGCCAGCCCTGAGATAACCCCCCTCCAACCAGAAAGAAGTCAACCCCAAGATAACCTCCCCTCTGCCCAGAGACATTCCAACCCCACCATAAAACTTCCCACACAGAAACATTCCAAACTTGTGATAAGCCCCCTCACCCTAAAACCTATATATACTCTTAGTCTGTAAGAGAGAGCGCTTGTGAGTGGGCACAGTGGCTCATGCCTGTAGTCCCAGCACTTTGGGAGGCCAAGGTGGACAGATCATGAGGTCAGGAGTTCAAGATCAGCCTGGCCAACATGGTGAAACCCCATCTCTACTAATAATTTAAAAAGTAGCCAGGCATGGTGGCACGCACATGTAGTCCCAGCTACTCGCGGGGCTGAGGCAGAAGAATCGCTTGAACCCAGGGGGCGGAGGTTGCAGCAAGCCAAGATTGTGCCACTGCACTCCAGCCTGGTTAACAGAGCAAGAGTCCATCTCAAAAAAAAAAAAAAAAGAGAGAGAGAACACTCCTGACCAAAATCGGCCAGAAGCCCCTCTCTGGTTTATTCCTGCAAAATAAACCTGTCTCTGACTGTTGAGCTGCTTTTCATGTTTCCTTCTTCTTTCTTTAACTCTTAGAGTTTGTCCCATGTTGAAGGCTGGGTCTGTCTTGCAGGCTGCTGGCCCAGTGTGACCTGGAGTCAGGCAGATACTGAATTTCTCTGCTCATGAGCACCATCTCCACCCCTAGCCAGGGACTCCAGAGAGGCCTCAGATATCACAAAACAAGTCGTTCTCCTGGGCTGTCCCCTCACCAGCCACTGGCCGTTGCCTCTTTGTTCAAGCCACCAAGGGGCTCCTGAAGCCCCATTTCTAGTTTAGGGATGAGTGATCGGAAAAACTTTAAGTGACTGAGAAAACTGCTGCTGAAAGATGCCGTCTGTGCAAGGAAAATGTGGTGAAGTGAGAGACAGGGGATGAGGCAGGGTTTTGAGGAAACCGAAAGGTGCAGGCAGGACAGATGTACCCCCTGGAGGCAGGAAATGGCTGCAGAAGCTTAAACGGTTTACACAGAACCAAGCTGGAATGATTTTGTGAGCCTATTTATGAAGCTGAATAAAACATGAATAATTTTTTTTGAGACAGAGTCTTGCCCTGTTGCCCAGGGTGGAGTGCAATGGCACGATCTCAGCTCACTGCAACCTCTGCCTCCTGGATTCAAGCGATTCTCCTGCCTCAGCCTCCTGAGTAGTTGCAGTTACAGGCACCCGCCATCATGTCTGGCTAATTTTTGTATTTTTAGTAGAGATGGGGTTTCACCATGTTAGCCAGGCTGGTCTCGAACTACTGACCTCATGATTCGCCCGCCTCAGCCTCCCAAAGTGCCGGGATTACAGGTGTGAGCCACCGCGCCTGGCCTGCAACTGAACTTTTTCTCATGCAATGTTGTTTCTAAGATTTATTCGTATTAGTCTTGGATTGTTGTTGATTTCACCACGGTATAAAATTCCATAGTATGAATATACCAAAAATGTATTTATCCATCAAATGGATGTTTGATCTGTTTCCAATTTTTTGCTACTAGAAACAGTGTGGTGTGAACATCTCATTAGCTCTCTCCTTGGGCTCATGTAGAAAAGTTTATTTAGGATTTAACTCAGAGTAGAACTTCTGGGGCATTGCCCCTGTAAATGTTCAGCTTTACAAGCTAAAGCCCAATTATTTTCCAAAGTGCTGAGACAAATTTACCTTTCCACCAACAAGATGCAAGATCTTTTTATTTTTTAAATTTTAGAGACAGGGTCTTGTTCTGTTGCCCAGGCTGGAGTGCAGTGGCACCATCATAGCTCACTGCAGCCTTGAACTTCTATGCTCAAACAATTCTCCTGCCTCAACCTCCCAAGTAGCTGGGATGACAGGCACATACCACCACATCCGGTTAATACTTTTTAAGAGGTGGAGTCTCACTGTGTTTCCCAGGCTGGTCTCAAACTCCAGACCTCAAGCAATTCTCCAGCCATGGCCTCCCAAACAGCTGGGATCATAGGTATGAGCCACTGCGCCCAACCAAGGTGCAAGATCTTGCCGCATCTTGTCACCAACACTTTGCACTATCAGACTTTCCAAGTTTTTCCAGTTTGTACTGGGTACAAAATGGCAACTTGAACATGCATGTTTTTGAGTACAGACTTTCAAAGTTTTTCCAGTCTACTGGGTACAAAATAGCAACTTGAACATGAATGTTCTTGAATACCAAGAAAGCTAGATATCTTCTCATAGGAGTATTTGCCATTCATGTTTCTTCTGTTGTGAAATGTTCGTTCCTGTCTGTTACTCATTTTTCTGTGGGCTTGGGTCTCTTTCTTACCAATGTTGTGGAATTCCTTTTATACTTGGATACCCACCCTTTGCTGCTATATGTGTGGAAGAGATCTCCTTGCACCGTGACTTGTTTTTATCCTCTTTATGTCATTTCTTGATAAACAAAGTTATCGACGTTCATGTAGTTGAATTTATCAATCTTTTCTGTTATGGTCGGCGCTCTTGTGTCTTAAGAAACCTCAACACAGTGAGAACATAAACATAATCTCCCACACTGTCTTCTGCAAGTGACTTTTATTTATGACATGAGACAGAAACTCAATTTCATTTTTTCCACATGAATAACGAATTGTCTCAGCAGCATTTATTAAACAGTCTCCTGTTTCCTGAGCTGGTTCCACCACCCATGCTGTCATAAATCAGGCCTCCACACACGCATGGATCAGCGCCTGCACCTTTGTTCTTTTTCCTCGGTCACAATGTCTATCCCAGCCTTCCTGCCAAACTCTCTTAATTAATGAGCTCCACACACAGGGGATCGGTGTCACTCCTGGGTGGTGGGCAGTGACTTGGAGGGACTGCGAAGGGGCTGCTAGCTTCTTGCAATGTTGTTGTTTTTAAAGAGAATACATCAAGTGCTTCACTATTATAAATTACAGTTGGATCCCTCTTCCAGATAAGAAATCTGGAATAAATCCAATCTATTCCTCTTTTCCTAAGAGTGTTTTTTCGTTTTGTTTTGAGACAGTTTCGCTCTTGTTGCCCAGGCTGGAGTGCTATGGCGTGATCTTGGCTCACTGCAACCTCCACCTCCCGGGTTTCAAGCGATTCTCCTGCCTCAGCCTCCCAAGTAGCTGGGATTACAGGCACCCGCCACCATGCTTGATTAATTTTTTGTATTTTTAGTAGAAATGGGGTTTCACCATGTTAGCCAGGCTGGTCTCGAACTCCTGACCTCAAGTGATCCGCCCAGCTCAGCCTCCCAAAGTGCTGGGATTATAGGTGTAAGACACCGCATCCGGCCTCAAGTTTTTAACATGTAAATTTTTATTGGAGTTAATAAGAATAAAGATACACATAAGGGTGCAACTCAGTGAATCTTTGTTTTTCAACTCCCAACAGAAAACTTTATCGTCCCCCACCCCCCCCGTGGCAAAAACCACCTGTGCCCATGAGGATGACCCCTCCCACTGGGGAGATGACATTTTGCCTGCTGTGAACATCATGGAAATGAAACCCCACACAGTGTGTCTTCACTTGTGTCTGACTTCTGCCCAAATGCTGTTTGCGTTACACTCAGCCGCTGTGGCTATGGGTGGCTATTTTCACTCATAGTCATTAGTGCACAGGATTCCACGGCATGACTATTTCACAGTTTATCCATTCTGCTGCCAATGGGTAGGGTTCCACTTGGGGCATCAAGAATGGGTCACCGTGAGCATTCTTGTCCATGTCTTCTGGGGAACACAGGTGTGCACTTCTGTGGGATACGGACCCAGGAATGGAACCACTGGGTCAAAGGACATCCAACTCAACTTTATGTTTTTGAGACGGACTCTTGCTCTGTCGCCCAGGTTGGAGTGCAATGGCATGATCCCAGCTCACTACAACCTCTGCCTCCCGGGTTCAAGCAATTCTCCTGCCTCAGCCTCCCAACCAGCTGGGACTACAGGTATGTACCACCATCACGCCCAGCTGATTTTTGTATTTTTAGTAGAGAGAGGGTCTCACTATGTTGCCCAGGCTGGTCTCAAACTCCTAGGCTCAAGTAATCCTCTCACCTTGGCCTCCCAAAGTGCTGGGATTACAGGTGTGAGCCACAATGCCCAGCCTGTCCTTTTTGTTTTTGTTTTTTTTTTTTTTTGAGATGGAGTCTCGCTTTGTCGCCCAGGCTGGGGTGCAATGATGTGATCCTGGCTTACTGCAACCTCCGCCTCCCAGGTTCAAGCAATTCTCCTGCCTCAGCCTCCCAAGTAGCTGGGATTACAGGTGTGTACCACCACGCCCAGCTAATTTTGTTTTTTTAGTAGGGATGGGGTTTCACCATGTTGGTCAGGCTGTTCTCAAACTTCTGACCTCAGGTAATCCACCTGCCTCGGTCTCCCAAAGTGCTGGGATTACAGGTGTGAGCCACTGTGCCCAGCGCCCACTTTGTCATTTTTTAATGGTTAATGTTTTTTGCATATTGTTTAGGACATCTTTGTTTGACCCAAGATGATCAAGCTATTCTTCTATATTTTATGGTAGAAGCTTTATGGTTTCACTTTTCTGTTTAGATATTTGATTAATAATCTCAAATTAATTTTACTTATGGCGTGAGGTCAAGGTTCATTTTTCCTCTTCTGAATATCCAGTTACTCTAAAACCATTAATTGAAAAGACCATCCTTTCCTCTCTGAATTACACTAGTGCCTTTGTCATAGATCAGAGGGCTATGTATGTGGTGGTTTATTTCTAAGTTTTCACAACAAAACTCATGAGGATTTTAATATTGCATTGAATCCACAGATCAATTCGAGGGGAACGGACATCTTAACATCACTGAGTCAGTTCATGAACACAGTATCTCTCTTCATTTATTCAGCACTTTTTAATTTCTCAGCTACATTTTATAGTTTTTAATATAGAGACCTTACATATTTTTCATTAGATTCCCAGGTATTGTAAAAATTTATTTATTTTCTAATTTTTGAAACTATAGGAATATAATTGATGTTTGTATATTAGTTTCAGTATATTGTATCCAGTGAATTTTGCTAAAATTATTAATTTAATAGCTTGTGGATTTTTCTTTTTTTTTCTTTCTTTTTTTTTTGAGATGGAGTTTCCCTCTTATCACCCAGGCTGGAGTGCAATGGCGCAATCTTGGCTCACCGCAACCTCCACCTCCTGGGTTCAAGCGATTCTCCTGCTTCAGCCTCCTGAGTAGCTGGGATTACAGGCATGCAGCACCACGCCCAGCTAATAGCTTGTGGATTTTTTTATTAGATTTACTAAGCTCACAATCATGGTACCTACAAATAAAGACAGTTTACTTCCTCAAATCCATTTTTTATCACCTTTTAAAATTTTTCCTGCCTTATTGCATTGGCTACAATCTACTGCATAATGTTATGTCAAAGTGGTGATCGTGTTTTTATTTTGTTTACAAGGGAGCAAACATTCAATATTTCACTACTGATATGATATTATCTGTAATTTATTTTGGTATATTTGATTAACTTAAGTTCTGTTTTATTTGTAATTGTCAGAAAGTTTTAATTATAAAAAGTTGTGCTCCTGACCTCGTGATCCGCCCGTCTCGGCCTCCCAAAGTGCTGGGATTACAGGCTTGAGCCACCGCGCCCGGCTAACATGGTGAAACCCCGTCTCTACTAAAAAAAATACAAAAAACTAGTCGGGCGAGGTGGTGGGCGCCTGTAGTCCCAGCTACTCGGGAGGCTGAGGCAGGAGAATGGCGTAAACCTGGGAGGCGGAGCTTGCAGTGAGCTGAGATCCGGCCACTGCACTCCAGCCCAGGCGACAGAGCAGGACTCCGTCTCAAAAAAAATAAAAATAAAATAAAAATAAAAAGTTGTGCTGTTTCAATGTATTTTTGGCATCTGTTGAGGTAATCATATGATTCTACTTCATTGAGAAAGTGAATTACATTAATTTTTAAATGTAGAAACAACCTTTCATTCCTGAAGTAAACCCAACTTAGTTATATACTGTCCTTTTTAAAAAAGGATTTTGCGCCGGACACAGTGACTCACACCTGTAATCCCAGCACTTTAGGAGGCCAAGGTACGTGGATCACCTCAGGTCAGGAGTACAAGACCAGCCTGGACAACATGATGAAACCCCACCTCTACTAAAAATACAAAAATTAGCCAGGCCTGGTGGTGCATACCTGTAATCCCAGCTACTCAGCAGGCTAAGGCAGGAGAATCACTTGAACCCAGGAGGCAGAGGTTGCAGCGAGCTCAGATCACATCACTGCACTCCAGCCTGGGCAAAAAGAGCAAAACTCCATCTCAAAAAAAAAACAAAGAAAAAAAGAAAGAAAAAAGGATTTTTTTTGGGGGGGGTCTATGTTAAAAAGCTTTTCTTCTGAAGTTTTCTTTTCTTGTAATGTCTGTCTGGTTTTGCTATCAGGGTAATGCTGACCTCATAAACAAATGTGAAGTCTTCCTCCCTTCTACTGCTGAAAGAGATTGTGTAGAACTGGTATTACTTCTTCCTTAAATATGTTGTAAAATTTGTCAGTGAAACCATCTGGGCCCAGAGTTTTATTTTTGCAATGTTTGTAAGTATTAATTTCGTTAATAGACATAAGACCATTTAGTTTATTTCTTCTTTTTTTGAGTGAGCTTTGGTAGTTTGTAGGAGAGGGATATAGTCCTTTCAAGAAATATGTTCTTCTGGCTGGACGCGGTGGCTCAAGCCTGTAATCCCAGCACTTTGGGAGGCCGAGACAGGTGGATCACGAGGTCAGGAGATCGAGACCATCCTGGCTAACACCGTGAAACCCCGTCTCTACTAAAAAATACAAAAACTAGCCGGGCGAGGTGGCGGGCACCTGTAGTCCCAGCTACTTGGGAGGCTGAGGCAGGAGAATGGCGTAAACCCGGGAGGCGGCGCTTGCAGTGAGCTGAGATCCAGCCACTGCACTCCAGCCTGGGTCATAGAGCGAGACTCCGTCTCAAAAAAAAAAAAAAAAGAAATATGTTCTTCTAAGTTGTAGAATTTATGAGTGTGAATTTGTTTGTAATCATCCATTAGCAGTCTGTAGGGATTGTAATGATGCTCCCCCTTTCATTTATGATATTAATAATTTATTCCTCCTCCTCCTCCTTCTGTCTGGCTAAAGACATATTAATTTTATTGATCTTTTCAAAGAACCATGTTTTGGTTTCATTCATTTTTGTCTATTTTTCTCTTCAATTTCACTTGTTTCTGCCCTTTTAAAAATATTTTTTCCTTTCTGCTGCTTGCCTTGGGTTTAATTTGCTCTTAATTTTCAAGTTCTAATCTGGATCCAATCATCAGATAGAAACCACACAGCAATTTAAACAGGAGAGGTTTAATATTTAGAAATTATCAAGCTAGGATAGAAGAGTATCTATAAAAATGGAAAGAGGGCTGGGCACGGTGGCTGAAGCCTGTAATCCCAGCACTTTGGGAGGCCGAGACGGGCAGATCACGAGGTCAGGAGATCGAGACCATCCTGGCTAACATGGTGAAACCCCGTCTCTACCAAAAATACAAAAAACTAGCCGGGCGAGGTGGCAGGTGCCTGTAGTCCCAGCTACTCCGGAGGCTGAGGCAGGAGAATGGCGTAAACCCGGGAGGCGGAGCTTGCAGTGAGCTGAGATCCGGCCACTGCACTCCAGCCTGGGCGACAGAGCAAGACTCCGTCTCAAAAAAAAAAAAAAAAAAAAAAAAAAGGAAAGAGAACTCTAAGGACACTCTTCATTGAGAAGAGCAAAGACAGACCGGGGGCAGCGGAGAGATTCAGGCCTCACTGAAAAAGGTGTGGTTGCAACTACTGGAGGGTGGAGATGTTTTCTGGGTTTCCTGAGCAAGAGCTGGTCCACGGTCACTGGGAAAGCAGAAACAGCCCTCTGGGGTGCATGTGAACTAAAGCTAGCAAGCAAGTGTGCAGAAGATGTCAGGCATAAAGAAGCATTCAGTGACGCTGTTGGAAAGAGACCTAGAACTCACGGTGTCTACATTAGGAGGGCTGAAGACAATACAGGTGAGCCGTGGATGATGGAGGCAGGCTAAAGGAGTCAGGTGTGAGGGTGGTGGGACAAGTTTCTATGCAGGCTCTGCTGGAACTGAGACCTAGAGAGGCTTCTTCAGGCAGAGAGGCTTCCTCATGTGTGTAACCTAGCACACTTCTGTGTATGACTCAGACCAGCGTCACTCTGGGTCAATGTAGGGGATGCAGATTGAGGGACTGGCCACCCAGTGAGCCAGCCCTGCCAGGACCCCAACGTGCATGTGTTTGGGGCTGAGAAGAGGATGTGGAGAGCTGGGGCAGCTCTGGGTGTCTGTGTGGATGAAAGTTGAATGGCCAGCTCAATAGATGACCACCTCCATGGGATCCCTGGTGTGCATGCTCCTGGAGATGAGGACTTGGCAAGAAGCTGTGACCAGGCTATCTCAGGTTCCTACCCACACCAGGTGGGAACAGGTTGAGATCTGCACAGGTTGAGATCTGGAAAAAAACACATGGAGCCATACTCTGGAGAAAGTTGAATCCTGTGGCATCTAGCACCACATAAAACCAGAAGCAGTCAGGGGGGAAAGATTGCTCTTCAGGATAATGGTGAATAGGCCACAAGAATCAAGACCCCTCTTCCTGCCATGTCTCTCCAGTGCCCCCTACTGATGAATGTTTTGCCAACTGTAAAGGAAAAATAAAGAACCAGTTTCAAAGATCAGGCATTGAAGGTGAATTAGGAGCTGAGAATACATTGCTTAGTATTATAGAACCCATAGTATATATTTTTCATCCTTTTGGTTTTAATGTTTATGTATTTATACTTAATGTGATCTCTTGTAAACAACAAATACTTGGTTCTTAGTATTTCATGCAGTCTGACAATCTTTGTCTTTTAATTGGCATCTTTAGACCATTTACATGAAATACAATTATTGACATGGTTCATTAAAATTTACCACTTCATTCTTGTTTTGTTCCATTTTTCCCTGTTTTCTACTTTTTCTGCCTAATTTGGGATAAGTTTGGTATTTCCTTTTCCATTTCATCTCCACATTTGTCTGTAACTCTTAAAAATTTTTTTTTTTTTTTGAGATGGAGTCTCACTCTGTCGCCCAGGCTGGAGTGCAGTGGTGCGATCTCCACTCACTGCAAGCTCCGCCTCCCGAGTTCATGCCATTCTCCTGCCTCAGTCTCCCGTGTAGCTGGGAATACAGGCACCTGCTGCCACACCCAGCTAATTTTTGTATTTTTAGTAGAGACGGGGTTTCACTGTGTTAGCCAGGATTGTCTCGATCTCCTGACCTCGTAATCCACCCGTCTCAGCCTCCCAAAGTGCTGGGATTACAGGTGTGAGCCACCGCGCCTGGCCAAAAGTTTTTAATGGTTGCTCAAAAGTATACCTACAATTCTTCTTTCTCATATTTTGTGCTTTTGCTTCAATGTTACTTTGACATATGCTATAAACCTATAATACATTGCTACTATATTTGCTTTAGAAAGTCAATTTCCTTTTACAGTGATTAAAGAAGTCTTAACTATATTTATTTTAATCATTTCCAAAGATTTGTGTAGATCCAAACTTATGTCTGATACCATATTCCTTTTCTCCAAAGAACTTTAACTTTTCTTGTAATGAAGATCTGCTACTAATGAATTCCCTCAGCTTTGTTTGTCTGCAAAAGTCATTTTGCCTTGATTTCTAAAGTATATTTTTTCTGAGTACAGAATTCTGGTTTGAGTTTTTTCCTCCAGCTTATGTAAAGATGTCATTCCATTATCTTGTTGATACAGTTTATAACAACAAATCTGTTGCAATGTTTATCTTTGATCCTCTCTATTAATGTACTTTCTACTCTTTACTTTGATTGACATCAAGATTTCCTCTTTGCCTTTTGTTTTCAGCAATTTTCATATGATGTATTTGGGTGTCCCTTTTTTTATTTATCTTTTTGGGGGGTTCTCAAACCTTTTGAATTTATTGTTTGATATCTCTTATTTTCGAAAAATTTTTAGCCTTTATTTCTTCAAATATTTATTCTGCCCTGTTCTCTTTTGTTTTAGGTTTCCAACTGCATGTAGTATGTTGCTTTAGAGTCTCACAGCTCTTAGATACTCTGTTCTGTTTTTGTTTTTATTTTCACTTTTTTTTTCTCTGTATGCTTTAACTTGGGCATCTGTTGTTGATCTATCTTCAAGTTCAATAATTTTTTCCTTGCTAGTGTCTAATCTGCTAAGGAACCCTTTGAAGATATTCATCTGTGTTATTAGTTGTTTTGTTTTGCTTTTAGCATTTCCATTTGACTTACACTTTCCATTGTTCTGCTGAAATTTTTCACTTGTTCACATACTTTCTACCTTCTCTCTTATAGCTAATGGCATACTAATCATGGTTATGCTTTTAAGAGTTTCAATTTTCCTGTCTGGTAGTTTCAACATCTGCGTCATCTATAAACCTGGCTTCAATGATTGTTTTGTCTCTTGCTAGTAGATCGTCTATTTCCTTGCTTTCTTGTGTATCTTGTAATTTTTGATTGAATGCTGAATATTTAGTAGAGACTTGGGTAGATGGTAGTAATGACTGAAAATGTGCATACCTCCTTTGCTGCCAGATCATTAGTATAGAAGATTGAGTTATTCTACTCAGAAGTTCATTTGGGCATAGGTTTTGTTATCTCTGTGATTAACACTGGCTTGAAATTCCTCTAACGTTACCTTTTGATCTAGTGTGGGGATTGTGTTTGGGAGGTTTTCTCCATGTTCCTGCCCTACAGTCAGCTTTCAGACTTCCCCGTGTGACTGTTCCTCAGAACTGGTCTCTATGCAATTGTCTCTCTTTCTCTCTCTCTCAGTGATAGACTGTTGATGGCTACTCAGTCCTTGCTAACCTAGAAAAAGGGGGCAGATCCTAGAATGCAGGGGTGAGACTTTCCCGGTGATCCTGCTCCTCCACCAACTGCAAAAATCCTCCTGGGAGGATCGCTCACACCCGCGAGTTTGAGGCTTCACTGAATCATGATCATGTCACTGCACTCCAGCCTGGTGATGTAGCAAGACCCTGTCTCTATTAAAAATAATAATTAAAGAAGAATCCTGTAATAATTTCAGCCCATGGTTTCCTGCTCACCCCCTAGACGTAGAGGGTATTTATATTTATACCACAAGGATCCCTTATGCTAACAATCTGTTAATTTTTAAATAATGTTTGCATTTATAGTTGTGAGGAATTTGCCTGTAATTTTTTTCTTATAATGGCCTTGCCATGTTTTACTATCAAATGTATGTTAGCCTTATAAAATGACTTAGGAAGTATTTCCACATTTTTTATTCCCTAGAAGACTTCACATGACGTTGGTATTATTTGTTTCTTAAGTGGAAAAATTAGTGAGGCCATCTGAGATTGGTGCTGTCTTATGGGGGAGGTTTTAAATTTATACTCAGTTTCCTTAACAAATATATGTCTATTCAGATTTTCTATTTCTTTTTGTGTCAGTTTCAATAAGTTGTGTTTCAAGTAAATTTTTATTTTGTCTAAATTGTCTACTGCAATGGCCTAAGAATGTTCATAAGTTTTTTTTTTTTTTTTTGAGACAGGGTCTCACTCTGTCTCCCAGGCTGGAGTACAGTGACATGGCGTGATCATAGCTCACTGCAGCCTTGACCTCCTGGACTCAGGCAAGCCTCTGCCTCAGCCTCCCAAGTAGCTGGGACTACAGGCACATGACATCAGACTCAGGTAATTTTTAATTTTGTAAAGACAAGGTCCCACTATGTTGCCCAGGCTGGCCTCAAACTCCTGGGTTCAAGTAATCCTCCTGCCTTGGCCTCCCAAAGGGCTGGATTACAGGTGGGAGCCATCACTACGCCTGGCCCATAATAATTTTTAATTATCCTTTTACTGATTGAAGATCTGATGCCTTTTGCTTTTTCATTTCTGATGTTGGCACATTTTTTTTAATTTTTCTCTTCTCCTTGATCAGTTTGTCCAGAGATTTGTTAATTTTATTAATATTTTAAAAGAAGCATCTTTTGCTTTTATTAAATTTCTCTCTTGTATATGTTCTTTTTATTTCATTGATTTTTACAATCATTATTAGATAGGAAAAAATGATTATTTCAGTCAGGCATGGTGGCTCATGCCTATAATTCCAGCACTTTGGGAGGCTGAGGTGGGTGGATCACCTGAGGTCAGGAGTTTGAGACCAGCCTGACCAACATGGAGAAACCCCATCTCTACTAAAATTACAAAATTAGCTGGGCAGGGTGGTGGTGGATGCCTGTAATTTCAGCACTTTGGAGGCTGAGGCAGGAGGATTGCTTGAACCCGGGAGGCAGAGGATGCAGTGAGCCAAGATCGCCACCATTGCACTCCAGCCTGGACAAAAAGAGTGAAATTCCGTCTCAAAAAAAAAAAAAAAAAGATGATTTCAAAAATCAATGAAATTTGCTATTCCTTTTCTAACTTTTTGAGTTCAGCTCTTTCTACAATATGTGCATTCAAAACTCTAAATTTTTATGCCTATGCTAGTAGGTGTGTTTAAATGTAGAATTTTATATCTTTGTTGAATTGGTCTTTTATCACAATAAACTGTCCCCATCTATCTCTCACAGAAACATCTTGCTTTAAAGTCCACAGATAGTAATATAGCTAATCCAGCTTTATTTTGCAAGGTATATCTTTTATTTTTTTACATTTTATTTGTATTTGTATATTTAAATGTTTCATTTAAACAGCTTATACTTCAGTCTTTTTCATCTAATTTTTATCTTCTATTCGAAGTGTTTAGTCAGTTTATATTTAATGTAATTACTATAGATAATTTAAAGTATATCATATTATGTATGTATATATTTTATATTTGTCTGATACTTTTTTTTTTTTTTTTTGAGGCAGAGTCTTGCTCTGTTGCCTAGGCTGGAGTGCAGTGGCATGATCTCGGCTCACTGCAACCTCTGCCTTCCAGGTTCAAGCAATTCTCTTGTCTCAGCCTCCCGAGTAGCTAGGATTACAGGCACGAGCCACCATTTCCGGCTAAGTTTTATATTTTTAGTAGAGATGGGATGTCACCATGTTTGCCAGGCTGGTCTCAAACTCCTGACCTCAAGTGATCCACCCACTGTGGCCTCCCAAAGTGCTGGGATTATAGGTGTGAGCCAGCTGCCTGGCCTGGTCTGATGTGTTCCATGTTCCATTTTTACTTCTTTCTCTCCTTTTCTATATTCATCACTTCTTTATATTAATTTGCTTATTCCATCTCATTAGCTTTTTTTTTTTTTTTTTTGAGACAGGGTCTCCCTTTGTCACCCAGGCTGGATTGCTAGGGTATAATCACAGCTCACTGCAGCCTCAACCTCCCCAGGCTAAGGTGATCCTCCCATCTCAGCCTTGTGAGTAGCTTGGATTACAGGTGTACACTACCATGCCCAGCTCATTTTTGGGTTTTTTGTTGTTGTTGTTGTTGTTTGTAGAAACAGGGACTCACTATGTTGCCCAGGCTAGTCTCGAACTCCTGGCCTCAAGTGATCCCCCTACCTTGGCGTCCCAAAGTGCTGTGATTATAGGTGTGAGCCACCGCGCTGGCCAGTATTCAGTGTTCTAAATTCCCTCCTGTGTACCACTTTCGCGGCATTTTGAAAATTCTGCTATGTTGTGTTTCTATCGTTATTCACTTCAAATTTCTTACTAATTTCCATTTTTTATTTCTTTGACCTATGGATTACTCAGAAGTGCTTATTTTGGTCCCCAAATACTTGGGTATTCTCTAGAAATCTTTGTTACTGTTTGTTTTTATTTTTGAAATGGAGTTTTGCTCTTGTTGCCCAGGCTGGAGTGCAGTGGTGCAATCTTGGCTCACTGCAACCTCCACCTCCCAGGTTCAGTGATTCTCATGCCTCAGTCTCCTGAGTAGCTGGGATGACAGGTGCCCACCACCACGCCTGGCTAATTTTTGTACTTTTAGTAGAGTCAGGGTTTCACCATGTTGGCCAGGCTGGTCTCAAACTCCTGACCTCAGGTGATCCACCCACCTCAGCCTCCCAAAGTGCTGGGATTACAGGCGTGAGCCACCATGCCCAGCCTCTGTTACTGGTTTTCACTTAATTCGATTGAGGTGAGAGAACACACTCTGTATGATTTGAATCTTTTCAAGTTTACTGAGACTTGTTTATGGCCCTAAATAGGATCTACCTTCATGAATCTTCCACGTGGAATTTAAAAAGAATGCATATTCTCCCGTTGCTGGGTTGAGCGTTCTGTAAATATCAAGTCCATCAAGGTGGCCAATGGTGATGCCCTGATCTTCTGAGTTCTTAATGGTTTTCTGTGCGCCTGTTTGATCGGTTATCGAGAGAGCAGGGTTGAAATCACTGTCATGGATTTCCCTACGCCTCTTTACTGTTCTGTTGGGTTTTGCTTTGCGTATTTTGTTTTTGGGGGTTTTGTCTTGTTTTTGTTTTTTGAGACAGAGTCTCACCGTCACCCAGGCTGGCATGCAGTGACTCAATCTCAGTTCACTGCAACCTCCACCTCCTGGGTTCAAGGGATTCTCATGCCTCAGTCTCACAAGTAGCTGGGACTACAGATGAGCACCACAGTGCTCGGCTAATTTTTTGTATTTTTAGTAGAGTTGGGGTTTCGCCATGTTAGCCTGGCTGGTCTGGAACTCCTGACCTCAAGTGATCCACCCGTCTCAGTCTCCCAAAGTGCTGGGATGACAGGCGTGAGCTACCATGCCCGGTCAGCTTAGTGTATTTTGAAATTCTGCTGTTAGGTGCACTAACATTCATGAATTGCTTTCAGAAGTGGCTGAAGAGGACCCTCTACAAAGCTCCAGCTCTCTCCGCAGCTCCCTCCTCCCCAGGGCTCTGCTTTGCTCTCTCCATCTGTCCTTATCTCCCTGAACCCTCAGCTCCATTTCCTCAGCTCTGTGAGTCCAGCAGCTCAGCTGGGGGCCCCTCCCTGTGTCACAGTCTGGAAACTCTCCAGGCAGGACTCTGGAGAATCATAAGGCCCACTCAAGGAGGGAAAAATCGGAGAAAATCTAAATCTTGTAAAAGAGATATACTTAAGAGATAAATATATGTTCAAATTATTTTTTATTCAAGCAGAGAATATACCTTTTGAGCGTCTACGTGATAGTTAGAAAGCTTGACAACACATTGAGACGCAAAAAAAATAATAATAATGGAGCATGTTCTTAAACCGCAATGCATTATCACTTGAAATTAATAAGCATTTTATGATTCAATTGGACGTGTAAAGGATTCTCCTAAATGAGTCTTGGGTCAAAGAGGAAATAAAAACCGCACTTAAACTCTATAACGGTGGAGAGAATAATCGCTATTTAAACTTAGATCTAGCTAAGACGATGAAAAAAATACATAAGATTAAATGTTTTCATTAATTAACAAGTAGAAATAAAGCCAGTGTGTTAAAGACATCAAGACAGACATCAAGAAAGCAGGAGGGAGCAATATATAAAAACAGAATTTATGTTAATACAGTTTATCGGTGACACGTGGAAACTCTAAGTTGATTCTTTATAACTAATATTAACACCCTGATGGCAAGTATGCTATGTGTTTTTTTTTGCTTTTTTTTTAATTTTTTGAGACAGAGTCACCCAGGCTAGAGTGCAGTGGTGCAATCTCTGCTCACTGCAAACTCTGTCTCCTGGGTTCAAGCGATTCTCCTGCCTCAGCCTCCCGGGAAGCTGGGATTACAGGCACGAGCCACTTCACTCAGTGAATTTTTGTATTTTCAGTAGAGACAGGGTTTCACTATTTTGGCAAGGCTGGTCTTGAACTCCTGACCTCAAATGATCCGCCTGCCTTGGCCTCCCAACGTGCCTGGATCATAGATGTGAGCCACCGTGCCTAGCCACTGTGTTTTAAGAAGCCGTCCAAGTGATGCTCACACATGTTAAAATCTGTGAGTCACTGTGAAGATGGCTTTTGAGGCAGATACACCAGATTAATTGAATACCCCTGATGTGGCGCTCCTCTGTGCCTGATGAGAGCTCCTGTGCCTGCTGGGTGCTGTAGAGGAAAAGGGCAGATGCCCCCTAAGTGTGGCCCATGCACCAGCAGTGCCAGCATCACCCGAGAGCTCCTCAGACATGCAGATTCTCAGGCCTGCCCCAGCCTGTCTGGGTCCAAAACTCCGGAGGGGGTGCCGGGAACCTCTGCTTACAAGTTCTCCAGTGGACTCGGATGTAAGCTAAGGTTGAGAGTTCTGGACTAGAGACCCTGCGATTACTCCCTGCAAAACACCTAAATTATGTTGCCAGAATGAACCTGCAAACAATTGAAAGAAATTCTTGGAGTCTATGGACAAAATGACAGCAAGAGTTCAAGAGGCAGGAGAGGGGCTGAAGCCGGCAGATACTTGGGGCGTGAATGTGGTTCTGACACAGTGACTCTGTCCTAAGAGGGACGGGGCACCATGCCTGGGGACCAGGATGGGAGGGGGGTCAGAGGCCACCTAGCCTGAAGCCAGCATTCTGGAACGGCTGCCCCTTTCAGAAAAAGGCGAACTAGGAAACATCCTGAGCCTTAGTCGGCAGGGAAACTGTCTCAACCTTAGTACCAGGAAAGTTTATTTCTTAAATCCCGAGAGAATGTGCGGCACTGACCAGCCCTGCCACGGGCTTGGCCCCTGAATATTCTGCTCTTTGCATGATCCCAAAATGACAAGATAAGAATTGTAATTATGTTTTTGTTGTTGTTATTGGGGCTGGGGGAAGTGTCAGAGGAGATGGAGTCTCGCTCTGTCACCTAGACTGGAGTGCAGTGGCGCGATCTTGGCTCACCGCAACCTCTGTCTCCCAGGTTCAAGCAATTCTCCTGCCTCAGCCTCCCAAGTAGCTTGGATTACAGGTGCCTGCCACCACACCGAGCTAATTTATATATATATATATATTTTTTTTTTTTTTTTTTGAGAAGGAGTCTTGCTCTGTCGCCCAGGCTGGAGTGCAGTGGCCGGATCTCAGCTCACTGCAAGCTCCGCCTCCCGGGTTTACGCCATTCTCCTGCCTCAGCCTCCCGAGTAGCTGGGACTACAGGCACCCGCCACCTCTCCCGGGTAATTTTTTGTATTTTTTTTTAGTAGAGACGGGGTTTCACCATGTGAGCCAGGATGGTCTCGATCTCCTGACCCCGTGATCCGCCCGTCTCGGCCTCCCAAAGTGCTGGGATTACAGGCTTGAGCCACCGCGCCTGGCCTATATTTTTATTAGAGACAGGGTTTTGCCATGTTGGCCGGGCTGGTCTCGAACTCCTGACCTCAGGTGATCTGCCCACCTCACCCTCCCAAAATGTTGGGATTACAGGCATGAGCCACCGCGCCCAGCTGAGAATTGTAATTTAATGTGGATTTGTAGTGCCCCAGGAACCTGCCCAAAACAAACACATTTTTCTCTGGAGGAATACACCTCAACCCAGGCCTCAGAGAATTTCCAGGGTTAAGTTCAAATATCTATTTACATATAATATGTACAATAATATGTTTTTTTTAAAATTTTTTTTTTAATTTTTATTTTTTTGAGACGGAGTCTCGCTCTGTCACCCTGACTGGAGTGCTGTGGCCGGATCTCAGCTCACTGCAAGCTCCACCTCCTGGGTTCACGCCATTCTCCTGCCTCAGCCTCCGGAGTAGCTGGGACTACAGGCGCCGCCACCTCGCCCGGCTAGGTTTTTGTAGTTTTTAGTAGAGATGGGGTTTCACCATGTCAGCCAGGATGGTCTCTATCTCCTGACCTCGTGATCCGCCCGTCTCGGCCTCCCAAAGTGCTGGGATTACAGGCTTGAGCCACCGCGCCCGGCTAATAATATAATTTTTTTTTTTTTTTTTTTTTTTTTTGAGACGGAGTCTCGCTTTGCCGCCCAGGCTGGAGTGCAGTGGCCAGATCTCAGCTCACTGCAAGCTCCGCCTCCCGGGTTCACGCCATTCTCCTGCCTCAGCCTCCGGAGTAGCTGGGACTACAGGCGCCTGCCACCTCGCCCGGCTAGTTTTTTTTTTTTTGTATTTTTTTAGTAGAGACGAGGTTTCACCGTATTAGCCAGGATGGTCTCGATTTCCTGACCTCGTGATCCGCCCGTCTCGGCCTCCCAAAGTGCTGGGATTACAGGCTTGAGCCACCGCGCCCCGCCAATAATATGATTTTTAATAATAATAAAAAAAACTACCAGACAGTAAAAGGCACCATGTAAAAGATCAGCCCAAATAGCAAACAGAACTTGGCCCAGAAAGACCTGGGATATTGGTGTTAATGAAAGCAGCATATAAAACACAACATTTAATATTTTTAAAGACCTGAAATAGGGAAATGAAAACATAGTAAGAGAATTTAAAAACTAGGAAAGAAAGTAAAACAAATATAGTCATGAATAAATCTTCAATCACTGGAAAGATTAGACAGCAGATAAACATGGCTAAACAGAGAATTAGAAAATTGGGGCCGGGTGCAGTGGCTCACACCTGTAATCCCAGCACTTTGGGAGGTTGAGACAGACAGATCACCTGAGATCAGGAGTTCAAGATCAGCCTGGCCAACATGGCAAAACCTTGTCACTACTAAAAATAGAAAAATTAGACGTGGTGGCACATAACTGTAATCCTAGCTACTTGGAAGGTTGAGGCAGGAGAATCACTCGAACCCGGGAGGTGGAGGTTGCAGTGAGCTAAGATTGTGCCACTGGACTCCAGCATGGGCAACAGAGAGAGGCTCTGTCTCAAAAGAAAAAGAAAAAATTGGCAGACTAGAAGGTAGACCTGCAGAAAATCCACAGACTGCAGCACAATGGAAGGGTTAAACACAGACCAACACAGCTGAAGGGAGAATTAGTAGACTGGAAATTGACCCAAAGATATTACAGGGAATGTAGCACCAAGATAATCAGAGGTGAAAGACAGGCTCTGAGACACAGAAGGTCAGGAGAGAAGGTCCGGCACAGGGTTAATCGGTGCTGCAGAAAGAAATTCTGCACAGAACAGGAGAGAGGCATTGTCAGAAGGGATAATGGCAAAGGATTTCCTAGAATGAATGAAAGACAGTCTTTCAGATAAGGAAGCCCAGATGAATCCAAGCAGGATGAGTAGAAATCCATTCAGAGGTTCCTCATAGTGGAACTGCAGAACATGACACACAGGTCTTAAAAGCTGCACCAGAGAAAATACAGGTCACCCATACACTACAACAAACAGACCATCTCCAACTTCCTATCAGACAGAAAAGAAGCAAAAAAGGAACAGGAACAACTGTCTTCCAAGTTTAGACAGAAAATAACTGTTAAAGAAAAGCTCTAAAATTGTATGCCTATGGCCGGGCACAGTGGCTCATACCTGTAATCCCAGCTGAGGCAGGTGGATCACCTGAGGTCAGGAGTTTGAGACCAGCCTGGCCAACATGGTGAAACCCCATCTGTACTAAAAATACAAAATATTAGTTGGGTGTGGTGGCACACGCTTGTAGTCCCAGCTACTTGGGAGGCTGAGGCAGGAGAATTGCTTGAATCCAGGAGGGAGAGGTTGCAGTGAGCAGAGATTGTGCCATGGCACTCTAGCCTGGGCAACAGAGCAAGGCTCTGTCTCAAAAAAATAAAAATAAAATAATAAATAATAAAAATAAAAAACAAAAAAGATGCTCCTAAAATGTTAGTACAGGGATTGGTTGAAAGTAAAAAGAAGGAAAATACATATATATATTTCTTTGAGATGGATATATTTCATTGCCCAGGCTGGAGTGCCATGGCACAATCTGGGCTCACTGCAACCTCCACCTCCTGGGTTCAAGCGTTTCCCCTTGCCTCAGCCTCCTGAGTAGCTAGGATTACAGGCATGTGCCACCAAGCCCGGCTGATTTTGTACTTTTAGTAGAAAAGTTTCTTCATGTTGGTCAGGCTGGTCTCGAGCTCCCGACCTCAGGTGACCCACCCACCTTGGCCTCCCAAAGTGCTGGGATGACAGGTGTGAGCTACCATGCCCAGCCAGGAAAAAATATTCTAATCAAAATGCAAAAAGCATTGTTAGGGATAAAGAAGTCACAGTATGATGCCGACTCGGGAGAACTACAGAAGAATTCTGAACTTGTATGTACCTATTAGGATAACTTCAAATTTTATAAAGAAAACAAATTACAAAAGAAATGGCTACAAGAAGAAACTGATCAATCCAGCAGCACACAGGGAGATTTTAACAGGCCTCCTTCAGTAATTGATAGAACGAGCCAGTCAAAATCAGTAAGGGTTTAGAAGATCTGAGAAACAAAATAACAAACCTGGTCCGCAGGATATTTATAGAATTCTGTATACAATAACCGGAGAACATGCTTTCTTCTCCAGGGCCCAAGAAACATTATAAAACTGACTACATAGTCGACCACAAATCAAATCTAAATAGACCTGGAAGAATTGGTATCTTAGTAACAACATTCTCTGATCACAACACAAGTCGTTTAGAAGTCAATAACAATGAAAGAAACCTAAAACCTAAAAATCTTAATAAATCTAGAAATTTAAAAACCATTTCTAATTACCCATGGGTAAAAAAGTCTCATAATGGAAATTCAGAAATGCTTAAGACTAAATAATGAAAATACCAAAAATGACAATGAGTTATAATACCATATGGGGATGAGTACTTTGTAATCATAAATGCATATATTAGAAGAAAATCCCCTAAAAATTAATAAAGTACCCAACTTAAAAAGTTAGCAGAACAGGAAAATAATTCCAAAGAAAATGAAAGGAAGATAATAAAGGCAAGCAGAAATTAATAAAATAGAAAAATACAATGGGGAGGAATTATAGACTCGACTTTTTGAAAGAACTAATATAGTTGAACTAAGCCTCTAGCAAGACTGATCAATTTTTTTAAAAAGTAGAAAACACAGGCCGGGCGCGGTGGCTCAAGCCTGTAATCCCAGCACTTTGGGAGGCCGAGACGGGCAGATCACAAGGTCAGGAGATCGAGACCATCCTGGCTAACACAATGAAACCCCATCTCTACTAAAAAATACAAAAAACTAGCCGGGAGAGGTGGCGGGTGCCTGTAGTCCCAGCTGTTCGGGAGGCTGAGGCAGGAGAACGGCGTGAACCCGGGAGGCGGAGCTTGCAGTGAGCTGAGATCCGGCCACTGCACTCCAGCCTGGCGACAGAGCCAGACTCCGTCTCAAAAAAAAAAAAAAAAAAGAAAACACAGAAACTATTGAGATAGAGAAAATGAACATCACTACACAGGAGAGTCAAGACTGAAAAGTTAATAAGGGAATATTACGGGCCGGGTGCAGTGGCTCACGCCTGTAATCCCAACACTTTGGGAGGTTGAGGGGGGTGAATCACCAGAGGTCAGAAGTTCAAGACCAGCCTGACCCATATGGTGAAACCCCGTCTCTACTAAAAATGTAAAAAATTAGCCAGGTGTGGTGGCGGGCACCTGTAATCCCAGCTACTCAGGAGGCTGAGGCAGGAGAATGGTGCGAACCTGGGAGGCAGAGCTTGCAGTGAGCCGAGATCGCGCCACTGCACTCCAGCCTGGGCGACAGAGTGAGACTATGTCTCAAAAAAATTAGCTGGGCTTGCTGGCACTTGCCTGTAATCCCAGCTACTCGAGAGGCTGAGACAGTAGAATCACTTGAATCTAGGAGGTGGAGGTTGCAGTGAGCCGAGATCACGCCACTGCACTCCAGCCTGGGCAACAGAGCGGGACCATCTCAAAAAAAAAAAAAAAGAAAAGAAAAAAAAAAGGAATATTATGAACATCTTTTTGCAAATAAATTTGATAATTACATGAAATGGACACATTCCCAGGAAAATACAAATTCCCAATACAGACTCAGAAGAGACATCCTGAATTGTACAACAACAACAAAGATTTAATCAGTATTTTAGAAATCTTCTCACAATACAAAAACGAGGCTCAGCTTGTTTTGTGAGCAAGTTCTAGCAAAGCGTTCCAGGCACAGATGATTTACATCTTATTCAAAGTCTTCCAGGAAAGACAGCCAAAGGGAGCGTTCTGCAGCAGATTCTCTGATGATTGGAAAATCCTTGTGCCCGACAGACAAGGGTGGTAAGAGAAGGGAAGTTAATGGCACTCTAACAAACATACACAAAATCTCTGAAACAACAACAAAAACAATCACACCACCTAGCAGTGATGCGGGACAGGCGAGTCCCAGAGTAGGGCTTAGCTGGCAAGGGTTCTTTGCTTCGCCTAGGACAGATCTCAAGGGAAAGCTGGCAGTGGGGTAGAATAAGGCAGCTTTACTGGTGTTACAGCCCCGTGACTCTCCTGCAGGGCAGGGCTACCCCACAGGCAGTGTGTCGAGAGTGACATCTTGGGAGCAGTTCTGCAATCATACCTATACCTACTTTCTTGTTTTTTTTTTTTTGTTGTTGTTGTTGTTTTGAGATGGAGTCTCGCTCTGTCACCCAGGCTGGAGTGCAGTGGTGGTATCTTGGTTCACTGCAACCTCTGCCTCCCGGGTTCACGCCATTCTCCTGCCTCACCCTCCCAAGTAGCTGGGATTATAGGTGCCTGCCACCACACCCGGCTTATTTTTGTATTTTTAATGGAGACAGGGTTTCACCATATTGGCCAGGCTGATGTCAAACTCTTGACCTCAAGTGAGCCACCCGCCTCAGCCTCCCAAAGTGCTGGAATTACAGCTGCGAGCCATTACGCCCAAACTCCACTTTCAATTATACGTAAGTTAAAGGGCAGATTATTTAGAAATTTCTAGAAAAGGGGCCAGGCACGGTGGCTCACATCTGTAATCCCAGCACTTTGGGAGGCTGAGGCAGGCGGATCACCAGGTCAGGAGATGGAGACCATCCTGGCTAACACAGTGAAACCCCGTCTCTACTAAAAATACAAAAAATTGGCTGGGCGTGGTGGCGGGTGCCTGTAGTCCCAGCTACTCGGGAGGCTGAGGCAGGAGAATGACGTGAACCCGGGAGCTTGCAAGCTTGCAGTGAGCTGAGATCGTGCCACTGCACTCCAGCCTGGGTGATAAGAGCGAGACTCCATCTCAAAAAAAGAGAGAAAAGGGTGGTAACTTCCAGGTCACTGCCAAGAAAAGGTAAGGTAACTTTCGGGTGTTGCCGTGGCAATGCTAAACTGGCATGGCACAGGTGGACCTGTCTGATGGAGAGGGGCCTTCGGTGCCTCTTCTGTGTTTTAGCCAGTCTTCAATCTGGTCTGGAGTTGATTCCCACCTCCTACCGCAATAGTATTATACAGTCAAGCAATGCTCAATGCTGGGGATACGTTCTGAGACATGCATAGAATATTACACGCATATTGCTATAATGTTATAGCTGTGTGTGCGTGTTGTTGGACGATTTTGTCATGTGTAAGTGAACTTCCACAGATCCAGCAGTGTACTCGAAGACGGTAGAGCCTACCCCACACCCAGGCTGTACAGTGTTGCCTGTGGCTCCAGGGCTCCAGGGCTCCAAATGTGCACAGCAGGTGACAGCATTGAACACTGCAGGCAACTGCAACACAATAGTGTATACCTGTGTATCTAAACACATCTAAACACAGAGAAGGCACAGTGAAAATACAGGATCAATGATTTTAAAGCAGTGTACCTGATATAGCACTCACCACAAATGGAGCTTGCAGGAGTGGAAGGTGCCCTGGGTAAGTCGGTGAGAGAGGGTGAGTGAGTGTGAAGGCCTAGGGCATTACTGTGCACCACTGGAGACTTTTTTTTTTTTTTTTGAGACAGGGTCTCACTCTGTCGCCCAGGCTGGAGTGCAGTGGCACTATCTCAGCTCACTGCAACCTCCGCTTCCCAGGTTCAAGTGATTCTCCTGCCTCAGCCTCCTGAGTAGCTGAGACTACAGGTGTGCACCATCAAACCCAGCTAATTTTTGTATTTTTAGTAAAGATGGGGTTTTGCCATGTTGGCCAAGCTGGTCTCGAACTCCTGACTTCTGGTGATCCACCTGCCTTGGCCTCCCAAAGTGCTGGGATTATAGGTGTGAGCCACCCTTCCTGGCCTACTGGAGACTTTATAAACACTGTATACTTAAGCTATACTCTGTTTATTAAAAATATTTTTTCTTCAATAATAACCTTAGCTTACTGTTACTTTGTAAACTTTAAAAAAACCTTTACTCTTTTGTAATACTTAGCTTAAAACACATCGTATAGCTGTACAAAAATATTTTCTTTCTTCTTTATTCTGTAAGTTTTTTTCTATTAAGGTTGGTGCAAAAGTAATGCCATTACTTTTTAATGCCATTACTTTTAATGGCAAAAACTGCAATTACTTTTGCACCAACCTAGTATTTTTGAAACTTTTTCTAATTTTTTTTTTTTTTTTGATGGAGTCTCACTCTGTCACCCAGGCTGGAGTGCAGTGGCACGATTTCAGCTCACTGCAACCCCTGCCTTCCCGGTTCAAGTGATTCTCCTGCTTCAGCCTCCCGGGAAGCTAGGATTACAGACACTTGCCACCACACCTGGCTAATTTTTGCATTTTTAGTAGAGACGGGGTTTCACCATGTTGGCCAGGCTGGTCTTGAACTCCTGACCTCAGGTGATCCTCCTGCCTGGGCCTCCCAAAGTGCTGGGATTACAGGCGTGAGCCACTGCACCCGGCTCTTTTTTCTACTTTAAAACTTTTTTTGTTACAAACAGAAATACACATATTAGCCCAGTATTAGCCTAGGCCTACACAGGGTCAGGATCGCCAATATCACTGACTTCCCTTCCACATCCTGTCCCAATGGAGGCCTCCTGCAATCCCTCCTGAAGGGCCTGCCTGAGGCTGCTTTATAGTTACTTTGTTTTTGTTTTTAATCAGTAGTATACTCTAAGATCATGATTTAAAAAAGTATAGCATAGTATATACATGAACTAGTAACAGAATGGTTTATAATCATTAGCAAGTACTGTGCACTGGACATAATGTATGTGCTAGACTTTTCTATGACTGGTGGTGCAGAGGGCTTGTTTACCCCAGCATCACATGCACACACACACACACGAGTAACGCATTGCACTGTGACGTGACGGCCTCCACAGCACCAGGCGATAGGGAATTTTTAGGTCCACTACAATCTCTCATGAGACTACTGTCGGATATGTAGTCACTGACCAAAATGTCTCTATGTAGTGCAAGACTGTGTATACATTTGGTCATAATGGTTTTCTAAAAATATAGTGTCTTACTGAACTTGCTCAGGCTGGAGTGCAGTGGCACGATCACCGTTCACTGCAGCCTTGACCTCCTGGGCTCAAGTGATCCTCCCACCTCAGCCTCCTGAGTAGCTGGGGCTACAGGCGTGTGCCACCACACCTCGCTATTTTTTATTTTTTATTTTTTGTAGAAATGGGGTCTTGCTATGTTGCCCCCAGGCTGGTTTCAAACTCCTGGCCTCAAGTGATCCTCCTGCCTTGGCCTCCCAAAGTGCTGGGATTACAGGCGTGAGCCCCTGCGCCTGGCCCGTAATGTGCTTTATCTATTTAATTTGGTTATAATGCGATAGCTTGATCTTTCTGTGTGTGTCTGTATCTGTAACACATTATGACCAAATCGAGTTTATCCCTGGATTGAAACGGTGCCTTAACATCAGGAAATACGTGTATACATTCTCCACAGTAACAGAATAAGGAAGGAACATCTCCGGTCATCTCGCTAGCATAGGAAAAACTTTTTTTAATTTTATTTTTATTTTTTGAGACATGGGTTCTCTATGTCACCCAGGCTGGAGTGCAGTGGTGCAATCACAGCTCACTGCAGGCTCCACTTCCCAGGCTCAAGTGATCCTCCCACCTCAGCCTCCCGAGTAGCTGGAACCACAGGTGTGCACCACCATGCTTGGCTAGTTTGTTTTAAACTTTCACTGGAGATAGGGTCAGACAGTGTTGTCCAGGCTGGTCTCTTTTTTTTTTTTTTTGAGACGGAGTCTGGCTCTGTCGCCCAGGCTGGAGTGCAGTGGCCGGATCTCAGCTCACTGCAAGCTCTGGGCCTCCCGGGTTCCCACCATTCTCCTGCCTCAGCCTCCCAAGTAGCTGGGACTACAGGCACGCACCACCACGCCCTGCTAATTTTTTGTATTTTTAGTAGAGACGGGGTTTCACCGTGTTAGCCAGGATGGTCTCGATCTCCTGACCTCGTGATCCGCCCGTCTCGGCCTCCCAAAGTGCTGGGATTACAGGCTTGAGCCACCGCACCTGGCCTGGGCTGGTCTCAAACTCCTGAGCTAAAGTGATCCTCCTGCCTCAGCTTCCCAAAGTGCTGGTATTATAGGCATGAGCCACCGCACCTGGCCAGGAAAAACATTTTAAAAAATGGAACATCTATCTATCCATAATAAAAATGCATAGCAAAGTGAAGACAATTTCCTTAACCCCAAACCTCAGCCACATGGTGTAGCAGTGTTGATTCCTGGAAGCACACGCAGGATTTTCATGAAGCCTGGCGAACTGATTCTAGAATTTAGAGCAGAGTCAAGAACAGCCGAAATGCTTCACCTCCCAGGTTACAGGGCATACTGTAAATCCTTAGTAACTACGGGAGTAAGTACCATTCTAGTCCCTTTGGACAGGATGGACCGAGAGCTCAGAGAGGCGCGTGTGCCTATATAAACTCGATGCTTGGCAAAGGGGGTGCCAGAAATCAGCAGGAGAAAATGGACATTCGATAAATGGTGCTTGGGCAACTGGTTATTCCTATGGGGAGGGGAGCAGAATGGCATTTAGCCATCATTTCATACCAGAAAACAGAAATCAAGGTACAAACGTGAGATGCAAAGAGCACAAGATGCAAAAAGCACACTGTGACCCTGAAGACACACACCACAAACGCAGAAAGTACCATCTGCAACTATAGTCACAGCGAGCATGGCTGTTTATCAAAAGTCAACACAAGGTGAAAACAGAGGTTGCACACTCAGAGAAGATAATTCCAGCACACAGTAACTGACAAAGGGTTAGCGTCTAGAATGAAGACTTCCTAAAACCCAAAAGAGAAAAATGACAATCCGATGGAAAGATGGATAAAGGCATGAATAAGCTTTCACTGAAAACAACACAAAAATGGCCAAAAATGGTCCATATTAAAGTATTCCAAGAAATGGCCAGGTGTAGTGGCTCACGCCTGTAACCCCAGCACTTTGGGAGGCTAAGGCAGACGGATCATGAGGTCAGGAGTTCAAGACCAGCCTGGTCAACACGGTGGACCCTGTCTCTACTAAACATAGAAAAGTTAACCGGGCATGATGGTGGCACCTGTAATCCCAGCTACTCAGGAGGTTGAGGCAGGAGAATTGCTTGCACCCAGGAGGCAGCAGTGGCAGTGAGCCGAAATCACACCACCGCACTCCAGCCTGGGCAATAGAGTGAGATTCCATCTCAAAAAAAAAAAAAAAGTATTCCAAGAAATGGAAATGAAAACTTTAACAGGGCACCATTTTTGCACAGACTAGACTGACAACAATGATCACGTCTGATGATGTCAAGTGTTAGCAAGGATGTTGGTTGGCAGAGACTCTTATGCACTGATGGAGGGATAAATTGGTATGGTTGTTCTGAAAATGAACTTCCAATGATCTAGCCACGCCGACGATGTGATAGCCTTTGGCCCAAGTACAGGTAGGCCCTAGACCACTCCTAGGTACAGGCCCGAGAGAAACTTCTGCACCAGATCTCTAGGACAGGAAGGGCCACTACATCATTGTTCACAAGATCAAACCACCAGAAAAAACTCAATTTCCACTTAACAGATGAATGAATAAATATATGGATGTATATTCATACAATGAACCACAACACTGAACTAGAGATTAAAGAACTACAGCCATGCCTGGCTGGGTGTGGTAGCTCACACCTGTAATCCCAGCACTTTCGGAGGCCAAGGCAGGTGGATCACGAGGTCAGGAGATCGAGACCATCCTGGCTAACACAGTGAAACCCCATCTCTACTAAAAAATATATATATAAAAAATTAACCAGGTGTGGTGGTGGGCACCTGTGGTCCCAGCTACACTGGAGGCTGAGGCAGGAGAATGGCGTGAACCCGGAGGCAGAGCTTGCAGTGAGCTGAGACTGCACCCCTGCACTCCAGCCTGGGTGACAGAGCAAGACTCTGTCTCAGAAAAAAAAAAAAAAAAAAAAAAAGAACTACAGCCATGCCCATTGGTAGATGAATCTTAAAATAATTTTGGACAGAAAAGTAAGTTGTAGGGGCCAGGCACCATGGCTCATGTCTGTAATCCCAGTGCTTTGGGAGGCTGAGATGGGAAGATGGCTTGAGTCCAGGAGTTCAAGATCAGTCTAGGCAACATAACAAGACCACATCTCAACAACAAAAAGAATTAGCTGAGCATGGTGGTGTGTGCATCTATAATCTGTTATTTGGATGGCTGAGGCAGGATGATCACTTGAGCCCATGAGTTTGAGGCTGCAGTGAGCCATGGCTGCACCACTGCACTCCAGCCTGGCAACAAAGACCTGGCTTATTAAGGAGAAAAAAAAAAAAAAAAAAAAAAAAGCAAGCTGCAAAAGAACAGAATACATGCACTGACACCATTTTTATGTGTAATTACAATAATGAACAAGTAAACACTATTTATGGATGTACCCAAAAGTAGCATAATTATTAGGAAAAGCGATGTCATTATAATAAACATTAATTCAGACTGGTGGTCACCTCTGGGGACCAGAGCATGGGATAAAAGAATGACACAAGGCACATAACAGGTTCCTAGGCATTTGTTCTGTTCCTAAACTCCCTGATTTTTATATCTATTTTATAGGTTATTGTATGTCAAATAGCTTCCTTAAAAAAAAAAAAAGTATTGAAATTCATAAGAGCCCAATAAAGTGGTCACCTTAAAAATGTGTATTCTGGGCCAGGTGCGGTAGCTCATGCCTCTAATCAATCCCAGCACTTTGGAAGGCCAAGGTGGGCAGATCACGAGGTCAGGAGATCAAGACCATCCTGGCAAACACAGTGAAACCCCGTCTCTACTAAAAATACAGAAAATTAGCCGGGTGTGGTGACAGGCGCCTGTAATCCCAGCTACTTGGGAGGCTGAGGCAGAATTGCTTGAACCCAGGAGGCAGAGGTTGCAATGAGCTGAAATCATACCACTGCACTCCAGCCTGGGTGAGGGCGAGACTCTGTGGAATGAATGAATGAATGAGTATTCTGAATTCTGGTGCCAGCCAGGACGGAGTAAACTGACTATAGCTGAGGAAGGAGAATAGGGTCTAGAGACAGCGAACATACAAGCAATTCATACTGACTTCCTAGGATTAAATCAAAAGGAAAACCCCAATTTCTATGCCCAAGTAACAGAAGGACCAGAGGCTACTCCTTTTGCACCCTGCCCACTTTTCTGTGAGGCAGATAAAAAAATTGAAAGTATCTCTGATTGGTCCCCTCCCACAACCATCTCTGATTGGTCCCCTCCCACAACCATCTCTGATTGGTCCGCTCCCACAACCAATCAGGCTGGTCCAGGGTCCAAGTCTTCATTTGCATAGGAGTTTAACTTTGTAACTTCAATTCAGCCTCTGATTGGTCACTTTCTGCAACCAATCAGATGTTTCCACAGGAGGTAACTTTGTGATTTCACTTCAGCCTCTGATTAGCCGCTTTCTGCAACCAATTAGACCCATTGCAGGCCACTACTTCATTTACATAGGGTGTACACCAAGTAACCAATGGGAAACCTCTAGAGGGTATTCAAACCCCAGAAAATTGATTGTGTAATCAGACTCTTGAGCCCCTGTGCTCAAGCCTGCTTCCACCCTATGGGGTGTACTTTTGTTTTCCATAAATCTCTGCTTTTGTGGCTTCATTCTTTCCTTGCTTTGTTTGTACAGTTTTGTTGTTGTTTTGAGACAGAGTCTCGCTCTGTCACCCAAGCTGGAGTGCCGTGATGCAATCTCAGCTCGCTGCAACCTCTGCCTCCCAGGTCCAAGCGATTCTCCTGCCTCCCAAGTAACTGGGATTACAGGCGCCCACCACCACACCCAGCTAATTTTTGTATTTTTAGTAGAGACAGAGTTTCACCATGTTGGCCAGGCTGGCCTCAAACTCCTGACTTCAAGGATCCACCCACCTCAGTCTCCCAAAGTGCTGGGATTACAGGCGGGAGCAGCCACTGCTCCTGGCCTGTTTGTGCATTTGTCCAATTCTTTGTTGAAGATGCTAAGAACCTGGACACCCCCAACCGGTAACACAGCCTCTCTCCCCCACTCATTACAGCAAAAACTTTGGAACAGAATATAAAAATCAACTGCCTGAGGGCCTGTGAAGTGTTAATAATAGCAGGCAGACTGGAGACTGAAGTCAAAGGTTGAATAACAACTGGAAGTGAGGGTGAGTTTTGCACTGTTTTTCCCTCTGTTGACCCCCAGCGTTGACCCAAGTGTGGGCGAAATCCCAGTGCTGTGCTGTAGGTACCAACAGCAAAAACCCAGGGGAAAAACATGTCTAGCCAGAAGACAGAGAAAGGGGGCCCCTGGGAGACTGAGGGTGTGGAAGAAATCGCTCAGAAGAATGAGCTGGAGAAAGGCCTTGCCCAGTCCAGCATATGAACCAACAGAAGTCCCAGGCTCAGGCCTGAGCTACTCCCTCAACGTTCCCAAGGAAGTATGTGAGGCTTCAAGACCTGGACCACCATGTACACCATCCAAACCCCAGACTAATCCTCCAGGGCCCACACACCAGGGAGACCCAACCAACACTGGAAGGACTTTGAAAACTGAGCTGATGTTGGAACCGCTGCCTGTGGAAAGAAAGCCAGAATGTGTGCTCCACATCTGGCCAGCGGAACCACTGCCTCCTAAAGCAACAGCAGCAAGGCAGCCTTCTCCAGAGTGTTAAGTGGAACCCAGAGCCTCACAACATAGTATTCAAAATGTCCAGCCTCTATCCAAAATTACCCGACCCACAAAAGATACAGGAAAAGCCAACCAAGGCCAGGCACGGTGGCTCACGCCTGTAATCCCAGCACTTTGGGAGGCCGAGGCAGGCGGATTGCCTGAGGTCAGGAGTCCAAGACCAGCCTGACCAATATGGTGAAACCCCATCTCTAGTAAAAATACAAAAATTAGCTGGGCATGGTGGCAGGTGCCTGTAGTCCCAGCTATTCGGAAGGCTGAGGTTGGAGAATTACTTGTATCCGGGAGGCAGAGGCTGCAGTGAGCTGAGATCATGGCACTGTACTCTAGCCTGGGCGATAGAGTGAGATCCTGTTTCAAAAAAAAAAAAAAAAGAAAGAAAGAAATAGAAAAAAGAAAAGCTGGCCAGGTGCAGTGGTTCATGCTTGTAATCCTAGCACTTTGGGAGGCTGAGGTGGGCAGATCATCTGAGGTCAGGAGTTCGAGACCAGCCTGGTCAACATGGTGAAACCCTGTCTCTACTAAAAATGCAAAATAAAAACTATCTGGGGGTCATGGCAGGCACCTGTAATCCCATCTACTCAGGAGACTGAGGCAGGAGAATTGCTTGAACCGTGGAGGTGGAGGTTGCAGTAAGCTGAGATTGCACCACTGCACTCCAACCTCGGCAACAGAGTGAGACCCCGTCAAAAAAAAAAAAAAAAAAAAAAAAAAAAAAAAAAATAAGGAAAAGAAAAAAAGAAAAAAAAAATGCTGAGCAATACTCAAGGAGAAAAGACAATCAACAGACACCAGTCCCAGAATAACACAGGTAAATTTTTTTAATTCATGAGGTTAAAATGAACCATCTGGAAGTGAATGGAAGGATAAAATTTCTCTGCAGAAAGATAGAAACTAGAACCAAATGGAAATTTTAGAATTGAAAAAAAAACACATTATCTGAAATAAAAAATTCATAGGAAGGACTCAGTATTAGAATGGAGAGGAAAGGAGGAGGCTTGGGAAACTTGAAGACAGATGACTAGAAATGGTCCACTCTGAAGAACAGAGAGTATAGAAGACTGGGTGGGAAAGGAACAGAATCTCAGGAACGTGTGGAACAATAAGCTTGATCGTTCCTGTTGCTGGAATCCCAAAAGGAGAGAAGTAATTGGAGTGGAAAATTACATTTGAAGACATTATGGCCACACTTTTCCAAATTGGCTGGAAAACATAAATTTACCAATTCAAGAGCTCAGCAAATTCCAAATAGGATAAACCCAAGGAAAACGACACCCAGGCACGTCATCCATCAAAATGCTGAAAAATAAAGATAAAGAAGCCTCGAGGGCAGCTGGAGGATGTGATAACCATGGGAAAAACAATGGCTTATGTAACTGTGGGTTTATCCTCAGAAAACACAGAAAATCAACATGCTTAAGATGCCTAAAGAACTGTCATCCTACAATTCTATGTCCAGCAAAAATATCCTTCAGGAATGAAGGGTAAATGAAGATATTTTCACAGGAAGGAAAATTAAGAGAATTTATCAGTGGACATTTTTTAAACAAAATCCTAAAGGAAATGTTTTCAGACTGAAAAGAAGTAATGCTAGAGGGAAACTGGAACTTAGGAATAAAGGAAAACCAGTAGAAACACAAATATCAGGGTAAATATAATACTGCTTCTTAAGTTCTTTAGAATATATATAACTATTGATAGCAAAAATTGTAACATTTATCTGGGTGGTTTCCAATGTATGCAGACATAATATGTATGACAATCTTAACATAAAGATGGAGACAACTCTCCGTTTATGAAATGTACTTGAAGTGGTAAAATATTTACGTAGAATGTGAAAAGTTGCGCTATATATGCTATAATCTCTAACACAACCACTAAAAAATACAAGATATAGCAAAAAAGCCAACAGATATATAAAGTGGAAAACAAAAAAATAATCCAACAGATGAACTTAAAACAACAAAATGGAGGCTTTAAATTCAGCCATATTAATAATCACATTAAATATGTTTTTTTTTTTTTTGAGACAGAGTCTTGCTCAGTTGCCCAGGCGGGAGTGCAGTGGCACTCTCGATTCACTGCAACCTCTGCCTCCCGGGTTCATGCCATTCTTCTGCCTCAGCCTCCTGAGTAGTTGGGACTACAGGCGCCCGCCACCATGCCCGGCTAATTTTTGTATTTTTAGTAGAGATGGTGTTTCACCGTGTTAACCAGGATGGTCTTAATCTCCTGACCTCGTGATCCACCTGCCTCGGCCTCCCAAAGTGCTGGGATTACAGGCATGAGCCACCATGCCCAGCCCTATAAATGTTTTTTTAAAACCTTTTAGAACCAATAAATATGGTAAAATTGCAGAATATGAAATCAACACAAAAAAGTCAGTAGCAGTCCTACACACTAACAACAAACTATCTAAAAAAGAAATCAAGAAAACTGTTCCCCATTTACCACAGCCACAAAACAAGAAAATACTTAGGAATAAATTTAACCAAGCAGGAGAGAGATCTGTATACTGAAAACTATAAAACATCGATAAAATAAATTAAAACACAAATAAATGGAGAGCTATTTCATGTTCATGAACTGGAAGAATAAATATTGTTAAAATGTTCATACTATCCAAAGCCATCTACAGATACAGTGCAATCCCTATCAAAATTCCAATGTCCTATTTCGCAGAAATAGAAAAAAAATCCTAAAATTAATATGGAACCACACACACACACGCACACACACACACCCCCAAAGCAATCTTGAGCTACAACAGCCCCAGGTCTGGAGGCATCACACTATCTGACTTCAAACTATGTTACAAAAGCTAAAGTAATTAAAACAGCATGTTGGGCTGGGTGCGGTGGCTCACGCCTGTAATCCCAGCCATTTGGGAGGCTGAGGTGGGTGATCACCTGAGGTCAGGAGTTCCAGACCAGCCTGGCCCACATGGTGAAATCCTGTCTCTACTAAAAATGCAAAAATTAGCTGCGTGTTGTGGCACTTGTCTGTAATCCCAGCTGCTTGTGAGGCTGAGACAGGAGAATTGCTTGAACCCTGGAGGCGGAGGTTGCAGTGAGCCGAGATCACACCACTGCATTCCAGCCTGGGTAATAGAGCAAGATTCCATCTCTAAATAAATAAATAAAAACAGCATGTTACCAGCATAAAATAGATACATCAGCCAATGAAGCAGAGTACAGAGCCCAGAAATGAACCCATGCATTGATGATCAATTGATTTACAGCAGAGTTACCAAGAACACACAATGGGAAAAGGACAGTCTCTGGAATAAAGAGTTAGGAAAACTGGGTATTCAAAGACAGAAGAGTGAAATTGGACCCTCATCTCATACCACATTAAAAAAAAAAAAAACTCAAAATGGATTAGAGACTTAACGTAAGACCTGAAACTGTAAAGCTACTAGAAGAAAACAGGGGAAAACCACAGGCGATGGGTCTGGGCAATGATAGTTTGGCTTTGACTCCAAAAGCTCAGGCAACAAAAGCAAAAACAGGCAAGAGAGATTACGTCAAACTGAAAAGCTTCTGCACGGCACAGGAAATAATTAACGGAGTGAAGAGACATCTTACAGATTGAGAAAAAATATCTGTAAACCACACATCTAATAAGGGCTTAATATCCAAAATATAGAAGGAACTCAAACAACTCAACAGCAAGCAAACAACTCGGGCAAAGGCCCTGAACAGACATTTCTCTAAAGAAGACACGCAAATGACCAACGGGTAATGAAAACATACTCATCATCACAAACCATTAGGGAAATGTACAAATCAAATACAATGAGATGTCACCTCGTGTCTGTTAGGATGGCTAATATCAAAAAGAGGAAAGAGGCCAGGTGCGGCAGCTCACGCCTATAATCCCAGCACTTTGGGAGGCTGATGCGGGGGTGGGGAAGAAAGAAGAATCACTCGAGGCCAGGAGTTCGAGATCAGCCTGGCCAACATGGCAAAACTGTCTCTACTAAAAATACAAAAAATTAGCAGGGTATGGTGACACTTGCCTGTCATCTCATCCCAGCTACTCAGGAGGCTGAAGCAGGAGAACTGATTGAACCTGGGAGGCAGAGGTTGCCATGAGCCAAGATTGTGCCACTGCACTCTAGCCTGGGCAACAGAGTGAGACTATCTAAAAAAAAAAAAAGTGATGAAAGATAGCAAGGGTTGGTGAGGATGTGAGGCAAAAGAAACCCTTGTATACTTGCGTGGGAATGTAAATTACTACACCCATTATAGAAAACATGATTGAGGTTCCTCAAAAAACTAAAAACAGAATGCCCATGTGATCCAGCAATCCCACTTCTGGATCCCTCTCCTAAGGATGTGAAATCAGTATGTTGAAAAGATATCTGCCCTCTCATGTTCACTGGAGCATTATTTACAATAGTCAAGTTATGGAACCAAACTGGGTGCGCACCAGTGGGTGAATGAATAAAGAAAACATGTTATACTACAGTGGAATACTATTCAGCCTTGAAAAAGCATGGCATTGGCCGGGCGCGGTGGCTCAAGCCTGTAATCCCAGCACTTTGGGAGGCCAAGACGGGTGGATCACGAGGTCAGGAGATCGAGACCATCCTGGCTAATACGGTGAAACCCTGTCTCTACTTAAAAATACAAAAAACTAGCCGGGCGACGAGGCGGGCGCCTGTAGTCCCAGCTACTCGGGAGGCTGAGGCAGGAGAATGGCGTAAATCCGGGAGGTGGAGCTCGCAGTGAGCTGAGATCCGGCCACTGCACTCCAGCCTGGGTGGCAGAGCAAGACTCCGTCTCAAAAAAAAAAAAAAAAAAAAAAGAAAAAGCATGGCATTTTGCCATTTGCAACAATATGAATGAACCCAGAGGACATTACACCAAGTGAAATAAGCCGTGCACAGAAAGACAAATACTGCACGTTCTCACTCCTACGTGGCATCTAAAACAACCAAACTCAGAAGCAGAGTAGAATGGTGGTTGTCAGAAGCTGGGAGGTGGGGAGAACGGGGAGATACTGGTCAAAGGGGACAAAGTTTCAGGTACGACGAATACATGGTAAGTGTTTGATGAGATGGATATATTGATTAGCTTGATTCAATCATTCCACACTGTATATGTATATCATGACATCACTTTGTACCCCATAATTATAATTTGTCAATATAAATCTTTAAACATTTTTTATTTTTTGAGCTGGAGTCTTGCTCTGTCACCCAGGCTGGAGTGCAGTGGCATGATCTTGGTTCACTGCGACCTCCACCTCCCGGGTTCAAGGGATTTTCCTGCCTCAGCCTCCTGAGAAGCTGGGATTAGAGGCACCTGCCACCCCACCCGGCTAATTTTTACATTTTTAGTAGAGACGGGGTTTCGCTACGTTGGCCAGGCTGGTCTAAAACTCCTGACCCCAAGTGATCTGCCTGCCTCGGCCTCCTAAAGTGCTGGGATTATAGGCGTGAGCCACCGTGGCTGGCTTAAAATTTAATAAAATTATTTTTAAAATGTAAAACTAAAAGAAAGCAAATGTAAATAGTTTAAGTACACCAGTTGAAAGAGAGTGATTGTCAGATTGAATTAAACAAAATCCCATAGAGTCTCCAAAAATGTTCCTCCAGCTAATAAATGAATTTAGCAAGGTCATGGGAAATAAGGTCAATAGACAAAAATTGGCCGGGCACGGTGGCTCAGGCCTGTAATCCCAGTACTTTGAGAGGCCAAGGCAGGTAGATCACCTGAGGTCAGGATTTTGAGACAAGCCTGACCAATATGGTAAAACCCCATCTCTACTAAAAATATAAAAATTATCCAGGCATGGTGGTGGCACCTGTAGTCCCAGCTACTTGGGGGGCTGAGGCACAGGAATCACTTGAACCTGTGAGGCAGAGGTTGCAGTGAGCCGAGATCGCACCACTGCACTCCAGCCTGGGCAACGGAGTGAGACTGTCTCAAAGAATCAATAAAAAGTGAAAAAAAATATGTCTATAGACCAGCAACAAACAGCTGTTGGAGGCTGCAGTGAGCTGAGATTGCACCACCACACTCCAGTCTGGGCCACAGAGTACCCTGTTTCTAAAAATAATAACGATAATAAAGAATGGTGCCATAAAGAAATCGGGCAATATGAAATGCTGGCGAGTATTTAGAGCAAACAGAATTATTTTCTGTGGCGGGAGGAAACGTCCAATGCACGGCCACTCTGGAAAACAGTTTCACAGTTTCTTAGATATACAGTGACCTTCTGAGCTAGCAATCCCATTGATACTGGCTGGAAGGTCTTAGCTGTGAGCCAAGGTTTGGAACCTGTCCACAAACCTGCCAGGGTCCTCAGAGTACCTTCCCCACTTTCCCTGACATGGTCGGACATCCGTTATGGGAAATGACTTGAGTCTTGTACTGGACTGGCCCCCATTCCTCCCCTGAGAGGCTGTGGGAGCTGCCGAATAGGGTGATCCGCTCTGGGGATGTGGGTACCTGAGAAGGATTTGTTCCTGCTCCGGCTGCCTTGCATGGATGGAGCATTTGGCAAGGGGTTCTATGGGGGCAGCCAGAGTTCCCCAAGAGACAAGTGGCCCTTGTAAGAGGGGGTCATCCACAACATCTGGCTCAGTCTTAGGATTTTTTTTTTTTAAGACTACGTCTCAGGTCTAAAACTCAGTCTCTTCAGACCAAGTTGGCCAGGCTGGAGTGCAGTGGTGCGATCTCGGCTCACTCTTGAATCCTCCACCTCCTGGATTCAAGTGATTCTCCTGCCTCAGCCTCCTGAGTAGCTGGGATTACAGGCTTGAGCCACTGCTCCCGGCTAATGTTTTTAATAGAGACGGGGTTTCACCATGTTGGCCAGGCTGGTCTTGAACCCCTGACCTCAAGTGATCACCTGCCTCGGCCTCCCAAAGTGTTGGGATTACAGGTGTGAGCCACCACGCCCGGCCTCAGGACTTTCTTTTTGAGGGCCAGTCTTAGAAGCTTTACAGATTGCAGGATTCTGGAAGGTGTTTCCCACAGTGGTATGACCTAGGGAGGGCCTCTATATTGCAGATGTTTCTGACCTTACAGTGTCAGACGTCCCAGACCTCAGGGTGTCAGGCGACGTCCCCAGCCTTAGGGTGTCAGATATCCCGAACCTCAGGGTGGGCCCTGGCGCTGTTTTGGAGGCGTCCTCCATAGGCGATGGATTGATCTACTGTGATTCCCCTAGTCCCGGGATGCCATGCTTAGCTTTTCACGTCCCACCGAGTGAAATAAGCTTCTTCAGCCTGTAACCCTCCTGAGAAAAGGGATCTTACCACAGACCTTAACACTATTAACAGCAAAGTCAGGGATCTGTCTCTCAGAACAATGAAGAATTCCGGGTTCTCACGCAAAAAGACTCATACAAAAAACGAGAGGCCCCTGCCCCGCTCTAAGAAGAGGAACCTAAAAAACATAACTCCACACCACCGCCTCCCCACACCGCACAGGGACACAGACACCGGAACAGGGAGCTGTCCCCTCCACAAAGACATTCTGCCGCACAAACATCGTCCTGTCTGTTGCGTGGACGTGTCTTGTACGCGGCAGGACCTGAATGACCTGTTCCATGACCGAGTTATCCTGTCACCAGAGACTTCAAGCAGCGGGTGCCCTGGCGGCTTTTCACTGCCCAACCCGCGCCCCCAGATGGCAGCTTTGACAAAGAAAGAAGAAAAAAACACATCCCCAAATTTGGGCTTACCTCCTGGCCTGATGCCAACACCTGTTACCAGATGGACGGTCTTGGCTGTGAGTTGTCCAGGGTCTTGGCATGTTGAAAAAAAGAACTGAACAAAATGCACATACAAAGCAACAAGGGAATGAAGCAAAGAAAGACAAGAAGAAAAAAAGGACAGAGGAGGAACAAAGGCACAACTCACGGAGCAAGAGAGGCTCCAGCAGGTGGTTCAAGAACCTCCTGATTGCAAGGCTCCCAGGGCTTTTATAGAGCCAAGAAAACTTCGCACCACCCTCTTGGTGCCCTTTAGAGGCCTCCGATTGGTTACCCCTTATGAAGGATTGGCCCTTGACCAATCAGAGGCTGAAGTGGAGGCTCGGCCTGCTGTCCATCAGAGGCTGAAGTGGAGGCATCTGTGTTGTTATCGCAGGTTAAACGCGGCCTGTCTGCTGCCTCACCTTGCCTAGAACTGGCTGCACCTGTTGGTCTTTTGCTTCTCCCTTAATCCCTGGTTACTCTCATTCCCTATTCTCCTGCCTTAATAGCATGGATCTCTATGCCAGAAAACTGAAAAATCATGCTCACACAAAAACCGACGCCTGCAAGTTTGTAGCAGTTTTGTTCACATTTACCAAAGACGGAACTCAGCCTTCAACGGGTGCATAAGGAAACCGTTGTGCCTTCATACCGAGCAATACCACTCAGCAATGAAAAGGACACACGTACATACCAGAATCAATCAGACGCCTGACGCCAGCTGAAGGAAGCCGGGCTCTGAAGGCTCCCGCTGCAGGAGTCCTGGGTCTGGGTGATGCCGCAGGGTGGCTGGACGGAGCAGCTCACAGCACTGGGAGGGGCACAGGGCGGGCTCAGGGGTTCAAGGAAGGCTGGTTGCAGAGGCTCGGCACCTGAGAGCTGTCTTTGAGGAGCTGCACCTTGATTTTGGCGGTGGTTACGCGACTGTGCATTCGTCCAATTCTTAGAATTGCACACCAGAAAAGCTGACTTTTACTCTATGTCAATTCAAGCAAACTGTAAAAAGAAAGATGTATTTCAAATTTTTTTTTTCTGAGAAGAAGTCTTGCTCTGTCGCCCAGGCTGGAGTGCAGCGGCACGATCTCGCCTCACTGCAACCTCTGCCTCCCAGGTTCAAGCGATTCTCCTGCCTCAGCCTCCGGAGTAGCTGGGATTACAGGCGCGCACACCACACCCGGCTAATTTTTGTATTTTTCATAGAGACGGGGTTTCACCATGTTGGCCGGGCTAGTCTCGAACTCCTGACCTCAAGTAATCCACCCACCTCAGCCTCCCAAAGTGCTGGGATTACAGGCGTGAGCCACCGCACCCAGCTAAATACTTTTTTTCTGCCTATTAGCAATAGCTATCAGAATAACATGGGGGAAAGAGCCCATTTAAAATAATAACAACATGAAATTTAAAAAGCTTTAGGTCTGGGAAGAAATGTCACGACCTTAGAGTGAGCATCAGCGGGCACTGGGGTGTTGCTTTTGCAGCCCTGGGGTGTTGTTCTTGTTGGAAGTGACAGAGCCCACCGGAAGCTGCATGAGCAGAGACAGAGGTGGGTGGTCTCACTGGCCCCCCAGGCCAGCTGGTTGCAGGACCTCAAACGAGGCCTGTGTGGGCGCCGTGGTGTCTCTGCTCTAAACAACTGCTGCTCTCCCTGGTGAATTTTAACTCTGTGTGTGTGTGTTGTACGTGCACAGGCACATACACACACAGAGTTAAAATGGCTTGGCGGTGGTTATGTGACATGGGTTGCGTGTGTGCGTGTGTGTGTGTTGTATGTGCACAGGCACACACACACAGAGTTAAAATGGCTTGGCAGTGGTTATGTGACATGGGTTGCGTGTGTGTGTGTGTGTTGTACACGCACAGGCACACACACAGAGTTAAAATGGCTTGGTGGTGGTTATGTGACATGGGTTGTGTGTGTGTGTGTGTGTGTTGTACGTGCACAGGCACATACACACACACAGTTAAAATGGCTTGGTGGTGGTTATGTGACATGGGTCGCGTGTGTGCGTGGGTGTCATGGGCTGAGAGTTCCAGTCCCAAGCGCCAGTGCGTGTGAATGGGACCTTGTTTGGAAACAGGGTCTTTGCAGATGATCAAGGTAAGACGAAATCATTAGGGTGGCCCCTATTGTAATATGACCGGTGACCCCATTAAAAGAGGGACATTTGGACACAGAGACAGCGATGCACGTGTGAAGACAAAGGCAGAGATCGGGTGTATCTTCTAGAAGCCAAGGGATCATCCAAAACTGCCCTCCAAGGATCGTAAGCTAAAAGAGAGAGCCAGGGATGGACTCTCCCTGACAGCCCTGGAAAGGAACCAGCCCTGCCCATGCCTGGCTTGTGGGGGTCTGGCCTCCTGAGCTGTGGTACAATACGTTTCTGTTGTTGGAGCTCCCTAGTGTGTGGCCCTTTGTAAAGGCAGCCCTAGCAAAGTGAGGTGGTGTGTATGCTGCTACTTAGTGCATTTGTACTACTTAGTCTTTAATAAACACCATGGAAGATGTGAAGTTAATTTAGAGAATTCCCAGTTACATGCCCGGCCCCAGCGCGTGTGTGCGCACACACATACACATGCACACACACATAAACACACACAAACACAAACACACACATACGTACACACACACGCACATACACACACAAACACACACATACCCACAAACACACAAACGCAACCCACACAAACACAAATGCACACACAAACATACACACACACACATACACACACACAAACACACACACACACGCACAAACACATACACAGACCCTGTTTCCAAACAAGGTCCTATTCACATGCACTGGCGGTTAGGACTTGAACATTCACCGCATGACACGCACACACACAACACACACAAACACAAACACATACACACATACACACACAAACACACACACATACACATACACTTAGGGAGGCCGAGGCGAGTGGATCACCTAAGGTCAGGAGTTCAAGACCAGCCTGGCCAACATGGTAAAACCCCGTCTCCACTAAAAACACAAAAATTAGCCAGGTGTGATGGTACACGCCTGTAGTCCCAGCTACTTGGGATCCTGAGGCAGGAGAATCACTTGAACCCAGGAGAGGAGGTTGCAATGAGCTGAGATTGCACCATTGTACTCCAGCCTGGGTGACAGAGTGAGACTCCATCTCAAAAAACAAAACAAAACAAAAAACAAAATTTAACCCAGTGCCTTAGTCTTCTATGGCTGCTGTACTGAATTGTCACAAATTTAGGTGGCTTAAAATAATACAAACTTATTCATACAGTTCTATAGGTTAAGTGTAAAGTCTGAATCGGGTCTCCCTGGGTGAAAATCAAGGCATCCACAGGGCTGATTCTTTCTGGAGGCTCAGGGAGAATTTGCTTCCCGGCTTTTCTAGCTCCTGGAGGTGCCCACATGCCCTGGCAAGGGGCCCTTCCTCCATCTTCAGAGCCCACAGAGCAGCATCCTTTGTATCCAGATGTCCCAGGCCCCCTCTTTTTTTTTTTTTTTTTTTTGAGGCAGAGTCTTGCTCTGTTGCCCAGGCTGGAGTGCAATGGCGCGGTCTCAGTTCACTGCAAGCTCCACCTCCCGGGTTCACCCCATTCTCCTGTCTCATCCTCCGGAGTAGCTGGGACTACAGACACTCGCGACCACGCCCAGCTAATTTTTTGTATTTCTTTTTTAGTAGAGACGGGGTTTCACCGTGTCATCCAGGATGGTCTCGATCTCCTGACCTTGTGATCTGCCCGCCTTAGCCTTCCAAACTGCTGGGATTACAGGCATGAGCCACTGTGCCTGGCCCCTCCCTGGCCCACCTCTTATAAGGACCTTTGTGATGACCTCAGGCACACCTGGAGAACCCAGGAAACTGCCTTTCTGCAGAGCCCTGCCTGAGTCCCCATTGCCACACAAGGCACCAGGGTCACGAGTCCTGGGGGTCCAGACCTGGGCATCTTCAGGGCTATCACTCTGCCCACTGCACATAGCAACATAAAAGCACAGACACGGAACCCCACTTCCGTCAGCCCTTTATTCTCTGTGATCACGTGGAGATTGTATCTGGATTTAAAATTCAAGAGTGACACAGAGTATGAATTGCAAAGTGTCATATTTTGGTTTGGTGAATGCAAATTTTATTTCGCATGTGAGATATTTTACTAAAATTGGCTAATATATTTTTAATTGAAATTTACTCTTAGTTGTTATTTTTTTATTTGTTTGAAACAGAGTCTCACTCTATCACCCAGGCTGGAGTGCAGTGGTGCCATCTCGGCTCACTGCAACCTCCACCTCATGGGTTCAAGCAATTCTCTTGACTCAGCCTCCCGAGTAGCTGGGATTACAGGCATGTGCCACCAGGCCCAGCTAGTTTTTGTACTTTTAGTAGAGACGGGGTTTCGGCATGTTGCCCAGGCTGGTCTCGAACTCCGGACCTCAAGTGATCCACCCACCTCAGCCTCCCAAACTGCTGGGATTACAGGCATGAGCCACCGTGCCCAGCCAATTTTATTTTAAAACTAAAGAATGAGTCAAGAAAATAAAGATGTTGCCTAAATTGTAGCTTTGAAGATATTTTGGTTTTATAAAATTAACTTATTTTTTGACTGGAATAATCATATACATGAAATTCAATAAAATAAAATGTTCACAGCTGCATTCCTGTCCTTGCCATTATTATTGTTATTTCCTTGAGACAGGGTCTTGCTCTGTCATCCAGGCTGGAGTGCAGTGGCACAATCACGGCTCACTGCAGCCTGGACTTAACCCCAGGGTCAGGTGATCCTTCTACCTCAGCTTCCTGCATAGCTGGGACCACAGGCTTGTGCCACCACACCTGCCTAATTTTTTTTTTTGAGGCGGAGTCTTGCTCTGTCGCCCAGGCTGGAGTGCAGTAGTGCAATCTCGGCTCACCACAACCTCCGCCTCTCAGGTTCAAGCGATTCTCCTGCCTCAGCCTCCCAAGTTGCTGGGATTACAGGTGCACGCCACCATGCCCGCCTAATTTTTGTATTTTTAGTAGAAACGGGGTTTCTCCATGTTGGCCAGGCTGGTCTCGAACTCTTGACCTTGTGATCTGCCTGCCTCAACCTCCCAAAGTGCTGGGATTACAGGTGTGAGACAATACGCCTGGCCACACCTGCTTAATTTTTGTATTTTTAGTAGAGACGGGGTTTCATCGTGTTGCACAAGCTGGTCTCAAACGCCTAGGCTCAAGCAGTCCTTCCTCCTTGGCCTCCCAAAGTGCTGGGATTACAGGTGTGAACCCCCACACGGCCTCCTTATGGGATTGTATCAAAAGTCACAAGGAGCTGCCATGAGCACTCCATGCTGGAGACACTTCCCACTCTGGGGCTCCAGGCTCTGCAGGCACGGGATGCACCCCAGTAGCAAGGCCCCTAAACCAACATGCTACCCTCGGACGAGGATCACTGTCCTTCCAGCTGGGGGTGAGGGTCCCCACCTCTCCCCAGATTGCTCCCCTCAGGCCGGCCACCGTGAGGGTCTGTCACCTGCAGCACTCACTCCTGGACCACTTTCCAGGTTGAGGAGGGAGCCCAGGTTCCATCACTGACCAGCTTCCAGGCCTTGGGCAAGTTCTGAAACTTCTCCGTGTCCCGTTTTCACACTCGTAAATGGGATGACAATGATTCTGACTATCAGAGCTGAGATGTGGCTGGTACATACCGGTATGGGGTCCGTTTCAACCAGGCAGTGCCGGGGTCCTGCCAGTCATCACCATCATCATTGTTATTATTGAGATAGCGTCTCACTCTGTGGCCCAGGCTGGAATGCAGTGGTGCGATCCTAGCTCACTGCAGCCTCGCCTTCCTGGGCTCAAGCAAGTCTCCCATCTGAGCCTCCTGCGCAGCTGGAACTCAGGTGCACACCACCACGCTTGGCTAATTTATTAAATTTTTTAGAGACAGTGTCTCATGATGTTGCCCAGGCTGGTCTTGAACTCCTGGCCTCAAGTGTTCCTCCTGCCTCAGTCTCCCACAGTGTTTGAATTACAGACATGAGCCACCACGCCAGGCCCAGTTATTAAATGCTTTGAACATCACTCCTATCTGTCCCCACATGGTTATTGTGAGGACAACAGGAGTCCATTCTTGCAAACTTTGGAGAGCAGGGCCTGGCACACAGCAAGGGCTCCACGAATGTTTTTATTGTTGTGTTTCTCAGGCAGGCAGACTCCCCCCAGACCCACCCCATCGTTACAGATGGTAATTCCAGAGAAAATGCCTTCACTTCCCAACACCCATATATGAAATCTCAAGGAGGGACCGACGCCTGGGCTGCGATCCATCGCTGTGATCAGGGAGATGGAGTTCTCTGACTGGCTCCAATTGGTTCATGGCTCCACCCCTTTGGTGGGGACGGCATTCCTGGGGGTGCGAAGGAAAGAGGCTCTGAGGCCCGGTAAGTGGTTGCTGGGTGGATACTAACACACACACACGCACACGCGTGCACACACACAAGCATGCATACACACGTGCACATACACGCACACACGTACACATACACGTGCACACACGTGCACTCACACACATGCACACACGCACTAACGCACACATGCACACACACGTACACACAAACGAGCACACGCACAAACACATACACACATATGCACACACACATAGGTACACACACACATACACATGCACACACGCACACAAACACACGCGCACACACACACAAACGTATACACACAAACGCACTCACACACACATGGAAAAGAAAAAAGAAAAAGAAATGTCTTCTCCACCAGGGCATATAAAAACCCACTTTGCATAAAAGGAGAGAGTTATGATGTTGCTGCATTGAAGACAATATTATAAAGATGTAATTTCCCTCCAAGTTAGTCTATAAATTTAAAGCAATCCCACACAAAAGCCCAGCAAGCGTTCTGCAATGTGGGATCGTGATTCTAAGGCTCATCTGAAGAATGCTCACATGAGAACAGCTGAGAAAAATGTGGAAATAGAAAGGAATAATGAAGAGGGCTTACCCTATTAGACATTAAAATGCATCACTAGCTAAGCCAGCTAAAGCAACCTGAATCTGGGGAGGAAGAGACAGATAGATCAATGAGTGAGAACACAGGAGCCGGGAACAGACAGGACCTAGATGAGGATTTAGTGAGAGGTGGGAGTGGCATCTCGCATCAGTGGGTGTAGAATGGATTGCTCCATAACCGTACCGAACATCTGGTCAATCATTTGGAAGAAAATTCCGAAGCTCCCTACTTTGTATGCCAAGCCAAAATAAATCCCGGAATAGTAAATGTTTAAGATAAAAAGATATTGGGCCAGGCGCGGTGGCTCACGCGTGTAATCCCAGCATTTTGGGCCACCAAGGCGGGCGGATCACTTGAGTTGAGGAGTTCAAGACCAGCCTGGCCAACATGGTGAAACCTCATCTCTATTAAAAATACAAAGATTAGCCGAACATGGTTGTGGGCGCCTGTAATCCCAGCTACTTAGGGGGCTGAGGTAGAAGAATCTATTGAACTCGGGAGGCGGAGGTTGCAGTGAGCCAAGATCGCGCCACTGCACTCCAGCCTGGGTGACAGCCCAAGACTCTATCTCCGAAAGGAAGGAAGGAAGCAAGGAAGGAAGGAAGGAATGAAGGAAGGAAAGAAGGAAGGGAGGGAGGGAGGGAGGGAGGGATACTGAAAAACAAAAAGCAAATTATATATTATTTTCTATTAGGAGCAGGCTGGGTTTCTTAGCAGATTAAAAATAGAACCCGTGGGAATCTTCTAGGTGAGGCCTCTGCATGGCGGTGGTGCAGCTCACGCATGCTGTCCTGAATGCCAGCGATCCTTCCATCTTCACCGCTGCTGACGTTTAGTCTCCGGTCATATTGTAATTCGGCCTTTCCTCTGTTGCTGGGCACTTCAGTCATTTCTATTTTTGGCTGTTGTGAATGGGACTATTATGACATTCTGAAACAAAACAGAATCTGTAAAGACGAGAGATGGATATATTTTGTTAAATAAGCGTTCAAAACATCTTTACATCAAATAAACATGAACACATGGGCACATGCCTCGGTGCGGCTTTTTTTTTTTTTTTTTTGAGATGGAGTCTTGGTCTCTCCCCGAGGCTGGAGTGCAGTGGCACAATCTTGGCTCACTGCAAGCTCTGCCTCCCAGGTTCAAGCGATTCTCCTGCCTCAGCCTCCCAAGCAGTTGGGATTATAGGCGCCCGCCACCACACCCAGTGCTTTTTTTTTTTTTTTTTTTTTTGTATTTTTAGTAGAGATGGGGTTTCACCATCTTTACTACATACGTCCAGGCTGGTCTCAAACTCCTGACCTTGTGATCCACCCACCTCGGCCTCCCAAAGTGCTGGGATTACAGGTGTGAGCCACCACACCCGGCCCTCGGTGTGGCTTTTTGGTGGGCAGGGTCCGTCTGCCTGTCTGGCCCCCCGGGTCCCATAGCTGCAGGTGGTGGTGCTGCAGCCCTCCCTGGAGACTTGGCACCTGGAGTTGCCCACCCCATGCGATGGTGTGTCAGGAAGCTCGGTCCCCACCCCTGGTTGCTTGCAGTAAGTTCCCAACAGACCCAGGGCAGGACAGATTCTGTGATTCCTTCTGTGTGGCAGAGTCCTCTGTGGGATCAGGCAGACGCCTCATAGGGCATATGGCATTCAAGCAGCTCAACTCCTCCACTCTCCTCCCCCGTCAGAGGAAGGGCAGGTAGAGCCGGGAACTGGCAGCGTCCTGGCCGTGCTGGTCTGCGAGGGCCGCCATAACAAACACCCCAGACTGGCCAACTTAAACCACAGACATTTATTGCTCACAGCTCTGGAGGCCGGAAGTCCTCGGTCAAGATGTGGCAAGGCTGGTTCTTCCTGAGGCCTCTCTCTTTGGCTTGCGGATGGCCGTCTCCTCCCTGGGGCCTCACATCGCAGGCCCTCTGTGGTCTGTGTTCAAATCTCCTTTCCTGGCCAGGCGCAGTGGCTCATGCCTGTAATCCCAACACTTTGGGAGGCCGAGGCAGGAGGATCACCTGAGATCAGGAGTTCAAGACCAGCCTGGCCAAATGATGAAACCCCTTCTCTGCTAAAAATACAAAAATTAGCTGGGCGTGGTGGCGGGCGCCTGTAATCAACTACTCGGGAGGCTGAGGCAGGAGAATCACTTGAACCCGGGAGGTGGAGGCTGCAGTGAGCCGAGATTGCAACACTGCACTCCAGCCTGGGCAAAAAGAGCGAAACTCTATCTCAAAAGCAAAACCAAACAATTCTCCTCTTCCTCCTGAGAACACCCCCTAATTACTAGGAAAGAATTCCTGTCTCAGGCTCTGGCTCGAGGGAACTCAGCCTAAAACAGTACCAGACGTGGCCCTGCAGACCTGAAGGATGAACTCTTGATCCTGCCCTCACCCACTGGGCAGATGGCCAGGGGGCCCCTGGTAACAGTCTTTGGCAGGCTGGGATGTTCTCTGAAAGGTAAAAGACAAGCGACTGTGCCTAGTACCTTCTACCACGAAGACAGAAGCACCAGGCTCAGTAGGCTGTGTTAGTTGCAGAGGCAGATTATTCTGCGTGAGGTAAAACGGCCCTGCCACACTTATCAAAAGGCATGGAAAATGCCAGGTGTAAGTGGCGCTTTGATGCAAGGACTCTACCACAGCTCAAGACTCAGGTTCCAGGAATCCTGCCGCTTGGGCCATTTGGCTGGCAGATCCTGTGGCGCTCAAGGCACCTGTGGAGGGTGAGTGTGCTGGGTAGGACATCAGGCCAGCCACAGTACATTTCTGTAGCACAGGGCAAGATCGGAGTCCCGGAGCAGGTCCACGCTGCAGTGGGGAATCACATCCAATTCCAAACAGCAGCTCCTGGCTTACTGGGGGGCCTGGTCCTGGCCGGGCATCTAACCACGGGGTGTCCAGTGACTGTGCCACCTGCAGGCTGCCCACCCTGAGCCGGAGGCTGAGAAACCCACCAAGCTACAAGCGCACACTGGCCCATCAGCAGGACTGGGCTTGGCCAGCTACACAGAAGGATGGCCTGGACGCTGGTGTCTCCTGATTGCTGCTCCCATGACTCTGTATTAGCTCACGCCTGTGGGTTCAAAGATGGGCTGATGAGGGAGAGAAGGCTGGGCTCGTGGGAGCTGAGAGTGGGCAGCCCAGCAGGCCGCACTCCCGTGTGCAGAGAGAAGGGACGCAGGGTAGGGATCCACACGGACTCCTGAGCAGCGGCAAATGGCGTGGCTGCTGGGCTGGGGAGGTGGAAGGAGCAAGATTGGAATACTGGGGACAAATAATTTTGGAAGAGACATCAGGGACCTGCAGGAGTGGGCTCAAAGGACGAGAATCTTTGCAGCTCATGGTGGCACCCACCAGAGGGAGCCCACAGCAGACGAGGCTCTGAGAAAACAGGTGGAAAGGATGGCTCATGCCGGGACGCCAGCCAGCCTCCACCCTCAGCCAGCCTCCATCCTCACATCCTCAGCCACCACAGCCTCCATCCTCAGCCAACCAGCCTCCATCCTCAGCCAGCCAGCCTCCACCCTCAGCCAGCCTCCACCCTCAGCCAGCCGGCCTCCATCCTCAGCCACCTCAGACTCCGCCCTCAGTCAGCCAGCCTCCATCCTTGGTCACCCCAGACTCCATCCTCAGCCACCCCAGCCTCCACCCTTGACCAGCCAGCCTCCACCCTCAGCCACCCCAGCCTCCATCCTCAGCCATCCCAGCCTCCACCCTCAGCCAGCCAGCCTCCATCCTCAGCCACCCCAGACTCCATCCTCAGCCAGCCAGCCTCCATCCTCGGCCACCCCAGACTCTATCCTTGGCCAGCCAGCCTCCATCCTTGGCCACCCCAGCCTCTATCCTCAGCCAGCCAGCCTCCATTATTGGTCAGCCAGGCTCCATCCTCTCCATCCTCAGCCAGCCAGCCTCCATCCTAGGCCACCCCAACCTCCAACCTCAGCCACTCCAGTCTCCACCCTTGGTCACCCCAGCCTGCCTCCTTGGCCACCCCAGACTCCACTCTTGGCCACCCCAGCCTTCAACCTCAGCCACTTCAGCCTCCATTCTCAGCCAGCCAGCCTCCATCCTCAGCCAACGCAGCCTCCACTCTAGGCAACCCCAGCCTCCACCCTCGGCCACCTCAGCCTCCATTCTCAGCCACCCTATACTTCATCCTTGGCCACCCCAGGCTCCACCCTCGGCTACCCCAGCCTCCATCTTCAGCCACCCCAGACTCTACCCTTGGTCACCTCAGCCTCCATCCTCTGCCACCCCAGAATCCATCCTCTGCCACCACAGTCTCCACCCTCAGCCAGCCATCCTCCATCACTGGCCAGCCAGGCTCCATCCTCAGCCACCCTGGACTCCACCCTCAGCCAGCCAGCCTCCACTCTCAGCCACCCCAGACTCCACCCTCAGCCAGCCAGCCTCCATCCTCGGTCACCCCAGACTCCATCCTCAGCCACCCCAGCCTCCACCCTCAGCCACCCCAGCCTCCATCCTGTTATCCCAGTTTCCACCCTCAGCCAGCCAGCCTCCATCCTCAGTCACCCCAACCTTCATCCTCTACCACCCCAGGCTTCACCCACAGCCAGCCAGCCTCCATCCTCAGCTACCCCAGCCTCCACCCTCAGTCAGCCAGCCTCCATCCTCGGCCACCCCAGACTCCATCCTTTGCCAGCCAGGCTCCATCCTTGACCAGTCAGCCTCCATCCGTAGCCAGACAGCCTCCATACTTGGCCAACCAGCCTCCATCCTTGGCCAGCCCAGCCTCCACCCTCAACCAGCCATCCTCCATCACTGGCCAGACAGGCTCCATCCTCTGCCACACCTGCCTCCATCCTCAGCCAGCCAGCCTCCATCCTTGGCCACCTCAGCCTCCATCCTCGGCCACCCCAGCCTCCATCCTCAGCCACCCTGGCCTACACCCTCAGCCAGCCAGCCTCCACCCTCAGCCACCCCAGCCTCCATCCTCAGCCATCACATCCTCCACTCTCAGCTAGCCAGCCTCCATTATCAGCCACCTGAGCCTTCATCCTCTGTCACCCCAGCCTCCACCCTCAGCCACCCCAGCTTCCACCCTCAGCTACTCCCAGCCTCCACCCTTAGCTAGCTAGGCTCCATCCTCAGCCACCCCAGACTCCATCCTTGGCCAGCCAGCCTCTGTCCTTGACCAGCCAGCCTCCACCCTCAGCCAGCCAGTCTCCATCCTTGGCCAACCAGACTCCATCGTCAGCCACCCCAGCCTCCATCCTTGGCCACCCCAGCCTCCATCCTCAGTCACCCCAGCCTCCATCCTCAGGCATCCCAGCCTCCACTGTCACCCTCCCCAGTCTCCACCCTCAGTCGTCCCAGCCTGGCTCTGTGGTCACCCCAGACTCCACTCTTGGCTACCTCAGCCTCCATCTTCAGCCAGCCAGCCTCCATCCTCGGCCATCCCAGTCTCCACCCTTGGCCACCTCAGCATCACCCTCAGCCGCTCACTGATGGTGCAGTGGCTCTTATTTGGCACAGCCGTGGTAGCAGGGAGGGAGGGAGGGTCTGCAGGGTCCAATCACAAGAACTTCCCTTCACCAGGGCTCATCTAGCTTCTGCCACTGCCAAATGTCCGAACCTCGCTATGAGGCTGTCTCTCGAGGTGGTGGTGGCAAGTGGATTTCACTGGACTCCTTCTGGCCTGGACTCGTGCTACCTGGGATTCATCCAGGACCAACCCAGAGGCCCGTGGAGTGTCTGATGCGCTGGCACGAGGACCCACCTCACATCACTTTGGCTCAAGGGACCCGCTTTATGGAGGAGAAGGTGTGTCGGTGAGCACAGGACCCCAGGATTCTCTGATCCCACCACACAGTACATCACCCCAAAACTGCCAGCCGGATAGAGGGGTGGGGGTGGAATGGTAATGACAGCAAGGGGACCTGCTTGGAGATGACACTGTGAAGACAGGGACACGTCCTTTGGCATGTGGCACACATGCTAACACAGTGGTGCTATTTATACGGTGCTGTTTTCCCGATGAATAGAAGACAGGTTCCTGAGAGCCAGAGGGGAGGGGGTAGGGGTGGCCCCACTGTCCATCACCACCGGTGACCCACCTGGGGAATGTCTGCTTTCCATCCCATGACTTTAGGCTCCGCAGCTCCCAGGATCCTGGCTCCCAGAGGCAAGAGGCTTCCACCAGGGGACACAAGCAAAAGGATTACTTTTGAAATGAAAAAAAAATCAATGAAAGTTATTATTCTTTCACATACTGGCTGGGCGAGGCAGCTCACAGCTGTAATCCCAGTACTTTGGGATATGAGGGTGGGCGGATCACTTGAGTCCAGGAGTTCAAGACCAGCCTGGGCAACATAACAAAACACCGTCTCTATGTCTCTATTTAAAATGTCCCACTACATTTAAAACGATTGCAACAGCGAAACAGCCAACATACTCCACGTTTGCTAAGGGGCCTTTTTCTTCTCCTGCATGTAGGCTGGGATGGTTTTAGAGCACTGAGGCAAAAATGCAAAAACAGCAATCGTGTGACTTTTAAAACTAACTCTGGGATTGAAAGGAGCTGTGTAAAGAGCTAACTAGGTTTTGCTAAAGATTTACAGGAGTGGCCAGGCGCGGTGGCTCAAGCCTGTAATCCCAGCACTTTGGGAGGCCGAGACGGGCGGATCACAAGGTCAGGAGATCAAGACCATCCTGGCTAACATGGTGAAACCCCGTCAGTGAAACCCTGTCTCTACTAAAAAATACAAAAAACTAGCCGGGCGTGGTGTGGGCACCTGTTGTCCCAGCTACTCGGGAGGCTGAGGCAGGAGAACGGCGTAAACCCGGGAGGCAGAGCTTGCAGTGAGCCGAGATCTGGCTACTGCACTCCAGCCTGGGCGACAGAGCGAGACTCTGTCTCAAAAAAAAAAAAAAAAAAAAAATTTACAGGAGCACTGTGACCTGGTCAAGGACTAAGAAGTGTCCGATCTCCTTGGACCCTCCCTGGCTCCCAGATCAGTCACCTCTTGGTCCCAACCCCTTCCTCTTCCCCTACATGTAACATAAACCAAGCTTGAAACTTGTGCTGACTAAAGATGGTGTTTAGGACGCTAGTCCACCATCTTTCCGGTCGGCTGGCCCTCCGAATACAACTGCTCTTCCTCCTACCAGCACCCATCTGTCAAGTTTTGCCTTCTCTAATAACAGCAAGCAGGTGAACCTGGGTTTGATTACACAGTGGATGTTGCCTATTTACTCTGAGCTCCTTTCACCAAGATAGAAACAAGCAAAGAAAGCACTCACCTGGGGCCCTGTGTGATGGCTCACACCTGTAATCCCAGCACTTTGGGAGGCCGAGGCGGGTGGATCATCTGAGGTCAGGAGTTTGAGACCAGCGTGACCAACATGGTGAAACCCCGTCTCTACTAAAAATACAAAAGTTAGCCTGGTGTGGCGGCGGGTGCCTGTAGTCCCACCTACTTGAGAGGCTGAGGCAGGAGAATCACTTGAACCAGGGAGGTGGAGGTTGCTGTGAGCTGAGATCGCACCACTGCAGTCCAGCCTGGGCAACAAGAGTGAAACTCCATCTCAGAAAGAAAAAAAATAAAAAAGAAGAAAAGAAAGCAGTCACCAGCTGGCAAGGGTAATGGACCGTGATCAGCATTAGAAAGCAAGGCTGCCTGTGATGAGGGCTTATGGTTGGGATTAGGGTTAGGGTTAGGGTTAGGCTTATGGTTAGGGTTAGGGCTGGGTTAGAGTTAAGTTAGGGTTATGCTTATGGTTAGGTTTGGGTTATGGTTAGGTTTCAGTAGTCGGCCTGGGCATACTGCACCTGTGGGTTAGGGTTAGGGTTAGGGTTAGGTTGGGGTTAGGGTATGGTTATGGTTATACTTAGGTTTCAGTCATGGGTCTGGGCATGCTACACCTGTGGGTACTAGTATTCACTCCTCTACCCCTCTCCAAATGTCTCAGCAGATGAACCCGCTAAAATGCAGGCAAGCTGTGTCAGATAGAAGCCATCTAATGTGAGAAGCAAATGCATTTGAATAGTGCAATGGGAGTCGGTGGCAGATGCTGTTGGTGACCCACCCAGCTCCAGCTGCTGCCTGGCGCCGTTGCTGAGGTTCACACCTGCTTCCCCTCTAGAGGGTTTTCCTCGGGGGGTTTGCACCACCCCTCTTTCAGAAGTCAGGGATCCTGCTGCCTCACCCTGGGGCGGCTTGTGGTCAGTGACCGCCTCACAGCGGGGCACGAAAGCCTCACTGCCTTGTGACAGGACTGGCCCCATGACAGCCTTCCCCAGCTGAAATTCTGGGAAGGAATTAAGTCCTTCGGAAAAGTGATTTCAGTGACTGTTTTCTCAAGCCTGCCAAGGATGGTTGACAGATAGTTCCTTACTCGATGCGTGGGAGAGAAGATAGTTGAATAGACACGGTCCAGATCTTAGGACTCAAGTCCAGAAGAGTCACTGATTATATTAGTTTAAAAGGCAACACCAGTCACAATGGGTGGCTGTCCTTGTTTAGAAATTTAGTCCCAGGAAAGGAAGAATCACAAACACTTTGGACTTAAGGACACCAGGCACAGCCGAAGGTGACGGCACTTATTAAAAGCAGAGAGATTGGCTGGGTACATTAGACTCATGCCCATCGTCCCAGTGCTTTTGAACATTAATTCGAAATAGACCATGAGTTTAAATGTAAAAAGTAAACTATAATCTTCTAAAATAAAATATAGCAGAAATACTAGAACATCTTCAGGACCTCTGGCGAGGCAATGTGACACCAAAAGCATGACCTACAAAATTAAAAAATGGATCAATTAAACCTCAAAAAGTTAAAACAAAAAATTCTTGCCTTCTAAGGATGAAAAGACAAGCCACAGGCAGGGAGAAAATATTTGCAAAGCACACAACTGACAAAGGTGTTGTTTCTAAAACAGTGTAAAGAACACTTAAGACCCCACAGCAGAAACAAACAAAACATTTAGAAAATGGGAAAAAAGGCCGGGCTGGGATCACACCTGTAATCCCAGCACTTTGGGAGGCTGAGGTGGGCAGATCACCTGAGGTCAGGAGTTCGAGACCAGCCTGACCAATATGGTGAAACCCTGTCTCTACTAAAAATACAAAAATTAGCCAGTTGTGGTGGCATGTGCCTGTAGTCCCAGCTGCTGGGGAGCCTGAGGCAGGAGACTTGCTTGAACCAGGAAGGCAGAGGTTGTAGTGAGCTGACATCGTGCCATTGCACTCCAGCCTGGGTGACAGAGTGAGATTCTGTCAAAAAAAAAAAAAAAAAAAAAGAAAGAAAGAAAGAAGAAAAGAAAGGAAAGTAAGGGAAAAGAAAAAGAGAAAAAGAAAGAAAACAAAGAAAGAAAGGAAAGAAAGGAAAAAAGAAAAAGGAAAGAAAGAGGAAAGAGAGAAAAAGAAAGGAAAGAAAGAAAGAAAAGAAAGAAAGAAAGGAAAGAAGGAAAGAGGAAAGAAAGAGAAAAAGAAAGGAAAGAAAGAAAGGAAAGAAAGAAAAGAAAGAAAGGAAAGAAAGAAAGAGAAAAAGAAAGAAAGGAAAGAAAGAAAGAAAAGAAAAGAAAAGAAAGAGAGGGAGAGAAAGGGGAAAAAAGATGTAAGGAGACATTTCATCAAAGAAGAGGTACAGAGAGCAAATAAGCACCCGTATAGGTGTTCACCATCAGTAGATACCAGCGAATAGAAATTAAACCACAATGAGATGTCACCACACACTGTTAGAACGGCTAAACAGAAAATAATGATACGATCCAATGCCAGTGAGGGTGTGGAGAAATTTCATCTCGCATACATTGGTGGTGGGGACAAAAAATGGGTGCAACCCCCCCGAAAAACAGTTGAGCAGCCAGCATGCACTTACTATGCACCCCAGCAACTACATGCCTGTGCATTAACCTCAGAAAGATGAAGACTTAAGTTCTCACCAAAACCTGTGCATGAATGTCCATAGCAATTTATTTGTAGTGGCCCGAAAGTGCAAAACCACCCAAATGATTTTGCACAGGTGAATAAGGTTAAACAAACTCGGGTGTGTCATCTATACAATGGAATACTACTTAGCGATGAAAAGGCGCAAACTAAACTGTTGATTCATAAAAGAACTTGGGTGGACCAGGCACGGTGGTGGCTCACGCCTGTAATCCCAGCACTTTGAGAGACTGAGGTGGGCAGATCACCTGAGGTCAGGAGTTCAAGACCAGCCTGGCCAACATGGTGAAACCTTGTCTCTGCTAAAAAATACAAAACTGAACCGGGTGTGGTGGCAGGTGCCTGTAATCCCAGCTACTTGAGAGGCTGTGGGAGGACAATAGCTTGAACCTGAAAGGCGGATGTTGCAGTGAACTGAGATCGTGCCATGGCACTCCATCCTGGGCAACAAGAGCAAAACTCCATTTCAAAAAAAATAAAATAAAAGAATTTGGGTGGCTCTTAAGAGCCTTATGCTGAGCGAGGGAAAAACGCCTCAAAGGTTAAATAGGGCATGATTTCATTCATATAATGTTCTCAAAATGACAGAAATGGAGGAGAGGTTTGTGGCTGCCAGGCAGGGGTAGCGTTGGGGTGGAGTGGGGGATGGCAAGATCCCTGTGGTGACGGAACAGTTCTGAATCTGGACCGGGGCAGTGGTTACTGAAATCTATATATGTGGGGTAAGTTTGCAAAGAACAACACACGCGTACACGCAGGTGAATGTGTGTGCAGGCTGCTAGGAACTGAATCAGATCATAGTTAACAGAATGACACCCAGGTGCAAGCTGACTTCCTTGTTTTGATACTGTACGTCGGTTACGTAAGGTGTCACCACTGGGGGAAGCTGGGTGACTCTATTTTTACAACTTCCTGTGACTCTATAATTACCTCAAATTTAAAGTAAAAATTTTAAAGACTCCTAGAAAGTAGAACAAAAGGGCAATGCAATGGGGTGAGAAGAGATACTGAGAAAATCATACTCACCCAAAGAGACTGTCCTTATGCCCCACCAGAGCCCACATCCCCACGTTCTCTCCCTCTGAGGAGGAGCAACAGCCAAATCCAAGACCTGCCTGGCCAAGGGCCAGCCCCTCCATGGAGCACAATATCTCATCCCATCTTACTCAAACATTGCTCTGACAATTCTCTCCCTCTTCCTGTTTTCTCAAGCCTGCCAAGGATGGTTGATAGACAGCATCATACTCGATGCGTGGAGAGGAGATAGTTGAATACAGACGGTCCAGATCTTAGGGCATCACCAATGTTTTCTTCTACACTGGATCCTAAAACACACGGTTATTTCCCCATCTTCATGCACCACGCCCTACGCCCTGGGGGAACAGAGGCTCCAAACACCGGTTGTTACAGAAAATAAAGAGATGCCTGTTTGCACATCTGCCTGCAGGGTAGAGATTTCAAGCCTGCTGCATTTTTAGAGAGAAAGGGCTAGAAAGGCCGATACTGATATATTCCCATGGTGAGCTCGGGGTGGGGCGAGCAAATGATTTCTGTTTCCTTCTTTCTTTTCTAAAGTTTATGTAGCAAAAGGATTACTTTTGAGATAAGAAAAACATCAATAAAAGTTATTATTCTTTAACATACTGGCTGGGTGAGGCAGCTCACACCTGTAAGTCCAATACTTTGGGAGGTCAAAGTGGGTGGATCACTTGAGTCCAGGAGTTCAAGACCAGCCTGGGCAACATAACAAATTGCCATCTCTACAGAACAAACAAACAAACAAACAAACAAAAATAGCCAGGTGTGGTGGCGTGAACCTGTGGTCCCAGCTACTTGGGAGGCTGAGATAGGAGGATCACCTTAGCCCAGGAATTTGAGGCTGCAGTGAGTCATGATCGTGCCACTGCATTCCAGGGGCGACAGAGCAAGACCCTGTCTGAATAGAATAGAATAGAATAGAATAGAATAGAATAGAATAGAATAGAACAGAACAGAACAGAACACTGTCAATGGCTCCCTATGCCCAGAGCCCCTTCTGTCATTTCTTCACACTTGCAAAGCAGGCCGCCGAGCCTGGCTCCACCCCGTCCCTGGTTTCAGCAGACCAGGCCCCCTCACTGCCCCATGGTGGCCCCTCTGGGTGGGCTCAGGGGTCTGTGCTGTCTGCACCTTGGCCCCTGCCATCCTCTCTGAGTGGAAGTCCGCTCGCTGTCCCCACCGCCTTGTCTCTGCCACGCCAGTTCCTGTTTGTCCTTCAGGGTCTTTTTGTTTGTCTGGTTTTTGTTGTTTTGTTTACTTTTTTTGTGGGTTTTTTTTTTTTTTTTCTTGTGAGACGGAGTCTCGCTCTGTCACCAGGCTGGAGTGCAGTGGCGCGATCTCGGCTCACTACAACCTCCACCTCCCGGCTTCAAGCAATTCTCCTGCCTCAGCCTCCCAAGTAGCTAGAATTACAGGTGCCTGCCACCACACCAGGCTGATTTGTGTATTTTTAGTACACAATGATGTACTATGTACCACAGTGATGTAGATGGGGTTTCACCATGTTGGTCAGGCTGGTCTTGAACTCCTGACCTCAGGTCATCCGCCTGCCTTGGCCTCCCAAAGTGCTGGGATTACAGGCATGAGCCACCGTGCCTGGCTACCTTCAGGGTCTTCAACGATCACCTCCTCTAAAGCCTCCCTGTCCCCAGTGGAGATGACGTCCCCCCCTCTGTGGCTGCCCCCCGGTCAGCCTCCCCTGTCGCCCACTCCAGGTTGTCTCTGAACTGTGGACTGAACCTTGTGCACCCCATCTTGGGTTTCCTGGTGTCCTGGCCATGCAGCCAGCAGGGAGCCCAGCAGGAGATGGGAGGGAGATCGGGGGAGGAGCCGGGGTGGGCATGTGTCCCCAGTCCTCCTGCGAGGCTGCCCAGGCCCACTGGGAACTTCCCCTGAGGTCCTGCTCCAGGGCCCTGTGGGCTTCTCTGCACCTCTCTCTCCGTCTGGGTTCGGGGGCTCTCCTCCTCCCCCTCTCCCAGGGGCCCAAGGTATGCCATCAGCTTGGTGTCTCTGGAAATGGTCCCTTCATAGGGGGGACCCTTGAAGGATTGTACTTTGGGGTCTCTGCTCTTTCCTGTTGGGACCATGGCTGACACATTCTTGGTGGAGAGGGGGGCAGACAGCATGTCTGGTACACAGTAGGCCACCGTGGCTGACATGTTCTTGGTGAGGAGCGGCAGGCAGCATGTCTGGTACACAGCAGGCTCTCTGTGTTTGTGTGCTAAGTGAATGCGTGGGTGGCAGAGACCTGAGGCCTTGGGTTTCCAGCTCTTCTGGCTCTGCCCTCTGCCCCAGGGAGGGATACCTGGACTCAGCCATGCCTTTGGCCTCGGTGCACAGAGGCCCCCCCATCTTTGCCCTCCGTGTCTGCAGCCTTGGCCACGGGCCGCTGGGCTGGGGTGCCCTGTCCACGCTTTTCCTCTGAGCTCCGCCCTGTGGCTCACGCTGGTGTGTGGGATCCCAGCAGATGTGACCCTGGGGTTTGGTCCCTCGGCTGTCACCACAAGAACCGGCCCGTGCTGGCTCAATGGAGGACGGGAGACTGTGGGGAAGAACCCGTTCCTCCCTGTGCCCCCGACATGAGAGTGTGCCCTCTTGCCAGCCGCCCCCCGAGGGACCATGCCACACTGTGGTTGTGGGTTACGCAGCATGAAAACGGCAATGGATAACCAGTGCACTGCAGGAGGGGCAGGCGTTGGCATCCCCCGCTGGACAAACGAGGAGCCTGAGGCAGAGAGGGCCAGTGGCTTGCTGTGGTCACACGGTCCTGGGGTATGGCCTGGGCCTGAACGCTCACTGTGGCTTAGCCCTGGTCTCACACACGAGCAATAGCTGCCCTCCAGCTGCCCCTCAGAAGCTGGGCACCCATCCCAGCTGCAGGGCAAGGCTGGTTCTAGAAGGTTTTCCTCCTGCTCCTGAGCCCAGCTCTGAGCCCACGGGGCACCAACCCCTCTCACCTTGGCAGCCTCCACCCACTTTCTCACCCAAACCAAATACCACCGCTTCCAGGAAGCTCTCCCGGCTCTTCCCAGTGGGGAATTCCCATCCTTCCTGGACCTCCAGTGCCTCCCCTGCTGCCCTGAGCAGGGTCACCCCCCTCCACACTGAGTGTTCCACCAGCCTGTGAGCTCCCCGGGGACCGGGACTGGGCTGGGCTCCTCCCTGTGCCCATACAGAGCTTGGCACAGAGGCCTGCACACAGTAGGCGCTTCATAAGTGTGTGTCTCCTCTGCTTACATCCTGTCACCCCCACCATGACACCTTCAAGCAAGGGCATGGGAACTCGGGGCTCTTTGTCCCCAGACTGGCTGAGCGTTCGCAGACACTCGGGGCCAAGCCCCACGGCTCCCAGGAGGCCTGAGCTCCCGGGCTGGGTGTCCCGGCTGCTGAGGACCGTGCACTTCGCCACCTGCCATTTTCCCTTGTTCCTCTGTGGGCCCTTGACTCTCCCTGGGCACCTGCCCTCCCACACACTCGCCCTTCCTGGCCAGCTGCCGGGTGTCCCCAAGGCAGGTGTCTCTCTTTGGTGTCTGCCCTTCTCCCGCATTCCCTATAAATAGCCCATCTTTGCTCCTCAGTGAAAGGGAGCGTCGGGCTGAGAAGGCCTGGCAGCCTCTCTGTCCCATGACCAGACAGTCATTGAGTTGCTGTGTGACCTTGGGCACGCCGGGGCCCTCGCTGGGTCTCTACCCATCAGCCTGGATCCCGCTCCTGGTCCCCGCTCCTCTCCCCTGGGCCTGGCCTTGTGGTCTCCAGCAGTCTCCCATGCCCTCCCGGGACCCCTCATGGAGGACGGGGAACTGCCCAGGGCTGGGAGTCTCAGGTTGACCGGAAACCTTGGGTCAAGTGGAAGAGCTGGTGATGCAGCGTCCTCAGAAATGGCACCCTTTGGAGGGCTGAGTCACAGGGTGCCCGTGGAGCCCACCCGGGCGTGCATCCCCGGAGTAGGCCTCACACTCGCAGGACCCTGGTGGGGTGACCTGAGTTCAGGTGGCAGGACCAGGCTGGCTAAGCTGGAAGGGACAGATGGGCCCTCAGTTCTGTGGCCTCTAGGGGACGGGCCCCTGGGCTTCTGCTCTAAGGAAGGTCCCAAAAGCTGGAGACAGCTACAGAGGAGAGGGGTGAACTTCCTGTCACCGAGGGCATGCAAGCAGAGGCTGCCTCTGCTCCTACCCCCACTGGCTCTTCCTCCCTCCCTCCTTGTCCCCCACTGGGTCAGGATGAGACTAGGTCCCTTCTTGGGGACCTGTCAGAGCCTGAAAACCAGCTTCCATCCCTCCAATTCCTGCCCTGGAGTCTCCTGGTTCCTGTTGCCTCTGGGATCTGGCTCTAGCCACAGCCTCCTGCCTCCCTGGGTCTGTGCCAGAGTTCAGACTGGGGGTGGGTCTGCCCTCGATGGAGGGGTGGGGTGGGGGCTCAGCAGCCAGGACTTTAGGAAGGAGAGGGGAGGGGCCATCCAGGCAGGCAGGGAGGGGTGACAGGGAGCTTTGACTCGAAGTCCCAGCATCAGGCAGGTGTCTGGTCCCCGGGGCCATGTGGGAGGGAAGGGCCCAGGGCGAGGCGTTCCCCTTCCCAGCAGGGCCCTCCCCCTGAGCAGAAAGGCAGCTCTGCGTGGGGTGCAGGGCTGGAGGCGGTTTCCCTGGGTTGGGTACAAGACCTCCACTCAACTGGCAGGTGGATTCAAGGGCCGGGGAGTGGAGTCTCTTCCTCAGACTCTCGCTCTGGCTCCTGTAGGTGGAATGAGGGGCACCCCATGCTCTGGGCAGCAGGAAGCCAGGGACTCTCTCCACCCTCCCCCCGGGATGCTGAACAAGCTGGTGCTTGTCCCACGTGGACCCCAGCCTCTTATTCACTCAGAACATGGGCCACACAAGGGCGGGCTGTCTGGGGGAGGGGTGGTGGGTGAGATGCGTGTGGAGGGGCTGCAGTGCAGGGTCTCGCTCTGGGCTCAGCATCCTGAGAGACCCCCGCAGAATTAGGCGTCTCTGGGCACTTCCTGTAGCTGGGGCTCTGGCGATGGCAGGGGAGCCCACCCTCACACAGACGCACCCTCCAACCACCTCACGCTCACACTCACATGCAAACCCACACCATCGACTCACCCAGAACCTCACTCAAGAGCCTCTGGGCGTCCCAGGCCCACTCACAACCCCTCAGCTGCTGGGTTCTGCACACACCCCGCTGGCAGGCATAGCCAGACACACACAGAAGTAGCCCCGCACCGCAGATCCACCACGCCAAGACCCTGCTCCCACCCATCCTCCCGCTGCCACCTGAGCTTGGCTCCTGCCAGTCCACACTGGCTCTCAGACATGCTCCAGCCCAGTGTGGGCCGCCCATCTCCCAAGGGTTCCCACATGCACCCCCCTGGTCACACCATGCCCTCGCCAAGAGAGCACAGCATGTCCCCACCCCAAGGCCAAAATCAATAAAACCACCCCCCAAAACGGGACGTAAAAGAAACCTCAACTCTTTCCCTGAAACTCACAGTAAAAATCCAGGACAAACAAGCATTTGACTTTTTTTCCTTTGCAGATTTTGTTTTTTTTAAGTAGACATAGTCTTTTTTTTTTTTTTTTTTTTTAGTAGACATAGTCTTTTTTTCTTTCTCATTTTACAGCAAACATTGCAAATATAGAAATTTTTTTTTTCTGTACAATAGAACGACTACAGTGTACACGGGGGCTGGGCTGGGGGACGTGTCTCCCAGGCCTCGGCCCTTCCGGCCACCCCGGCCGTCCACAGGCACAGCCTCCACCCACCCTGAGTCCAGCAGGGCTCCAGGACCTGCCCCAGAGGCCACCTGGCCGCCGGCATTCACACTGCCCCTCTGCGGTGGACTCCGGAGGCGGCAACGAAGAGACAGACTGGACAGAGAATCCACAGAAAACCACGGACCGAGGAGATCACGCGAGGGGCCCCGAGGTGGCCACGCCGGCCACACCCCCCACGGACGGCGTTTTATGTCTTTTTAAAAGAACTTGTATTTTATTATTTTTTTTATAAAAGGAAGAAAATAAAGAGAGAGGAAAAGAAAAGGCAGAGAAGACTCAAAAGAGGAAAGATAATGAAAAAAAATCCCCACCCCCACCCCCCATCCCTAAGACACAGTTTTCCGAAGTCCCTCGTGTGTGTGTGTGTGTGTGTGTGTGTGTGTGTATGGACACGTACCGCCCGGGGCGGCGAGCGCATCCCAGGACCAGCCACAGGAGCTCGGGACGTGTCCCCCTTGTCTGTCCCCGCCCGCGCCCCCCTCGCCTCTGCAGGGCCCCCTGACTGCTGTCACAGTTGCTGTGGTGTTGTGCATGTGTTGGATGCTGTGGTGTTGTGCGTGTGAGTCTCTGGGTGGATCCTGCATCCTTTTTGGTCCAGTGGGCATCGCGGGTCTGGGGGGGCTCAGGACTTGTGCTGGGCCGACACGCCCTTCCAGTAGTCCAGGATGTCGTGCAGATCCTCGTCTTTGGCGAACTGAACCTTCTTGCGCAGCGCGTGGCCCGCGGCCATGAACTCCTCTTCCTCCTTGTGCCGCCGGCGGCTCAGTCTGAAGCGCTCCCAGATGCTCTGGGAGGCCCGGCAGGTGTACTCGGGGCTGGAGGAGTAGCTCAGGCTGTGGTACTGCGGGGACAGCTGCGAGTAGGCGAGGTCGCGGGGCCGCGGCCGGGTGAGCGGCTCCAGGATGGAGGCCTTGCGCCCCAGACCCTCGTGCGCAGGCGGCGGCGGCGGCCCGGGGGGCGCAGGTGGCTCGGCCGGGTGGGAGCCGGGGTACGAGTGCCGATGCTCACCGTACTGGCGACCCTTCTCGGCCTCGGCCCGCAGCACGGCGGCCGCGGGCGTCACAGTGAGGATGGCGTCGGCCGCGGGGGAGCCCTTCTCGATGTACTTGGCCTCGGCGGCCGCGGCCTTGTGCGCCCCGACAGCCTCAGCTCGGAAGGCGCGGGGGCTGCGCGCGGAGCTGCCGGACGAGGTGCTGGCACGAGGGGGCCCGGCCGCCTCCACGCTGTGGTGCCGCTGCAGGCTGTGGCCGAAGGCGTCCTTGTACCCGGGCGCCAGGAAGCCGTGCTTGGTGGCCAGCGGCTCAGACAGCAGCACCAGCGGCGGCTCGGCGGCGGACACGGGCCCCGACTTGACGCCCTGGAAGGAGGTGGACTCGGACTTGAGCGCATCGATGCAGTTGTTGATGATCTGGTTGACCTTGTCCACCTCCTTGGCGATGGTGGAGATCTCGGCCACCGAGCTCTGGCTGTCGGGACCCGGCCGGCCCAGCTCACAGTCCCTGCGTTCCGGAGGGTCCCCGGTTCGCACCTCCATGTAGCTGCCCTTGCTGGCCTTGGGGGTGTCCGCGCTCTCCACCAGCTTGTACTGCTCCACCTCGCCCGCCACAGGCAGGTAAGGGATGCGCGTCACAGCCTCAGGGCCCAGCAGCGGGCCCTGGGACAGCGGGGCCAGGCCGGGCGCCTCCAGCTCCGGCCCATACTTGAGCTCGATGATGGTCTTCTTGAGGCTGCCAGCTGCTGCGGCAGAGGCGGCCTTCTTGTGCTTCTCCTCCTGACGCCGCCGCCTGCGCAGGCAGTAGTAGACGGCACCCAGCACCAGCACCATGCCGAAGAGGCAGCCCAGGATGGTCATGATGTAGTGGGTGGCCGTGGAGGGGCTGGGCACCGGGCCTGGCGGGCTGGGCAGCCGGGGCAAGCAGATGGTGAGGCAGGTGTGGTTGTGGCGCAGCCCGGCGCTGGTGGACACCACACAGTAGGTGTAGTTGGTGAGCGTGAACAGGTTGGTCAGGCGGATCTCCTCCTGGGCCTTGGTCAGCCTGGACACAGTGGAGGCCTTGCTGTTGTTGAAATGCTCCAGGGTGTACATCCGGTGGAACGGGCTGGGTAGCTGGACGGTGATGGTGGCCGAGTTCTGGGTGAGCTGCTTGACCTTGATGAGGGGGCGGGCCTCGGCCTGAGTGGCCAGCGTGGGCAGGGCCACCAGTGGTGTGGTGCCATCCCCGGAGAAGCACTCATCATCGGCACAGGGTGTGTCACTGGGCTCTGGAGGAGGTGGGGGCGGCGGGGAGCGACCCGGCTGTGAGCGCCCCGGTGCCAGGCGTGGGGGCCCGATCACCTCAGCCGCGTACGAGTCCTCGGTGCAGACTGACTGCAGTTTGCTGAGGATGCTGCGGTGGCCGCGGCGGCCCTGGCCCAGGAGGTAGTATCCGGAGTAGACGGGCGGCGACTCGCACTGCATGCGGTCGTAGGTCTGCGTGGCGTTGGTGAAGGCGGCCAGCCAGCGCAGGAAGCCCAGCAGTTCGCAGGAGCAGTAGAAGGGATTGCTGTAGAGCTCGCACACCGACAGCTTGGCCAGGCCGGCGAAGGTGCCGCTGTTGAGCTGCTGGATGCGGTTCATGGACAGGTCGATGTTGACAATGTTGGGACACTCCCAGAAGCTGCTGGCCATGACCACCTCGATGAGGTTGGCCTGCAGGTACAGGTACTCCAGCTTGCCCAGGCCGCGCAGCATGCCCTCTGTGAGGTTGCGCAGCCGGTTGTAGCCCAGCTGCAGCACCTGCAGGTTGAACTGGCCCGAGAAGGCGCCGTCCTCGATGTAGCCGATCTCGTTCTTGGTGAGGTTGAGGTACGTGAGGTTGCCGAAGCGGCTGAGCGAGGCGTACTGCACGCTGCGGATACGGTTCTCGTTGAGCCGCAAGTCCACGATGGTGTTGTTGATCTGCTGCGGGATGGCCTCGTAGGGCGGCTGGTTCTGGCTGCAGATGGCCAGCCACACGAAGCCCTTGTCACCCTCGATCAGCCAGCAGTCCCCACGGGCCAGGCCGCCTGCGTGCAGCAGGGTGGCGGCCGCCACACACACCCACAGCGCGCCCCACCCACACCCGGCCATCGGGACTGCCCTGCAGGGAGCCCCAACTCAGCCTGCCCAGGGGGACCGGGGGGGGGGGGGGGGGCAGGCGGCAGCCCCCAGAGGGATGGAGGGGCGGGAGGGGGAGGTGCCTGCACTCTCAGGGGTGTCCTGTCCCAAACTGCATGGCCGCGTGACCTAAGCGCAGGGAGGGAGGGTGCCTCCCTCACGGCCGGCCGTCTCTTGTCTTCCGCCCCAGTCCTGCGGTGACCGAGGCCTCCTGCCCCATGGGCCTGGGTGTCCTGATGGCTCCACTGGCTCCTCCTGCTCCGACGTTCCTGCTGCAAGACAGAAGAGAAGACAGCGGTCAGGGGATGGCCAGCATCTCACAGCAGCGCATCTGAACGTGGGCTGAGTCCCTGCTCCGCTGAGCCCCCTAAGCCTCTTCTGTAAAACACAGAAGAAAACAGAAGCCCTTTCCTCAGAAGCCCCTGGGGGTCCTGAGACGGGTCAGGATAACAGAGGAAATGCTTCACCCTCCCGTGGAGGGGTCTCCTCGGCTCTCGGGCCTCAGTTTCCTCATCTGCAAAATGGATGGGGCACTACCTGCTTGGCTGGGCTCCAAGGTACTGACAGCCCAGAATTGAGACCCCCTGAAGCCCATTTCACTCTTGGCACAACCCTGGTCGCATGAGGAAACTGAGGCAGGAGACTGGGACCTAAAGTCGCTTGGCTGAGGAGTGACGGGGCTTCTGCTGGCTGGCTGTGGCCAGGGATGCGCGTGTGAAGGCCCCCACTCGGCACGGTGCCTGTCGCCTGCCGCTTCTGCTCCCAGGAGGCCCGGCCACAACGCCCCTGGAGCCGCCTGTAGGAGCTGCCCTGTGCACCTGCCGCAGGGTCCCCAGCCCACGGCACAGAATCCTTCTAGGGCGCGGGCTCCTCTCCAGCCCTCTGGGAGGGAGGCACCGGGATTCTGGCCTGTCCAGGGACTTGTGTCTACCAGGTCTCGGGCTGAGCTCGCCTGCCCTGTGTCCCCGGCATGCTGTGCCCCCTCCGGGCCTCAGTTTCCCCAAATGAGCTGGCTGGATGGTCTCTGAGGGCGTTTGCCCGGCACTGGGACTTGGCACTGTCTGCACCTCACCTTGGTGGAGTGTGGCCACCTCCCTTCTGGAAGGAAGGGAACCGCTTGCTCCGCCGAGAATTTCCAGGCTCTGCTCATCCTCCCCAGGCTGGGAGAGGGACAGCTCTGAGGTCCCTGGGGGAGCCGATGCCTCTCCCACCATCCTCCCTGCCACCATATGGGGTCCTCTGCTCTATTCCTCAGCCTCCACTGGACCCCGAGGGTCTCCAGGCAGGACGGTGCCTCCTCTATCTCCCTAGTGTCTGCTGAGCCTGGACACAGAGGATGTAGGGACCGAGACATAGGGGAGGAAGCCCCAGGCAGGAAGCACCCTGCAGATGGGGCTGGAGGTACGTCCGGGGAGCGAGGCACGCCGCTGGGCTCCTGCTCCCCCACGGACCCCCCACCACTGCCTTCGAGACAAGGGGGCCCCTGGTGTGCAGCCTCACCTCCTGGCCGCCTGTGTTTCCCCTGCAGGATAGAGAAATGGGTGTGTGTTTGCTTGTTAGTATGTGGATTTACAGCCGGCCTCTGTCACCAAGCCGTGGCCTGGCGTGCAGCCAGCTGGGTGTATTTCACTGATATTGACGTTTGCAACTAGTCTGCACTGAAGCGGTTTAAATTAGAGAAAAAAAAATAATGATGTAAAATGGGTTTTTTCCTCCCTTTGGAAACTTCATAAAGAACAATTTTGTTCCAGCTCCTGGAGAAGAGTCTATTTCTGATTTAAAGAGAAGTCAGACGGCATGGGAGCTGTAGGTAGGTCCTAGCAGGCCTCGGGGAGCTAACCCAGGGCTTGGCCTGGAGTGGCCAGGGGACGCCCAGCCCAGCCGGGTGGGACCTGGCTAGGCCCACTCAAAAATGGCTCTGGGGGCTGCTTGGGTTGGGAAAATGGGGTCCCCACGTGGTCTGGTTGGATGTGAAATCCACCATCACGGGAGAGTCAGCACTGTCTCAGTCACCGTCATGCCATGTGCACCTGCCATCCCGCACCCACGCCAGCCCCTCCATCCCTCCCCACCATCCCTCCACCGTGCCCAGACAACCTGTGCCAGTGCTGGGATTTAGCTTTCCCAGGCCTCTTGGGGGCCCAGGTCTCAGGCAGAGGCGCGTGCTGGCCGGGGGCGGGCCGAGGGCTTGGGGCGGATGGCGTCCGGCTGTGCCCAGCCTCCGGAAGGGCGGGTCTGGCCAGCGGCCGCGCAGGAAGCGTGTAGGAAGCGTGGCGCCTCAGCTCACAATCGTAATCACCTTTAATCTCTTGCTCAAAATAACCCAAAGTCAAGGTAAGGAGGATTACAGGGCCTAAGAGCCCTTATCACAGGCACAGGGAGGAGGCTTGGGGCCTGGGGCTGTCCAGGCTCTCCTGGGCCCCGCAGCTGAGGGCTGGAGGGCTGCGTGCTCATGGGGGTCACGTGTGTGTGTGTGTACGTGTGTGTGTGCGCATGTGTGTTTGTGGACACATGTATACCCACGTCCACCCACACCCGTGTTTGGTACACGTGAGCCCTCGTACGTGTGTGCCAGGTTGTCTGCGTGCGTGCGTGTACAGATGTGTGTACACAGGGCTTGTGTACATAAGTGCACAGGCCATGCTCACTGGGGCACTGGGCAGAGCAGGTGTCACTGAGGGCGCCCTGTCTGGGCAGCGAGGCCTGGGGCCCTGGTGTGTCCGGGGCTAAGGGGAGGCAGGTGTGGGTGGCACAGGTGCAGCTCGGAGCCCCCCAGATTTCCTCCTCATGTTCACACATGCACGGGGGTCTGTATGTCTGGCATGTTGCATGCATGCAGGAAACATGCTCTAAGTGTGCAGCAGTAGCTGACATCTCCAGGGCCCAGCTGGGCACCACACTGTCTCCTGCTTCCTGGCTCACCTGGTTCCTCCCCTGCCAGCCCTTTCCTTACCACCATGCCCCACTCCCCGCATTGTGAGTATAAGAATCTGTGCATCAGACTCCTTGGGAGTGGTGCTGGGAGCACAGCCTCACCTCCCCACCTGGCTCTGAGCCCTCCTCCATCGGGCTGGGCAGCCCACGTGATGAGGGAGGGAGGCCGTCCCCAGCCCAGTGTTCAGCCCTCACCTTCCTGTTCGGCCCCTGCCCCAGAGTCCAGGTGAGCAGGAGCCTGGCCTGCAGGGGCTTGGGGAGTCCTCCCCCGACCCCCAGCCTGGCCTCACTGCCGAGTCTCCTGGGCAGGGGGATCTTCGGGGTGTGTGGGCGTGACTCCCCGTGTGGCCAGCGCCCTGCCAGTGAGGAAGGGTGGGCCCGCAGCCCCGTAAGAGGCACGGGATTTTGCCCCCTCTATGGCCCCAAGTTTTGGAGGGGCCCCAAAGTTTTCTTTTCTTTTTCTTTTTTTTCTTGAGACGGAGTCTTGCTCTGTCGCCCAGGCTGGAGTGCAATGGCGCAATCTCAGCTCACTGCAACCTCTGCCTCCCAGGTTCAAGCAATTTGCCTGCCTGGGCCTCTCAAATAGCTGGGATTACAGGCACATACCACCACGCCCAGCTAATTGTTCTACTTTTAGTAGAGACAGGGTTTCACCATATTGGTCAGGCTGGTTTCGAACTCCTGACCTCAAGTGATCCACCCGCCTCGGCCTCCCAAAGTACTGGGATTACAGGTGTGAGCCACCACGCCCAGCCAAAGGGCCCCGAAGTTTTCATTCTGCAGCTCACTTCACAGTGGGGAAACTGAGGCACAGAGAGAGAAGGACTTCTCCAAGGTCACACTGTGAGTCAGCCCTGTGCAGCCTCCTGTTGGGGGCCGGGGGGACAGGCTGGATGGGTGCTGTGCTAGGAAGGGTTTGGGAGGCGCCCTGGGTCTGGGAGCCCCCAAGGGCAGAGGCTATAGACCTGGCACAGGAAAGAGGGAAAGGCCAAATCACCCAGGAAGGTTCTGGATGGACCACAGGCCCCCCAAGGCCCTTTCCAGCTGGGATCGCTCACTCAGTCATTCTTGATGCACTCGCTGATCCACACGCACACCTGCCCCTGTACCCTGCATCCTGTGATCCGCTCATTAAACATTTCTAGAAAGGAGTGCTGGTCGGCACGGAAGGCAGGTGTGGAGACCCCACACGGGCGTTGCTCTCCTGCACAGACCCGGGCCCAGCCCTGCTCCCCTCCTCAGCACACCTGCAACCTCAGACCCAGAGGCTAGCATGGGTGTGGACCACAAGGCCTCAGGGAGGGCAGCAGGCCCACGGCACCCCTCAGGTGGGCTGCTCCCCGCTGCCTGAAAGGAGCTCCCCTTACTCTCAGCCCATCTGCACCTGTTGCTCCCCGGGCCTGGCCTCCTGCCTCAGGGAGATGCAGAGGCTGTGGCCCCTCTGGAATGGGCACTCCTGGGGTCTGATACCTCCAGCCCTCTGCAATGCTATCCTTCCTCTGCAGCTTTCTTGGATGCATGGAGGTTCTGTACTTGCACCGTCCAGCAGGGCAGCCACAGGTCTCCTGTGGCTCTGGAGCACCAGAAACGTGGCTAGTAGCTGCTGTAATGGAACTCGATACAGTTCTATTGTATCAATGTATTGGAAGGTTCTAGTTCTAGAACCTTCCGTAAAACAAACCAACTTGACCTGCGTGCCCTCCAGCCTCTGCCTCAACGTGGCAGGTTTTCTTGGAAGGATCGGCAGTGGTTTCCATCCCCCTCCCTCACCTCCTCTTCCATCCTCAGCTCCACCCCGTCCAGCGTCCCCTCTGGGGCCCTCTGAGCCGTTCTCACCAAGGTCACTGGCGACCTCTGCCCTTCCAGTGCCCATTTTTGTCTTGTTCAGCCTCTTGGCAGCCCTTGGCCCAGGCAGCTGCCAGCTCCCTCCTGCAGCCCTCTCCACTACGGCATCCCAGCTGCCACCTCTCCATCCAGGTTCCTTCACCTTCACCCCGACTCCACGTGTTCCAGGCCAGGCTCAGTCCTCACAGCCTCCCCTTCCCAGCACTCCCAGGGTGTCTTGCCCTGTGCTCTTGTCTCCGTGCAGCTGACCCCCGATCTATCTCGAGGCCCTCAGCTGCCCCCAACTTGAAGATTCTCTCCCGTCGCGTCTAAGTGGCTGCTCCAAGATCTTGTCCCTGCTGGCATCTCCCTGCTCACCATCCACCGCATTCCTCCACCTAAAGTTGATGCTGCATCCTGGACTCCTCTCTTTCCTCCCCCCACACCTGGTCCAAATCCACCTGCAGAAGCATCCGGAATCTCTCCACTCCCACCACCACCGCCCTGGTCCAAACTGCCCAAATCCACTTCCGGCAGGGATGACGCCCTTGGCTCCACCTCATCTCCTGGCACCCAAAATCCATTCTCCCTCCACAGCCAGAGGGAGCCTTGCTAACCACCAAGGCAGTCCTGAGGCCCCACCCTCTGCGCAGCCCTGAGGGCATCTAGTCCTCCGCGCATGGCAGAGAATCCAGCCTCCAAACACGATCTCCAGGGCCCACCGGATCAGCCTCCGCGCCTTCTCACTCCCCGTCCCCAATGCACACCCCCTTCCTGGCTGATGATCCTGCACCAGCCACCCCTCTACCTGGGAAGCTCCGGCTCCCTCCTGTTGTTCAGTCCAAGATGCAGCAGCATCACCCCAAGAGCCCTCCCTGCTCTGCACCCCGAATTCACTCTCGGCCCCCACCTAGTTTAAATCCTGGCACTTCTCTCTCCCTGATGTTGTGCTTGGTTATTTACTTTTAATTCATGTTGGAGCTGCTCCTGCCACTGCAAGAGCAGGAGCTGTGTGTCCTGGTCACTGCTGTGGCATCCCAGGGCCAGCGCGGTGCCTGGCAGCCAGCACTGGACAGACTCGGGCCACGCTGCGCACGGGCTGGGATGCGCCAGTTCTGCTTCCTCTTCCGTCAAATGGGAGTAAAGACCACTCCTCCCAATGGGTTTGTGGTTTCTCACAAACATTAGCTTCCTTTGTATTTTTTTTAAAGAGATGGGTCTCACTCTGTTGCCCAGGCTGGAGTGCAGTGGTGCAATCACAGCTCACTGCAGCCTTGATCTCCTGGACTCAAGCCATCCTCCTGCCTCAGCTTCTCAAAGCACTGGGATTACAGGTGTGTGTCACCATGCCTGGCCATCCTTTTCACGTTTGATCAAGCCCGTAAGAGCTGTTACCCCCTCAGGAAAGATATGAGGTGCCCACAGGGAGTTAGGGCATCCTAACCCTAACCCACAGGAGGTCCTGCCTCTCAGTTTTGGGCCATACCCCACTGGGTCATGCATGTCCCCACCAGCTTCAGTGTCTGATGCCCCTCACCCAGGGGGAGAGAGGCCTCCACGTGCCCGGCCCTGGGCAGCCACGAGAGGACCACAGGCCACGCCATGGGACACGGGACCACGTACCCTTTGTGGTCTGGATGGGAAGCCCCTCAAGTGAAGGGAATGGCCAAGGTCTCCTGGGCTATTCGGGGAAATGGGCTCCCAGAACGACTGCATTCACTCACAGCCGCTGGCGCAGTCTGCTCGTTGCGCGGAGACCTCGGCTGTCCTGGGGGCATCTGCCTGTCCCAGGCCTGAGCCTACCGGGCTTCCATCTCGGGGCAGCCCTGCCTCCCACAGGCAGTGCCTGTGGGGAGCTGGAAGGAAGGGGCAGCCAGCATAGCCTATTCACAGAGAGGGCTTATTGGGGGACAGACATGGGAGCCAGGAGAACAGAGAATGGGGTCAGACGTTAGGCCCAGTGACCCTGGAATGTGCTCAGCTCTGGGCCTGTCTGGAGGGTGGAGAGGGGGCAGGAACCGTCAGTGGCCTCTGGAAATAGGAGCACTCCTGGGACCCAGTTGCTAAAGAGCTCTGTCCAACAAGCTGTGACAGATAGCGAGCCCCCCATCAGCAGGGGTGTTCAAGCAGGAGCGGGCGCGGAGGGCAGGGCTGACGGGAGGTGGGGTGAGCGGGAATGCCCCTGACAGAATGAGCTGGCCATTTCAGGGAACGTTGAAGGTGGAGGGAACACTCAACAGGATGGAGTCTGAAGCACATTTGACCTTCCTGAAGAGGTTCTCTCTCCTGGATGGGTGGAGGGCGAGTGGTTTAGCATCTGAGAGTGGGACCCTGCCCCCTCGGACAGCAGAAAAGACCCGACTCCAGCTGGAACCTGCTGGGATTCAGGGCCAGGGGCCAGCGAGTCAACCTCCTGCCGTGCCCCTGAGACCCAGAGCAGGAGGGTCCGTGTTCATCTCCTGGCCTTGTTCTGTCCACTGAAGATGGGTTGCCAGACACTGGACATTTAGGAACCATGGGGCCCCCGAAGGGCTTACAGACCACAGTGGGGCCTGCAGGGAAACAGGAGGCCTGGCAGGAGCTAGGGAGGTGTGCGAGACGGCGGGTAACCAGGCAGGGCTTTGGCAGGAGCCGAGGCTTGAAGGGCCTCAGCAGATGAGTAGGAGTTTGTTAGGGAAGGAGGGTAACAGGCATCTCAGGTAGAGGAGGTGTGTTGGAGCCATGAAGGTGGGAGGCCCCTCCAGGGAGTGTGGGGTGCCCAGGGCGCAGGCAGTGGTGGGCAATGCTGGGCGGGAGGTGGGGCTGCAGGGGTAGCGGGGGCAGGTGGAAGGGCTTGAGTGCTGGGAGAGGAGCGTGTTGTTTGGCCAGATCATCTCCCCTCCCTGGGCCTCTCTGCTCAGAAGGGGTGGGAGGAGAGAGCATGGCATTGCTTCCTGAGAATCCTCTCCTGGAAGACCCTCTCCTCTCTGAGTACTGGAGTTGCTAGGAGAACTGGCCACAGCAGGAGAGGCCAGGCATCTGGGCCGGAGCCAGAGTCCGGGATCTCCAATTCCCGTCTCCAGGTCTCAGTTTCCCCCATCCTAACATGAAATTGTCGAACCAGGTGCCTCCAAGGACTCTTGGGATTGTGTCTGTGTCTCCCCGGCTGGAGCCCTCGTGATGTCTCGTGATCACACTCACACACGTTGCCCCTGCGGAGAGCACCCCCCTGCCCCCCAGGGGACAATGGGGACAGTGCGTGTAAGGCGGGCACCAAGTTCCTTCTGCAGCCTGTGTCATCACTAATGAAATCAAGAAATATGGTGGTTCCAGGCTTTTAAACTTCTTACGACTGAATTTGCATAATCACAGCAGCCGTGCTGGGACGGGCGTGCATCTGTCTAAAAATATTGTTCTTCGTCTCGATCATTTAAACCAGATGAGAGGCCAGGGTTGGTCTGGGGCTGGGGCCAGGGCTGGACTGAGGATTCTGCTGATGGAGCGAAGTTTCCAGCTCTAAGGGGAAAGGTGGGCAGAGGGCCAGACACGTGGGGGAGGGGGGCAGGGAGATGGGTGGAAAGCTATAGATCAATAACTTTTCATCGTTCCAATGTTTTGCCGATAGATCATGTTTACTGCTAACGTCTGCCTGCCTCTGCAGTTTGGCTCTCGCCCTGTCTCCCTGGGCTCTGCCGCAGAGCCCATGAGGCTGTGATGGGCATATCAGGGCAGCTGGGCCTTGAGCCGCAAGGCCTGCCACAGTGACCTGGCCAGGCTAGGAGCAGGTGGGGGGCCCACCTGTGCACCTGCTGTGTGAGGGGACACAGAACCATCGCGGGCCAGGAGACAGTGTTGGCTCTGCCATGCACCTGCTGTGTGACCTTGGGCATGTCACTTAACCTCTCTTAACCTCAGTCCTCTCATCTGTCAAACAGAAATCATCATGGCGTCTGCCTCCCAGGGTTGTGGTGGGGAGGCACCACCAGCTACTTAAGGCTCCTGGCATGGTGCTGGGTACAAGGGTGTGCCCAGTAGAAACTCATTTCCTCCTCGGTAGGGGAGGGAAGGTCAGTGTGAGGCAGTGTGGGAGACGGGGCCGCATGCTGGACACACGTGGGTTTTCCTTCAGCACAGTTGTCAGCCCTGGTGCCCACACAGGGGGGCCCATGGAGGGCTCTCGCCAGCTCTGGGGGCAGGGCAGGGGGAGCCTCAGAGCTCCAGAGGACCCCCAGGCCCGGCCCTCTCTTCCACTCCCTGCTCCCATCCTATTGTCCAGGAGAGGCTGGCGGGGGATGCAGGCAAGGCTGGGGCTGGGAGGGCTGACTCAGCGGGGCTGGCTCCTGGGGACACGCCCACACGGTTGGGTCTGGCAGGCCCCTGACCTCAGCCTTGCCCTCCAGGAGGCCAGGCTGGGGAGTAGAAGAGAGGGGACCGCTGCGTGCACCACGTCCCCCCTGTGTAAGGACTCAGTGAGTGCTGGGGAAGGTCAGGGGGCTGTGGGAACGGTGCTGAGTGCCTGACAACCTTACCATCTGACCCTAGGCCATCCACACAACTCATGGAAGCCTCAGGGCTCCCCCTGCCCTTCCCCCAAGAGCAGGAACACCCTGCGAGTGTGCAACAGAGAAAAGCTCCTGTTTACTCCATGGTCCGTTGGTGCGCGGTCCCTCCCACACGCAGAGCCCCTCCCCGGGGTTCAGGGAGGCAAAGGTTAGTGTTACCTCAGTTGGACAGAGGGGGAAACAGAGGCTCAGCGTGGGAAAGTCTAGCCAGGAAGTTGAGACTTCCCCACAGCAAGGCCCAGGAAGGCGGCAACAGCACCCATTCCACTGCTACTTAAAAATGCAGATTCCCTGAGCGGGCATGGTGGCTCACACCTGTCATCCCAGCACTTTGGGAGGCGGAGGCAGGAGGACGGCTTAAGCCCAGGAGTTCGAAACCAGCCTGGGCAACATGGTGAGACCCCATTTTTACAAAAAATAAAAAAATTCGCCGGGTGTGGTGGTGTGCACCTGTGATCCCAGCTAGGTGGGAGGCTGAGGCAGGAGGATCCCACGGGCTCAGGAAGTCGAGGTTGCAGTGAGCCATGATTGTGCCACTGCATTCCAGCCTGGGTGACAGAGTGAGATCCTGTCTCAAAAAAAAAAAAAAAGTAAAAATGCAGATTCCTGCCTCGCCCCAGAATACGCAGAGGCAGGCCCTGGAGCAGGAGCCCAGGGCTCGGTGAGGCAGCCCCTCCCCAAGGCCCTGGCAGGTGGGGAAGGGGGTGCCTGGTCCCCTCTGCCTCCTCCCAACCCGAGTGGGGAGGGCTCAGGGATGGGGCTGGGGCCCTGAGTGCTGCCTCCTGGGATGCACCAGGCTTATTTCGCCGTCCTACCTCTGGGCCTGCAGCCCCGTGCTAATCTGGAGTTAATTAGAGACCCAAACATTTAATGGTCTGTTATGCTTCCACGGGGCATCTTTTAAATTAAAAAACATGATGTATGGCGCCGTTGGAGGGAGAAATCACTTCGCAATGGTTCCCTGCTCCAGCACTGGCAGGGATGTGGGGTGTGGGTGGCTGGCTGGCCTGGGAGAGGAGGGATGACCCTCCCTGGGAACAGTGGTCCCCCTCTCGCCACCGTCGGAAAGTGCATCACTTAAGCCAGGCAAGGAGACGTCTAGGTGTCCAAGGATGCCTGGCAACTTCTCCATCACACCCTCATAACCCTGGCAGCAGGAAGTTCTATCTTTAGTCTGACCTGAATCTCTCCAGTTGCTTTCAGAGATGGCCGGTTTGAGACTGAAGGCAGAGAGGTGCTGGTTCTTCTTTTCCTAGTAGTACCCTGACCTCCAGGAGCCCCTGAGCTCTGGCAAAGCCTTTCTGATGATGTCAAGCTGGCAGATTCTGTCCCTGTTCTGACCTTGGGTCACAGTCTGGTGGTAAAACAGGACCTCCTCCTAAGACGCTGGAAGGACCCTTTGGTGGGGCTGAGGCCTGGCTCCCCTCTCCCCAGGCGCAGGTGCACAGGCATGTGGGCTGTTTGCAAGCACAGATCCTGCTGCACAGCAGCGTTACCATGATGACTGAATCTGTGTGTATTTCTTGGCTGCTATTAATTATGCTAGAGATTTGGGGCATGGTTTTGGGGTGAAGGTTAGAAATGAGCAATTAGCCCTCAAACATTAAACTAATAAGGGAAATAAATGACCAAGCAAAGCCTAGCCTGGGAGACTCCCCCACAGCAAAGCCCAGAAGGCAGCAACAACACCCACCCCATTGCTACTTAAAAATGCAGATTCCCGGAGCGGGCATGGCGGCTCACACCTGTCATCCCCGCACTTTGGGAGGCGGAGCCAGGAGGACAGCTCAAGTCCAGGAGGTTTCAGCAACAGAAGATGGGCTGGGACAGGGCTGGGATATGGCCGCCCCAGGCACGGAGTGGCCGAGCCCAGTTTGTTCAGTGACCGGGATGTTTCCACAGTTGGAAGGGGTGCTATCTCCTGTCTGTTACTAGAAAGTTCTATCATAACCCCAGGGATGTTGACACACCACCATGAAACAATTACTATCCTACCACCTAGGGCGCCTCGTGCCTCAAGATGACCGGGAAGGCATTTGCTGTCCCCACGCCCATCAGCACCCGAGAGGCCTGTCACTCCCCCCACAGGGTTCCCCAGCCACCAGCCCTCGCTCACACAGTCACACCATTCCCACTCCCCAAAGCCACCTGTCAGGCACTGCGTGTCCCGGGTACTGGTGTCCCGGCTGCCAAGGAACCTCAGCTGGATCTGGCTGAGCTGTGAAAATAAAAACATGGGCCGGGTGTGGTGGCTCGCACCTGTAATCCCAGCATTTTGGGAGGCCAAGGTGGGCGGATCACTTGAGGCCAGGAATTCTAGAACAGCCTGGCCAACATAGTGAAACCCTGTCTCTACTAAAAGTACAAAAATTAGCCCGGCGTGGTGGCAGGTGTCTGTAATCCCAGCTACTCGGGAGGCTGAGGCAGGAGAATCGCTTGAACCCAGGAGGCGGAGGTTGCAGTGAGTCGAGATTGTGTCACTGCACTCCAGCCTGGGTGACAGGGTGAGATTCTGTCTCCAAAAAAAAAAAAGAAAAGAAAAGAAAAGAAAAACGTGGCATCTCTTGATCTTCTCACATGGCGTTTCCCCGAAGCTTGTCCAGCGCTGTCCCCGCTGTGGCCTATGCTCGCTTCCCAGGAAAGAGGTTTCTGTAGACAAAGCCAGTGCCATAGCGTGGAGACGCTTGCTTTTGACTTGCATGTCATCAGCAACGTGGGGCATATTTCTCCCCACCGACATGGCCTTCCACCGCTTTGCAGCTCGGGGAACTCCACGCCATCCTGAGACGGGACATCCTCCTCTGTCTACCAATCTCTTTACTGTTTGAATTCCTACATTTAACTGTCAATCACCTGCAAACTATTTCTCTGGTGTAAAGTAGGATCAAAATTGATTTTCTCTCTTCCCCCAAATAGGCAACAAATTGCCCTGACACTATATTGAGTAATCTATTCCCCTGGGCTGATTTCTGGTGCTCTATCTCCACCCAGGCTGGAGCATCTCCTGCCTCTCCTCCTACCCCCTACAACCTTGCGTGGCTCCCCAGTACCCTGGAGAGAGTCCACACTTCTTTTTTTTTTTTTTTTTTGAGATGGAATCTCGCTCTGTCGCCCAAGCTGGAGTGCAGTGGCTGGATCTCAGCTCACTGCAAGCTCTGCCTCCCGGGTTCCCGCCATTCTCCTGCCTCAGCCTCCTGAGTAGCTGGGACTACAGGTCTCTGTATTTCTTTACTCTTGCCATTTGAATATTCATTCAGATGAACTTTTAGAAGGATTTTACCTTGCTTTGTAAAACTCGCCACCAGCCTGTTGAGGGACTGCATTAAACCTATGAATTAATTCTAGAATAACTTTTGGGTAATATTCCAACATGGCACATCTCACCACTCTTGTTTTATTTGATATCTCTCAGGATAACTTTATAGAGTTTTTCATAAAGATCCTAAATTTCTCTTGTCAGTTCATTCCTCGGAATTGGGAGGGTTTTGTTGTTATTTCATTGGTGCCGTTGTAAGTGGGGACCGTTTATTTAATTATGTGTCTCGACTAGCTGTTGTTAGTACAGAGAAAAGTTATTGATTTGTATATGTTTGTTTGATTTCCAGCCCAGCACCTTCGTATTAAATTTTTATATTAAGTCATTTTTTTCTCAGTTGCTTCTCTTGGGTTTCTAAGGTCTTGAATCATATTGTCAGCAAATAATTACAATTCTTCCCTGTAGACATCCCATTTAATTCTGTTTCGTGTCTTATTGCTATGTCCAGAATTTCTGGACAATGATGAAAGCCTTGCTGTTTTTTAATATAAGTTTTTGAATGGGAATCATTAAAAAATCTCATCACCTAGAATGATTCTGGCTGTTGAACTGAGACAGATTCTTGACTTCGATAAAGAAGTGTGTTTCTGGTTCTATTTCTAGCAGTTGCTTTAAAATCCGAAATTGGCACTAGATTTTATCAAATGCCTTTCGTCATTATGAATGTGCATGACAGCTGACCTGCGGACACTGTGTCATTTATTAATAGATAATATTAAGCCAACTTTGAATTCTTTGTTTAACTTCTCCATAATCATGGCCGATTCTTATCTCTGCGATATTCTGTGGAATTGGATTTCCTTGAGTGTCTCTGAGGCTTTTTGATCCAATATTCACGGGTGAAATCAGAGTGGGGTTTCATTTCCTGCAGGGTCTTGGCTGGTTTGGGGTTTGAGGCCGTCCTGGCTTCCTCCTCCAGTTCATCAGGCAATGCTGCTGCTGGAAGCCCCTGGCTTGGTGGGCTTGGCCCCCTCCCCAGTGGATGTGTTCCGGAAAGCCCCACAGGCAAACACCACACGCCGCTTTGTAAAGTGAATGATCACGTTCTCAAGTGAAATGTCACACCTCATTTATCTTCTGTGCTTTCCAGATTTGCACGATTCAGGGTCGGCTCAAAGTAGGGTGAATGACGGAGCAGCCTCCTCTGGGAGAGCTCACGACCGCCCAGAAGGTGTCTGATGCGGCGGATTCAGAGATGGCCTCTGGGAGGGGCTGGTTGTCAGGTGGGGCTGCCGAGGGCCTTGGAGGGAGACCCCAGCTCCCTGCCTGTGAGGCTAGGCCTGTGAGACCACCCCCACCCACCTCCTGGGACCTGCTGGTCTATGTGCCGGGGCATCCATGCTGACAGATGGACATCCCGGTAGGCATTTGGGAGGGGAGGGCACAGAGAATACAAAATGAGTAAACTGCCATCTCAGCCCCTTTGGGACAGCCGTTCTAACATAGGAGAAAAGGAACAGATGCAGGAAGTAAATAGGGGCTCAAGGCAGGGCTGCTAGGGCAGACCCTGTCTGCAAAAGACAGCTGCGTCTCTACCTCCCATCCGGAGTCTGCAGAGACCTTGCCACCCACTGCTGAGACACAGGGTCTAGCTCAGCACCCCTGAATCTGGGCTGGCCTGAGATAGCCTTGACCAAGGCGCTAGTAGAAGCGAAGCCATGTCCGTCCTGGGCACAGCCTCTAGCTAGGCTGGCCTCCCTGCCTCCTGTGTCATGGAAGCAGCCACCAGGTGAGAAAAGCGGCTTTCCCAGCACCTTGCTGTGAGACCTGGGTGGTGGGGGGTGTGGTCCCATTGGGACCGAGAGGTCAGGGCCATGGCACTGGCTTGAGAGTGAAGGAGCCACTGCTGAGCAGGGTTGAACCGCCCCGCTGAGCCCTTCCCAGTGCCTGACCCAGGAACCCTGAGCAAAAGAAGCTGCACTGAGCCCCTGGGGTGCAGGACTTTGTCGGGCAGTGGTGGATCACTGACTCACGCCAAACCCAAGTCCTCAAGTAAGAGGGAGTGGGTGGGGAACCCCAGGCCTCCTCCAAGCTCACTTTCCCCATCCACCACAGGGGGCTGAGCTCTCGCTCTAAGAATCCACTGGAGAATTGGAGGGCTCCTGGTGGTGAGTTGAGCAGAGGGGCTCTGTGTGGTGTGAGGGCCAGGGGAAGCCAGCAGCGGCAGCTCTGCGGGGCAGGAAAAGCTAAGCTTTAAGCTGAGTTTGCCTGCTGAGCAGCTGGTCGCTCCCCAGCTGGGTGATTTGCAGAATGTCCTTAACTTCTCTGAGCCTCAGTTTACCTTTCTGACAAATGGGGCCACTGATAGCTACTAACAGGACCATCGTGAGAGTGAGATGTGATGTGTTCGTGAACACACTGGGCACACGGAGGAGCTGGTGTGAAACTCCCCTTCTCTGACAGGAGCTGGGACCTGGGCGGGGCTTGATCCTCCCACTCAGTTCCTGATGCTCACAAAACTCTGGGTCTTTCCCAGCCTCTGTTTTCTCTCTTCTGAAAACTGAAAATACTGACATCACCCTGGGGTTCCTGGAGTGGGGGAACGTGAGAAAATACATGTGCTGTGTGCTGCCTGGGGCGTGAAGTGGTCTGCAAAGCCGTCGGTGGCATTTGCGTGGACAGAAGGAAAGGTGGGGGATCTGAACAAAGCCCAGGAGGTGTCCCCACACCAGGGGGCCTTGAGCGTTGGTGCGGCGGCTTTCTGTGAGGGAAGGTGGCCAGGACCCTGAGTGAGGAGGACTGGGTGGCTGTTGGCAGCTGGTTTCTGCTCACCCAGCCAGCTCTGCAAACCCTCTGCCTGTCAGAGCCTATCAAGAATTTCTCTAATGACACAGCAAACATTAATTACAGCTGGAAAGCTGCAGAATGGGGTTGGTCTGAAAGAGGCTGCCCCTTGTTAGTCACTGAGTCTCTGGGGAGGGTGCAGGCAGGGGCTCGACTTCCTCCACAGGGGCTAGTGTGGTGGCGGGGGGATGGGGAGCAGAGGCTGCTTTCAAGGCTATGGTGCAGACCACAGGTCCTGGGGGAGACCTCCTATTCTCACCCCTGTTTGGCGCCCTAAAGGAAAACCTGTCCTCACAACCCGGAGCAGGAGAGGCAGAAAGAGAGGCCCCTGGGTGGAGCAGGAAGGCCTGGGACCCAAGTCCAGCCCTGCCTCTTATGGCTCTGGACGGAATACAGCCCACGCAAAGGGGCAGTGCTTGGACGTCTCGGCCTCTCTCAAACCCCTCCCCTGCACACAGGGTGGAGAGAAGGCCCATTCCCTGGGTGTTCACAAGTCCAACAGGCTGCAAATAAGGACTAGGGGAGGTGAGGCACAGTGGCTCACACCTGTAATCCCGGAGCTTCGGGAGAGCAAGGTGGGAGAATTGCTTGAGTCCAGTAGTTCAAGACCGGACTGGGTAACAAAGCAAGACCCAATCTCTGCAAAAAATAAGAAAGCAGCTGGGCATGGTGACACATGCCTGTAGTCTCAGCTGCTTGGGAGGCTGAGGCGGGATGATTCCTTGAGCCCAGGAGGTGGAAGCTACAGTAAGCCATGATCACACCACTGCATGCCACCCTGGGTAATCAAAAAAAGACTACTGGATAAGGCCAAGGCATCCAGGCAGACAGAATATTGGAAGGGAGTGGAGTCCTTGAGTTGAATGAGGAAATGAAGGGAAGCCCCTTGAGTGGGGCTGGGGAGAGAGCCTGGGGCTGTCCTTCTAGGGCAGCCCAGTACTGACCATAGGGGCATCCCACTACTGAAGGTCCCAAGACTTAGTTTCCCTCCCTATCCCTCTCATGGAAAAGAGAAAAAGGAGGATTCAGCCCTAGTTTCTTGGCCCCTGGAAATATCTGAGCTTCAGGAGATACCTCTAACAGAATAAAAGCCTCAGGAGATACTCCCACCAGAATAAAAGCCTCAGGAGATAACCCCATCAGAATAAAAGACCTTGTCTCATCATTTCTAGCTACCCCAGAGAGAAGAGAAAGACTGCAAGTTGGAGAAGCCTGGCTGAAGCTTGGGGACTCACACTCACCATCTCCACCTTCCTCGTGTGCTCATTCATCCTTCATTCTCACAATCATTCATTCATTCAGTATTTATTGAGTGCTTGGGGGTGGACAGGGAGGGAACCAAGATGGACGGAACAGGGTTGTTGTCTTCATGGATCACAGAGGCCCTGAGCACTGAAGAGAACATGAATAATGGAATCCCACAGCCCGACCCCAGTGCTAGACACAGATTCTGTTGCTTGCTGCTGTGTGCCCCTGGGCAAGTGGCCCACCCACCCTGGGCTTCAATCTTTATGCCTGTAAAATGACCCTGGAAGGACTAAATAAAAGGACACATGGGAAGAACCCAGCCTGGCTCCTGTCTCAGTAGGCATGGGTTCCCTGTGGAAGAACCTGGAACGTGCAGGGGAGGGTTCTAGTGGAGGAGGCATCCCAGCCCGCCTGCGGGCCCTACTGCTAATAGCTGGGCTCATGTCCCACCTGAGGCTGGGACGATGGCCCGTCCCCTCTTCTCAAGGTGACGCCCTTGCTGTGCTTCTGGCTGTCACCTCCCACCTGCCCACCTGTCTGTATCCAGGAGGTGGGGGCAGAAGGGACTTGGGGGCCCTCCCTGCACAGAGCCTGGGCTAGAAGCGCGTGGCTGGCTAGCTCTCCCTGGAGGCCCGGGTTCCCTCTGCAGCAGCCACCATATGTCAGGGGATCCAGGGACCCAGGAGAGCACATGCTGGTGGGCATGAGCCTCAGGGGAACTGGGCTGGCTTGGCCTTGGGGAGGGACTTGGCGTAGCGTCGGGCTGAGCGTGCCGCCAGCATATGTCTGAGCGGGCACATTTGGCAGGGTCCATATGCTGACTGCTATAAATAGATCTTCTCATTTAGGCTTCAAAGGGCCAAGGTGAGGAAGAACCGACAGGGTTTGGAGAGGCGCCGTGCAGGCAGGACTGCAGCTCTTGGCTTGGTGGGGGAGCACCACCCAGAGACCCACAGTGGCTCATGTCCCCATCCCAGCACAGTGGCCTGGACAGAGCTTGGGTGCGGTCGCTATGGAGCAAGGAGGGGTCAGGCCCGTGGTGGGTGGGGACCTCGGAGCCCTGCGTTCTCCAGCTGAAGACCCGCTAGGCCCTGGGAGAGAACAGTGTGTGTCTGGGTGTGATTTTTGTGTGAGTGTGCATTGTGTGTGAGTGTGATTTTTGTGCAAGTTGTGTATTTGCGTGTGAGTGTGATTTTGGGTGAGAGTGTACTGTGTGTGTGTGATTTTTGTGTATTGTGTGATTTTTGTGTGAGGGCATACTGTGTGATTTTTGTGCGAGTGTGTATTTGTGTGATTTTCGGCGAGGGTGTACTGTGTGTGTGATTTTTGTGCAAGTGTGTATCGTGTGTGTGATTTTTGTGTATTTGTGAGTGTGATTTTGGGTGAGAGTGTACTGTGTGTGTGATTTTTGTGCAAGTATTTGTGAGTGTGATTTTTGTGCAAGTTGTGTATTTGCGTGTGAGTGTGATTTTGGGTGAGAGTGTACTGTGTGTGTGTGATTTTTGTGTATTGTGTGATTTTTGTGTGAGGGCATACTGTGTGATTTTTGTGCGAGTGTGTATTTGTGTGATTTTCGGCGAGGGTGTACTGTGTGTGTGATTTTTGTGCAAGTGTGTATCGTGTGTGTGATTTTTGTGTATTTGTGAGTGTGATTTTGGGTGAGAGTGTACTGTGTGTGTGATTTTTGTGCAAGTATTTGTGAGTGTGATTTTTGTGCAAGTGTGTACTGTGTTATTTTTGTGAATGTGTACTGTGTGTGTCTGAGTGTGACTTTTGTGTGAAAGTGTACTGTGTGTGCATATGTGGGCATGTTCTCAGCCTCTGGCCCCTTCAGCCACGGGTCTACCACTTGCTACTCCCCACCCTTTCCTGACGTGCACACACAGACACACACACGTGTTACACGAGCATCTAATTACTGCCTCACAGCAGGCAGGCGTCCGACAGCTGGGGCAGCCAGAGGACATTCCATTTTCAGTGAAGCTGACAACACTGGAAACCACCCAACTGGGGTGCGACTGCACCCTCTCAGGAGTGACTTAGTCAATGAGACGGCAGCCGGGCCCGGGAGGGAGGCCTGTGTTCTGCTCCCACCCCACCCCTGCTCTGCCTCGCACCTGCCGCCCTCCCTCCCTCCCTCCCGTCTGTCTAGCTCCCGCCTAAGGCTGCACCAACCTGGCAGACACACGCACCTGTCACCGGCCTCGCCTGTGCCCTGTCCCGTCCCACTGTCTCCTCTCCACACCACCAGGGCCCCCGCCAGCTGCCAGGAGCTCCAGCGCCAGCTGTGGGCGGGCAGCCTCCCTCTGGGAGTCATCAGCCTATTCCCTGGGTTCCTTCTTCCCTAAACACAGTGCCTGGCCCCTGCTGCCGGCCAAACTGCCTGTACCCACCAGGTTTTGGGGTGTCAGGGTCACCTGTTCCCCCTCCCTAATCCTAGCCTCTGCCCCACTTCTGGGAGACCCCTCTTTGATCCCCAGCCCAAGCTTACTTAGGGACAGAACCGCCCAGCAGGGCTGGGCCATGACACCTTGTTCTGCCTCCTGGGCTGTGCCCCTACCGACAGGGCCCTCACCTGCGCCATGCCTGGCATGGTGGGGAGGGGACTGGCACCTGACATCAGGGCAGGGCCAGTGTCCACTGTGAGGTAAGGAGATGAAGGTGATGATGCCCTCGGAAGTTGGCCAAGAGGCTGACCCAGGCCAAAATGGGTGCCAGGGGTGCAGGAGGGGAGGTGGGTGTGAGGCACAGATGACCCTGACCTTGAGGAAGGGGCAGTGGTGGCCGTGAACCTGCGAATCCACCGAGAAGAATCCGGTGAGACACACTGGCCTCTGTGACAGGCCCTGGGGGGAGTCGCGTTCATGGGGACCCGCCTTCCGCCAAGGCTGCGGTCAGTGATCACTTATGCTTGAGTCCCTCAAAGGGCCGGGATTCCCCAAAGGGGGTCCGTGCAGGGGTCATGAGCTCTGTCCTCACCCAGTTCTACCTGTGAGTAGCAGTTTGGATGACATTTGAGAGTTTGCAGAAGGGCCAGGACCAAGACCCAAGCCTTCCCTCCTGCTGGACTGGCTGAGGGTCAAATTCATCCCCACAAGTCACACAGGGCAAAACTCACACCCACGTAGCCAGCCAGCAGGGAGGTGGGGCCACACAGCACCTCAGGGAACAGAAAGACGAAGAGCAAGTTCAAGGGTAAACATGGCCACCTGAGTAGGTAACGTGGGCTGACTTAATAGAGATACATTAGGTAGAATAGAGGAGGTGATCTGGTTCTGCCCAGCACTGCTTAGCCATGATGAAGGGTTTGGTTTCAGACCTCCAGGGAGATCATAAAAGCTCATGCTAACATTGCACCCACCACGCGCCAGACACTGTGCTAGAAACTCTCCATATATTAACATGTTGGATACTTATGGTAACCCTGTGACATCTGTGCTGTTATTTCCAATGTACAGATGAGGTGCAGACATGTTCGTGAACTTGCCTGAGTTCCCACAGCAACTAAGTGGTGGAGCTGGGGCCCAAGCCAAGGCAGCCTGGCCCCATAGCCCGTGTGACTAACCACATCCCGTGTGGCTTACAGGTCAGCGTGGGCATGTTTCCAGGTGAATGAGTGGCCCCAATGGGAGAGGACACAACGTCAGCTCATCCAAAAAAAGTGGGAGGAGATGGGGTGTCTGGCTGAGGCAAGGGGCATCAGGTGCACTGCAACTCACAGAGCTGCCTACAGCAGAAGGCTCCGCCACTCAGGGCAGGCACTGCACGTGGCCACTTCTCATCCTCCCAGAGACTTCTCCACGCCTGACAATGACAGTGGGATGTGGTATGCAGTGCTGGAAAACAACTAGGCAACACCTCACCAAGGCAAAGATTCTTGCAGCCCAAGAGCCCAAGCCCCAGGCCTGGGCACAGCCCCGGAGAAGCTGGGAGAGCTGCCCAAAGATGTTCCTGACAGCATTGTTTATAATGGTGACAGAGCGGACACCAGATGTCCACGAGAGAGTGGACCAGAACCTTGTAAGGCATGGGCTTGGTGGAGTACTATGCAGCAGTGAAAAAGAAGGAACCACTGGACCACATGCACAGAGTGGATCCCACTCACAAATATGCCTCCCAGCCAACAAGCAAGCTGTCCAAGATACCTACTGTATCACACCCCATATCCAAAGCTTCAGAGCTGGCAAAAGTGTATTACGTAGGCATTTGTACTAATATGGTCACAGTATAAAACATGTGTCACAATAATGTTGTGGGGGTCTGTCGCACAGCGCTGTAAATCCACAGAACACCACTGAACTGCATGCTGAAATGCGTAAGATGGTGAATTTTATGTGTATTTGACCACTATGCAAACAAAGTTTTTGGCCGGGTGCGGTGGCTCAAGCCTGTAATCCCAGCACTTTGGGAGGCCGAGGTAGGCGGATCACAAGGTCAGGAGATCGAGACCATCCTGGCTAACATGGTGAAACCCCGTCTCTACTAAAATACAAAAAACTAGCCGGGCGAGGTGGCGGGCGCCTGTAGTCCCAGCTACTCAGGAGGCTGAGGCAGGAGAATGGCGTGAACCCGGGAGGCGGAGCTTGCAGTGAGCTGAGATCCGGCCACTGCACTCCAGCCTGGGTGACAGAGCGAGACTCCGTCTCAAAAAAAAAAAAAAAAAAAAAAAAGAAAAGAAAACAAATTCTGTTTGAGATAGAGGTTCACTCTTGCCGCCCAGGCTGGAGTGCAGTGGCGCAATCTTGGCTCACTGCAACCTCCAACTCCTGGGTTCAAGTGATTCTCCTGCCTCAGACTCCCGAGTAGCTGGGATTATAGGCGCCTGCCACCATACCCGGCTAATTTTGTATTTTTAGTAGAGACAGGGTTTCACGATGTTGGCCAGGCTGGTCTTGAACTCCTGACCTCATGGGATCTGCCCACCTCGGAGTCCCAAAGTGCTGGGATTACAGGCACGAGCCACCGTGCCCAGCCAAAAAAGTTTTTAAAGAGAAAGAGGGATATAGGATCTCAAAGGGGAAGCTTTCAGTGCACAGGGACTAAGCTGGGAAGGGGGCGGGTATTTAGGTATTCATTGTATTATTCCTTAGATTGTATTAAATATTTTATAACTAGTGAAATATTTATAGGGGATTTCTTAAATATTTGAGACATTGTAAATATTTTATAATCAATTTTAAAATGTTTTAGAAAGCAATGGGCTGCCATATAAGACTGAGCTCCCCGTTAGCGGAGGTATACAAGGAGAGGCAGGACACCAGAGACGCCACTAAAGTGCTGGGGTGGAAGGCGGACAAAAAAAGTAGCTCCTGGCCAGGTGCAGTGGCTCACGCCTGTAATCCCAACACTTTGGGAGGCCGAGGTGGGCAGATCATTTGAGGTCAGGAGTTTGAGACCAGCCTGGCCAACATGGTGAAACCCTGTCTCTACCAAAAATACAAAACTTGGCGGGGCATGGTGGCAGGCGCCTGTAGTCCCAGCTACTCAAGAGGCTGAGGCAGGAGAATCGCTTGAACCCTGGAGGTGGAGGTTGCAGTGAGCCGAGATCGCGCCATTGCACTCCAGCCTGGGTGGCAGAGCAAGACTCCATCTCAAAAAAAAAAAGAAAAAAAAAAAGTATCCTAAATTGGGCTAGCTGTGAGGGTCACTCACGAAGTTTAGAAAAAGAGGCTTCCAAGATGTACTCTGGGGTCCTGATTTGGTAAGTCTAGGTCGGGCTAATCACCTGTACTTGTTAATGTGCCCCCTTCTCCAGCTGGACCACCTGTCTGGTCTAAGCACTGTTTCTCTAGTCCCAAGGACCAGGCCTGGGCCACCTGGGCCCCTGACCAGCTCAGCCATTCCCAGGGCTGGGGCAAAAGACTGTCCACTTCATACCTGTTGTAGTAAAGGATGAGATGTATCCATCCCAGAACACTCCTGGAGCTGCAAGCCAGGGGTCTCTGGCAGTGAGTCACACAAAACTCCCATAGCACAGACAGAATCACTGAACACCAGAGAGGGGAAGGGAGGGAGTGTCACAGAGTCACAGGGGACGAGGGAGACTCGAGCTTAGGCCTTCTTGCTCCCTTCCAGGACCTCCCTATGCCATGGGCAGAGGTACTGACTGGCTTCACAGACCCCCGGACAACAGACAGTAACCGATGGTTTTGGGGGCCATCCCCACCTCAGAACACCCCGTTCCACCCTGACAGGCCTGGCTTCCACTGGGCACTGAGGAAAGACCTGATGGACTGAGCGTGGTGGGCTTGGCAGGTGTGTAACTCAGTGCCGTGCAAAATGGTGCCCATGAGAAGCTGAACCTTCACCTCACAGGCTGATGGCTTTAAGGCCCCAGTTGTTCTTCATCCAGCCGACAAGGCGTTTAAAGTACCTACTATGTGCCAGGCGCCATGCTACGGCATGGCACAGGGCAAATGGGATGCACTGTCCAGCAAGTTCGCTGCCTTGTGTGTGCTTTCCAGCGTGCCCGGAGTCACATCAAGAGAAGCTCCCAATATTGGCACCTGCCCGCTGAGAGCTTGCACCTACACACTTAGGGCCTGAGAGGGAACGGGATTTTCCCTGAGTCACATAGTGAGGTCATCCCACTCCAAGGTAACACCCCTGTACCTCCCTGAAAACATGAGGCCTGATTGCGCAGCCAGGAGGAGGGTGAGTGAGTGATCAGCCATGTAACTGCCTCCCACCGGCTCTCCCTCCCCCAGTACAAGTTGCTAAATCTCTCTGTGCCTCTCAGCTACCTCACAGGGATGAGATAACTCATTACGGTAATGCTAGACAGCTTTTATCCAATGTTTAATTGTGCAAGTGCTGACACATGTTTATTTAAACATGTTATTAAACACATAGAAACACTATGATGTGGAGAGTCCTCGGATCATTCTCATTTTCCAGAAGAGGAAACTGAGGCACAGAGAGAGCACATGGAACACGTTGGTAAGAGACACAGCTGGGACCTGGGCCCAGGCAGGATGGGTGTGGGGCTGCCTCTGTACCAGAGGCCAGTCACCTGAGCATGCAAGGTCTGAGTTTTTCATGCTCAGTATTTAGTAGTTGTTATTTTAGACAATAATACAATGATGCTCTATGTTACATAATAAAAGTAAGAGCTTACACTGTGGAAGAGAGATCCAAGTACTAGGTGGTGGGGGGTGCTGGGGAGAGGAGGGGATCCCACCACAGGAAGGGGAGAGAGGTGGTCTCCAGGGCCCAAGATGCACTAGAATAGGAAGGAGCTTTTAAGGAGTTCAGAAAGGCATCACAACCTGCTGAGATTCTTGGCACACAAGCTGGCGCAAAGAGCCATCTGGTCTACCACCTGCCTGGTTAGATGGGGCCGGGTTACTGAAGGCGGTTTTCCATTCATTCATGCCACAAACCTGCACACTGGTTCCCTGGCTCATGGCCTCGGTGTTCTCTGCTGTGCCTGGGTGGAGGCTGGGGACCCATTCCTGAGGCTTGCTGGGGCATAGCTGGCTGCCCCTTTCCGGCAGCTGTTTGGGCCTCCCAACAGGCGTGAGCCAGCAGGCCTCTGGGAAAATCAAGGGCAGGCAGAGGAAGCCTGGGGCCCACTGTGGAGACGTCTGCTCCCCCGACTGTTCCCATCTTCGTCTTCCCACTGGAGTAAGGGCAAAGGCCATGGACTCCATCCAGGCTGGGCCTGAGTGCAAGGATACTGGCTTCCCTGGGACAGGGTAAATGGGCAGAGAGTGGGGTTTAAAAGGAGAGGTGTCTGGCTGGGACATCTCCAGGCAGCATCAGGCTCGCAAAGGACACTGTGCCAAGATGCTGTCAGCTGAGTCTTATTTCTGGGCTGAGAAAGGGGAACCTGGGACATGGACTGCCGGGTGGTGGGGGCTGGGGTTTGCAGAGGAGATGGTGGGGGAGGCCCCCACCTGAGTGTCGGTGGCTGGGGCTGGGGTTTGCAGAGGTGATGGTGGGGGAGGTCCCCCCCGCCTCCTAGCCATTTGCTCCTGGCCTGATCCCAGTGCTTCGAACCCCGCCATTTGGGGAGATTTCTCTGGGCCCTGTTGTGTCTTTGGTTTTCAAGAAGACGCCAAAGGTCTGCCAACAGACCTGGAAAGGGCAGTGTCCTCACAGAATCAGAGTCTGTGGCCCCATCTAAACTCAGCTCCTCCTTCTGTCGGTTGAGGGAGGGCGGGAGGGCACTGCGGGGGCTGGGAGGCTTGGGGAACAATGGGGCCATCTCTAAGACACACGGGTCTCCAGGGGTGGGTGTGTCCAGAGGGCCCTGGCTGCGGAAGTGGGAATTAGAGGGGGCTGCCTAGCCCAGAGCTGGTCCTGTTGGTGGGCGGGGCCCTGTTGGTAACCCCTGGGAATGGAGATGGAGGCACTCATTCAATCCTGGACGTGATGCAAGCGGTCAGGACCCTGGACAGCTCCAGGCTAGTTCCCAGATACTCTTGGGGGCAAAAAAAAAAAAAAAAAAAAGAGGAAGCTCACGTTTCCAGCCTCCTGTGCATCCCATCCTAAGAACCCCTGGAGGGTGGCTCAGAGGAGGTGAGGTTCTCAGGAAGAGAAATGAAGACAGAGGCCCAAGACCCCTCTGTCCAGGATGGGATGCCAGAGAGGTCAGAGCTGAGGTCCACAAGCCAATCAACGGGTAAGAGGGAATCGGAACCAACATGGCCAGGGAGGGGGTCTTTCTGGAGTCCTAGAGTGACTCCGTCATTAACTGTGGTGTGACCGAGGACCTCAGCTTCCCCAGCCAGAACACAGATGGAACGGTCTCCAGGTGGGTGACTGCCCATCCCGGTCCGCCCTACTGTCCCGACGTCACTACAAATGCCGCCTCTTTGTACTCTCAGAAGTGCTCTGGTTTGGACACTAGATTACACGGTCGCTGTCTCTCTGGGCACCTTTGCATTCAACACATGCTAATGATTTCCTCCTATTTCTTTTTTTTTTTTTTTCTTTGAGACGGGGTCTCGCTCTGTCGCCCAGACTGGAGTGCAGTGGCCGGATCTCAGCTCACTGCAAGCTCTGCCTCCCGGGTTCACACCATTCTCCTGCCTCAGCCTCCCGAGTAGCTGGGACTACAGGCGCCCGCCACCTCGCCCGGCTAGTTTTTTGTATTTTTTAGTAGAGACGGGGTTTCACCATATTAGCCAGGATGGTCTCGATCTCCTGACCTCATGATCCACCCGCCTCGGCCTCCCAAAGTGCTGGGATTACAGGCTTGAGCCACCACGCCTGGCCCATTTCCTCCTATTTCAACTTGTAGCGAGAAAGGCTTTCAGCCAGGACCAAGGAGAGGCCCTGTGGAGGGGTCAGTTACCCCTGGTGCTACTTCCCATTCTCCAGCCAGGCCCGCTGAGGACAACCCACTCTCCCTTCTTCCTGCAAGGTACTGTGGCCCCAGGGTGTCCAGAGGAATCAGTGGCCAAGACCCTTCGTTGGTCCCTGTTCTCCTCTTCCTCCTTTACTAATTGAACTCCAAATTTAAGCTGGACCCACCAAAATACTACATTTCTAGCTGCCCTTGCAGCCAGGACCACATTCCAGCCAACAGGATGTGAGTGGAGTTGAAGTGTTCCACTGGTGAACGACTCCCTTAAAAGGAATGGGCCTACATGCTCCTTGCCAGCTGGGATGCAGATGCGATGGTGGGAGCAGGAGCAGCTACTTTGGTCCCAGACATGGAAAATACAGCTGATGGTGACACAGCCACCCTACCAGCCCTGGGCCACTGACTTCTGGCTGTTTGTGAAAGAGAAATAAACTTCTATTTTTTTTTTTTTTTTGAGACGGAGTCTCGCTCTGTCACCCAAGCTGGAGTGCTGTGGCCGGATCTCAGCTCACTGCAAGCTCCGCCTCCCGGGTTGACGCCATTCTCTCGCCTCAGCCTCCCGAGTAGCTGGGAATACAGGCGCCGCCACCTCGCCCGGCTAGTTTTTTGTAGTTTTTAGTAGAGACGGGGTTTCACCGTGTTAGCCAGGATGATCTCGATCTCCTGACCTCATGATCCGCCCGTCTCGGCCTCCCAAAGTGCTGGGATTACAGGCTTGAGCCACCGTGCCCGGCCGGGAATAAACTTCTATCTTATTTAAACAGCTTGTCCTACCTAATACAGATGAGAGGCTTCTCGCTCAGAGGAGCAGATTACAAGGGAGGGGGTCTGGCACAATCTGGAGGTACTCTGGGCAGATGGGGAAGGGAGGAGAAGCAGGACTACAACTTCCTCCTCCTCCCCTGCAATCTGTCCCTGATATGCCCAATTTTCTTTTTCCCACCCTGGCACCGCAGCTCTACCCTGGCCGTCCCTATACTTTGTACATGCCATGCGTGGTGGAGACGCCACTGTTTCTGCCGTCTCTCACCTCACACCCAGAAGCCCCCTGTGCCCCTTTAAGTTCCACACACTCTTCCTTCCTAGAAGGCCACTCTGATCTGTCTCATTCTCTGAGTTCTGCATGCATGCACCGTTCCTCTCTGGGAGGGTCAGGGCCCCCCATGAACCACATCCCCAGCCAGGCCTGGACTCCCAGGGGCACAGCTAGGGCTCCAGCTCCCCCACACCTTCTTCTGAGTGGAGCATACAGTAGGACCGTAGCATGTGCTTGCAGACTGGGCACCCTGCCTACCTCCACCTGCCCCTTCCTGGGTGTCCCAGAGGCTCAGCGTGTCAGCTGAGCAAGCCTGGAACTGCGGCCCACTGAGGTACTCATGGCATCTCAGGGCCATGCTGCCAGGCCAAGTGGCCAGGCCAGGATGCTCCAACGTCCTGAGCAGCCTAAGCTAGGGCAGGCAGAGAGCCCCACAGGCTGCTCCAGGTGTCTGTGATCTCCATGTAGAGAACAGCAAGGCTGTGATACTGGAGCATGGGCAGCTCTCCTGGGCTCCTGCTCTGGGCAGATGCACGGCCCCTGTCTGCCTCTATTTCCTGTGTGTGGTGGCACCACTGATGCCCATCGCTCAGGGCTGTGGTGTTACGGAGAGGCTGCGTCTAGCAGGTGCTCAGTAAATGTGCCCTTCTCCTTCCACGCTTCCCCCTCCTCCCTCCTGCACACTCTGGCAGAGAAGCAGCTCCTTGAGCTCTGGGCCACGTCTCTCCAGATCAAATCATTGCTATGGAAAAACAACAGCCCTGTCTGCTAATTTCCCTCTGGCTCCCATGCCCCGTGCTGGCCACCTGCGCCCTGGCCCCTGCAGTTCCACCTCTTCTCCCAACTCTCCTTCCTCCCTCCTCCCCCTCCATGGCTGCCGTCAAGCCAGACCTTGGCGCTGGCCTCCTCCCCAGGCCCTCCAGTTCCCCCGCACGCTCTCTGACCCACTTTCGCTGCTGGATTCACAGTTTCCCGGGTGGGGCTGGGGGAGTGTGGCTGCAGCCCTGGCTGGGAGTCACTGGGGCTAAGTTTGCAGGGGGAGGGGACGGCTACGGCATGCACACAGCCCCCAGGGGTCATCACGTGACATGTATGCACAGGGATGCACACACCTGTGTGCACAGAATGTGGATATTCTGTATCCACATTCGGGGATGTCGGGGGCCTGGGGATCACACTTGTGCAGGCACGTAGCTGGGCCAGCCTGGGGCATGCAAACACGTATGCACACATAGACATACACCCATGTCCAGCAGCAGGAAGGAAGGCAGCTGAGGCTATAGAGGGAGGATGGGGGAGACTCAGTGGCACCTGCCCAGAGGGCTTTCCGGGCACATGCCAAGGCCCCAAGAGGGCTTCAGACTTTAGCCAGGCCATCACCTCACCAGATGCTGTGTGACTCCCTGAGGCCTGGGCCTCCACAGCACACAGCACGATGACCCTAGACTCTCTGGCTGTGGGACCAGCAGGGAAACCTAGAGGTAGCTCAAGCCAAGGCTGGACTGCAGGGTCGTAGGACCTTGGGGTGGGCAGAACCTCAGGGTGGGCAGGAGACGGGAGCAAGTGGAAGGGGAGCAGGCACAGCTGAGAGGACTCCTGGCTTCTCATTCACTTACATACCCTCACCACCAACTCACTGAGGAAGAACACAGAGCAGTTACATGACTTGCCTCTGTGTGTACAGCTGGTGAGCAATGGCGCCCACAGTTAAACCTGGGCCTGGGACAGATCCCTCCCGCTGGGTGCCAAAGAGCAGGTCAGAGACCAGGGGTCAGAGGCCAGAGTTCAAAGTCAGGGGGAGGGTCTACGAGGGGAGGAGGCCAGAGTTCAGGCTGAAAGACAAATTCTGCGGCAGGGATGGGCAAATTGGGGCCGGAGGCAGCCTTCAGGAGCCCTGACCCAGGGGAAGGAGGGAATCTCCAGGGCCTGCCCAGCGGGAGAGGCCAGAGGCAGGGGGCCGGGCATCTGCAGCCATGCCCTCTGTCTCCTAATTAAGTTACAGGAGTCACATGATGTAAATGACAGGAGGAAATTAAAAGACCAATGAAGATCTAGGAGCAGAAGCTGGATCCCTGCAGCCTGGCCTGCTGCAGGAGCAGGTTGATTGCGGCGGGGAAGGGGCTTTGCAGGAGGCAGAAGCTGGCAGAAGACCCAGGTGTTGGGGAGGGGAAAGGAACAGCTCCCTTCTCATCCAGGGTGGCCCATGGGGCGACTCCATCCAGGCTGGGCTTGGGCAGTTCCAAGTGTGTGCAGAGATGAGATAGGATGGAGGCAGGGGCTGCCCTTGTGCTGGGCTCCTGTGAGGAAAAGCAGCCAGGTGTTGGGTGGAGGCGGAAGCAGGGAGAATCCAGGCTGGGGTAAGGGATGCCCCTGGAGGATGCCCCAGAATGGGCCGTGGCTCATCTTACAAATGCCAGCATGCACCTTGTGAATACCACCAGGACAAGGTCTACTGCCTGGCATCTAGTAGGTGCCAAATAACCACTTGGCAAACGAATAAGACGTGTAGTAAGCACCAACCGAAAGGCAGCAGTGACCGCCGTGGGCAAGAGAACGGCTCAGGTGTTGGCTGCTACCTTCCTAATGACAAGGAACAGACTTAGCTGGTGTATTCCCTTCCTCTTCACCTCTACCCACTTCCTGGTTTTCTGCCTGAGATGCAGATACAATGGCCGGAGGTGTGGCAGCCATCCTGAGGCCATGAGGACAAATGTCCACAGCTGCAGAGCAGGAAGCTACAAGGAACCTGGGCCACTGACAACCCCCTTAGGCTATGTACCAGCTCCACTGCCACCCTCTTTGCATAAGAAAAATGACCCTCATGTGGGGTTCAACCGTGCAGTGTTTAGGTTTGTCTTGCACAGACAAATTCCGTCCCTAGCTGACACAGCATAAAATACTACTGAATCATTTTATGAGAAAGTTACTCTCACTTTAATACTCTTGATTACAACAAAAAGAAAGTCTCAGATCAGGGTTGGTAAGTCTTGAACACCTCTGCACACTTACTGCTCTCACTTTTTAATAAAGCAAGCGCAGGCCTTGGGCTCCGAACCTCCCCCGGGGCTACAGCATCCAACTAGAATTTAATAACATTGTTTTGTTTCCACTGAATTTATTTTTATGATTATGAATTCTATTTATGGCAAGAGAGGCTTGTTTTCCATTTGTAGTAGTGCTATAAAGCTTCCCTTTTAAATAAATGTATTTAGGTTTTTAAAAAGTGAATGGATTTACAGGAAGGCGGTAGGCTTGAAGTCGGAGGTGGTGTGGGGAGTGGTGAATGGAGTCTGGTGGGGATGCTGCCCAGCCCTGCACTGCTGCTTTGAGGAGACAGTCTGTCCCGGGCAGGGGGAGCGGGCAGGGCTGGGGTGGTTAAGCCTGGCTCCTCCACATGCTGGGGGCTGAGCCTCTCTCATGAGAGGGTTTGTTCAGCCTGGAGACAGGCAATGGGTTTCCCTTGGGGCTGGGGAATCTCTAGAAGACGCAGCCTCAGAGGCATAGGCTGGTCAAGTGGGCGATGAGTTGTAGGCAGTGACTTGAAGCTGTCCTGGTCACTGAGCCACGACTCAACGTCCCAGGTTCCTTCCAGCCCGCCTGCGTGAGGCAAGACTTCAAACGCGGGGGCTCCGGGAGGCGGTGTGACCTTTTGCTGATTAGCTCGCGCTGTTTGCTCGGCAGCCACCAGCTGATCTCTGGACAGCGGCTCAACACGCCAGCCACAGCCGCCTGTCACCCTCTGGCAGATAAATAACTGCTCCTGGAGAGGTGGGGGAGGGGAGCCGGACGTGCAGCAGTGTTGGGGGAGCGGCTGCACTCAGGATGCGGGGATTGGTGAGGTGGCCTTGGGAGAGTTGTGGGGATGCCAGCCCTGCAGTTCAGCAGCACTTCTGCCAGCAAGGGCATCGTTCCCACTCCCCAGAGAGAGAAACTGAGACCTACAGAGGGGAAGGGGCTTGCAGACAGGGTCTGGGCTCACCTCTCTGGGCTCCCAGGCCCTGCTGTCTTGAACAGGCCTCTGCCTCCTATCACAGCCGCCGGCCCACCCCCGGCCTCTCTCCCTGGTGCTGAACGAGTCCAGCCAAGGTCACCCAGGGTCACAGGATACCAGAGAGCCCCTTCTAAGCTCTCAATCACTGCCTGGATAAAAGCAACTTCTAGGGACCAGGCCTTGAATGCAGGAATGGAGGAGAGGGGCAGAGGTGTTAGAAGCTGGGAAACTTCAACTCGCTGAATGACAAAAGGATGTCCCTAGAAGGGATCTCGGAAACAATGCGTCCCATCCCCAAGTTCCCGAGGAAGACCAGCAGAGCAGCTGCCTCCAACGTCAGACCGCACAGGAGCCAGGGCCCATCTGTCTTACCACCTGCCTTCTGAGGTGGGTCGGGCTGGGAAGCGTCCCATCTACTTATTCAACAAACATTTATGCACTGTCTCCCACCTGCCGGGCTCTGAGGCTCACAGCACAGAATCAGCAACGTGGGGCTGATGCAAGAGAGAAGACAGAGACTTCATGCCTGGAGAGGCCTCTGGAGGCTACGGGGCTGGGGTGATCCCACCAGGCTGCGGTGAGCCTGAAGGAGCCTGAACTGGGGCTGGGATGGAAGGACAGGTATCTCTGGGAGGAAGGAACTAACATGGATGGAGCATCGGTGTTCTGGAGACTGCTGCGTTCCCATTCCATGCTCAGGGCAATGCCCAGTGTGGTTGAATGAGCACCTGCTTGATGCCAGGCAGTCTACACATCCTAATGAAGGCTTCCCTCCCGGGAGGGGCCTAATTTTCCCTATTTTATAGATAAAATGTGGGCAGGGACTTGAAGCTGTCCTGATAAAAGATAAGAGATAAAAGAGGGAGGTCAGAGGTAGAAAATGACTTGCCCAGCATTTCACACCCAAAACCCAGCAGGGCAGAGGTGGTCTGACCTTTAAAAAGGAAAGAAAGCCTAGGTGTGGTGGCTCATGCCTGTAATCCCAGCACTTTGGGAGGCTGAGGCGTGCTGATCACTTGAGGTCAGAAGTTTGAGACCAGCCTGGCCAACGTGGCAAAACCCCGTCTCTACTGAAAATACAAAAATCAGCCGGGCATGGCAGCAGGTGCCTGCAACCCCAGCTACTTGGGAGGCTGAAGCAGGAGAAACACTTGAAAATTGGAGGCAGAGCTTGCAGTGAGCCGAGATTGCACCACTGCACTCCAGCCTAGGCGACAGGGCAAGATTACAAAAAAAAAAAGGAAAAAAAAAAAAAGAATCAGACAAACTTGGGGGACAGGGTGTTCCAGGCAAAAGGACCCCCATATGCAAAGACACAGAGAGGGAAGGCCCGTGGCTGCCGCTGGCCATCTCAAGTAAAGCTCAGCTCAGGCCTCCCAACCACTGTCCCATCCCCAATGGCTGTGCAATGGCCTGGGGTCCACACAGCCCAGTCCGCTGGCCTCGCCCTAACTGTCCGCGCTCTGCCGCAGCCCTGTGGGCCTCTGTGTTCTTTCTGCCGCAACGTGGGTCTCAGTCTGGAGGCCGGGGGTTTCTGGGCTCCTGGCATGGTCTGAGCTGCTGCCCCCCTCCCCCAGACTGCCCTGTCTTCCCAAGAGCTCCCAGCCCAGGGAAGCCCCATCGAGAGAGGGTCTGTGGGGACATCCTCAGATTTCAGGTGGGGACACTGTCACCCACAGAACGGCAGGTGCAGATCACTGTCACAGGGCTTTGCTTCGGTAGGTGATCAGCACAGATTGGACGAATACGTGAAGAATTGAAAACTGGGATTTCTGTTTCTGAGCATGCTTTCTCTCTCTCGCTCTCTTTCGCTCTTTTTCGCTCTCATTCTCTCTCGCTCGCTCTCTCTCTCTCACTCTCTTGCTCTCTCTCTTTTCAAGGTTTTTCCTTCCCATGTCTCTCTGAGCCTCTGGCTGTCTCCTCCTCTTTCTGGAAGTCTCTATATTTTCTGGATCTCTCTGTTCCTCTCTCATCTCCTCCCCTTCCCACACTCCCTGCCCTTCCCTGCCCTCCTCTCCTCTGGCCTCTGGATGTTTGGGGCACAGGCTGAGTAGGGGTCCCACAGGCTGGCCTCAGTGGCAGCTGCCACCACCCACCCCTGCGCAGTGGACCCACCCCGGGTTCATTCCCTCATTTCCACTTTCTAGGCCAACTGACAGACCCACATGGAACACAGAGTCTGCACACAGGGAGGACACTCTGTCTCCACTCTGAAGATGCAGCCCGGACCCGGGGCTCTCACTGTGAACGCCCCAGGAGCCTGGTCCATATATTCCCAAGAGGAGGGGGATCTTCCCTGAAATACAAAGGTGGTATCAAGGTCAACAGGGCTTGGAGGGATCCCAGATGGGAAGGAGGGACTATCCCACTGGGGAGGAGGAAGACCACAGATGGGGCCAGGTAGGGCTGGCATCTGAGTCCCTGCTGATCCTGGCTCAGGCAGGGCAGCCCACTGTGCCTCAGGGAACTCCAGGCTAGGGACATGGAACATCTGGGGCCTCACCCCCACTTTGTGAAGATTTTGCTGGGTGGTCTCAGGAACGAGTCCCTTCCCTTCTCTGGGTGTGAAGTTCCTCATCTATACAACGAGAAAGATAGGTTCATGATCCCGAAGGTGTCTTCCAGGCCTAATGTTCTAGGCAGTACTCAAGGCAGCAGAGCAGGACAGAGCTAACAGCGCAGTGGACCAGGGGCTGGGGCCTGGGCAGGGAGCAGCCTGTCCTGGGGGCCCCATCGCCTGCCAGCCTTTGTAGGAAGGAAGGAGAAAGACATGGAGAAACGAGCACTGGCCTGTGAGTTAGAGGAGACTTATTGCCCCGATCTGACTCTGCATCACTATGTGGCCCCCCGGGCCTCAGTTTCCCCACCTGTAACATGAGACAGCTGCAACAGATGAGACTTGAGGGCCTCCCAAATTGGAGATGCTACAAGCTGTTGGCAGGGCCAATGCTGTGCGTGGAACTCCTTCCTACCAAGTCCTGGTGAGGCTTTCAAATAATGCCATAGTGGCAGGGGTGAGGGGGCAGGACAGAGCCCAGGAAACGAGGTCCTCTGGGATCCCTCCCCAGAGCCCAGTTCAACTTGTCTTCCTGAGAAGCCTCCCTCTAAAAGCTGAGGAGGGGTCTGGGGAATCATCTGATCATCAGCAGAAAAAGGCAAGACTTGGGAGGTTCTAGATGGATTGTCTGTCCCCCCATGTAACAAAGGAGAGAACCCGAAAATTCCCAGATGCCTTCCTCTTGTAGTCCATTGGAATTGGCAGAACATAAGCAGCACAACCACTTTAAATACATTCAATATATAGAACTCTTTAATATGGAAGACGAGCTATTTATTGAGGAAACCCACAGTCTAAAATCCAGACTTTTCAGTGTACTATGTCGCTTAATAGCGCCTCCTTCTGGTCAAGTCAGATATTACAACCAAGCTCTATTAGACAAACTACATAACAGGACCTGCTAAATTTGAAAGCTGCTGAGTTGGAGTCCCAGAACTGGATGAAGTACAGTTGCCCAAATCCAAAGTACAGTTGTCCAGAGAGGACATATCTGCTATTTCTGAAAAATGCTGCAGAAAAAAAACTTGTCCAGCTACCTTCCCACTGCAGGATGAAACTCAGAAAAGACACTGCATAACTGGGTCACCAAAAGATCTGGCAAGCCATTGGGATGGAGACCTCCACCCCCCTATTCACCTAGGCATTCAATTCAACAATTTGTATATATTGTTCCAGACAAGAACCTGTTTCAAATATATACTGCAAGTCAATATTGACCTATGTGACCTACGCCATGTTATTCACATAGTGGTTTTATGCTCCAACACTGGACCGTATCTGTTCACAAAAGTGGTAGAAGATAAAGTCTCCTCTAATCCTCAAGGTTGATCCTGGCTTGTCAGGGAAGGATAATGGGCATATTCCGAGTATGGCCACCACCTACTTAGCCCATTTCCAGGTCCCCCGTCAGCCCCAGGCTCCTCTTGTCCAATTCTGAGGCCACCCCTGTGGCCTCTGTCCACTCTCTTCATCTGAGGGCGGCACCACTGAACCAGGGTCAATCCCTAAGAAACGCTTATTTCAGCAGGACACCTGGCTCTGTCTCCATCTCCTTCCAGGCACACCTGCTCACAGGTCATTAGGAATTGTTCCTGTCCTCCTTCCCTGCAACCCCCTGCGGAGAGCATGAGGAACAAGAGCATACCTTACTTGCGTGTCAGGGCCTGCCAATAACCTGGTGTACCAGCGAGGAATAGGCTGGAGGATTCCTCCCTGCCAGGCTCATAGACATGTTCGCCTCATTCCAGCACACAGGACAGCCTGGGTTCAGACAAACTGTAGGACAAATGGTCGCCAAGGCAGCTGCACCTGCACAGAGATAGAGGGGAGGAGGGTGAGGAGGGATGGAGCACAGCCTCCTGCAGCCCTCTCAGCTGCTGGAAGACCCCATCTGCCAGAGCCACCAGCTGTTGGTCACACATGTGTCGGACTGCAGGTACGTCACAACTCAAGAACAAATCGTAGAGGCCGGGGACTTCCTGACACACAGAGCAGGCTGACACATGGAGCCACGTGCCAGCCGGGACAGAGGGGAGAGGAGCCAACAGCAGATGCAAGATGTGAGCTGAACTGCAGAGTGAGGGAGTTGCCAGACCTGGGGTCACTGCAACCAATTCCAGCTCTAGTCACTTGGCGGTGGCCCAGGTGTTTGGGGCAAAGGTGGGGCCCACCTCTGGGGCTGCAGCCCCGGAGGCTCTGGGGCCATTGGGTCCATAGGAACCTTCCAGGCACACTGCATCCAACATCCCTCCATGAGGTGAAGGCAGATGAAACAACAGGCTGGACTGATTAGGTAGAGGCCCTGGGTGTGCTCACCAGAATTGCTCCATCCCTGGCAGGGCCCTCTCACTGGCACCTCCCACCCCAGCTGCCTGAGAGTAGAGGATGCCAAGTGCCAGGCCAGGCCAATGACCGAGAAGGAAACTAAGTCAGGAGGCAGAAGCCTCAGGCCCAAGCCCAGCTCTGTGCTGGTCTGCTGAGCGAGAGACCTTGGGCTGATCAGTGAAGTATGCTACCCACAGGTCAGGTCATTCATCCACCCACTGGATCAATTCCAGGAAGCTCTGCACGCCCAGCCCTGGTGCTGAGGATTCTCCAGGCCTCATCTCATTTCACCAGCATACTTGCTTCCTTCACCATGAGGAGGTACCTGATTCCCATTCTGCAGATAGGGAAACTGAGGCTGAGAAGGGAAGTCATCCTGCCAGGGACGCACAGCTGGGGTGTGGTGCAGAGCCCAGCCCCATGAATGACGCCTTTGCACCTGGAGGGCAGAAGGGGAAGCACTGTGGGGTACTGGTGGGGTGCAGGGACCAGAAGAGGTGGTGTCTGCAGGACAAAGAGGGATTCTGGGTGCAAAGGGCTTGGCAAGGTTGGTGTGGGGGCTGGCGCTGGGTTCTGCTGCACCTGTGCCCCTGGAGGCTGAGGGAACCTCAGGAGGCCCTGGCAGGGGTCAGGAGGGGCCCCCTGGTCTGTCTGCCTGTGACCCGCTCCCACAGCTCCAGAGCTGGAGCAAGTGCTAGAAGGCGAACAGGAACCTGTCGCTGGCGGAAGTGTGTGTGTGCAAATAGATGAGTGAGTGGCATGTAATTACCTAAAATTGTGGGTTAGAAGCGGATGTAAATAACCAAAAAATATGTGGGGAAGTGGGGGGATGCTCATCAGTTAGAGATAATTACTTAACCACTAATTGAAATAATAATGGTGTGTATTTGAATATGCTAATGAGACTGAACCTGTGTGGGAAAAGGTAACTGAAATAACATAGGGGGAGACTTCCAGGCCCACACCTGCTCTGCCCCAGGCCTTTGCCCCGTGAGCCCCCCTGCCGTCTACCCAGCCCATGCCCAGTTTCTTTGTTTGGTCCTGCCCAAGGCCCCTCCCAGGGCACCCATCAGCCCCAGGGTTGCCCCTGCTTCCCACACTGGGAGGGCAGATGCTGTGACGCAGGGCATTTGTCCACCAGCCTCCCACAATGCCCCAGGGGAGAGGCAGGAATGCATGCTTGTGGAGTGCCTACTGCATACCCAGCCCAGCTCTGCAAAGCACTCCATATTACAGACTAGGAAGACAGACGTGTGCAGCCAGCCCATAGTCACGTGGAGGGGTCCGGCCAGGACACGGATTTCCAGCTGCTCTTAGACTTTCCAGCAAAGCCATCCAAAGGCGGAACACCCAGGCATCACGGAACCACGGTGTCACTGTGAGCAGAGGCCCAGACTCCTTGGGAGTGGGCTCTGTGTGTTCTCATATGCGTGTGCTAGGCACGGTGTGCACATCAGGGCACCTGCCCTGGAGCATTTCACTCTCCATTAGCGCCACAAGCAGACTGAGTGTACACACACACACTTATGCACGTGCACACATATGTACACGTGTTGCACATGTGTGCACACATGAACACACACGTATGCACGCACAGAGGCATGCACACTCACGTGCACAGGCACACCCATCGCTCTCCACAAAGGCTCGCTCAGACACATCCAGGCCCAGGCATCCAACGCACCCCCTCGGGCACGGCCTGAGCTTTAACCCAACATCCAACCTGGCATCTGCCAACACATGGCACCTGAGGGGCTGGACACAAGATGGGGTGCAGGGGCCCACTCATCCACCCTGTAGAAGCCAGCCAGGCCTGGAGGGTGGTCTCTCTGGGGCTGTGCGCTTTACAGGAGTGAAGGTGATCAGACAACCTCACAGTGGCCCTTGCATTGCTGCTAGAAATCCATGCTTCTGAATAGCCAGCATTGGTCAGGGATTCGTGGGGTTGCTGGTGATCTGACACACAGCAGTTGCTGGCCCAGGGGCTGCATTGGGAAGGCAGGGGGCATGCCCAGATTTGCATGTCGTGGAGATTCAGGGTGGTGTGGGAGGCAGCAGTGCAAGGTGGGACTTGGAGGATGTGGAGCTGCGGGGTTGTTTGTTTGTTGTTGTTTGTTTTGAGATGGAGTCTTGCTCTGTTGCCCAGGCTGGAGTGCAATGGTGCGATCTCGGCTCACTGCTACCTCTGCCTCCCAGGTTCAAGCAATTCTCTGCCTCAGCCTCTCGAGTAGCTAGGATCACAGGCACCTGCCACCACGCCCGGCTAAGTTTTGTAGTTTTAGTAGAGACGGGGTTTCACCACCTTGGCCAGGCTGGTCTTGAACTCCTGACCTCGTGATCCATCTGCCTCGGTCTCCCAAAGTGCTGGGATTACAATGCGTGAGCCACCGCACCTGGCCAGCTGCTGGGTTTTGAAGAAGTGGTGGCTCCTGCCCTTGTATGTGGTCTGTGGTGGCTCGGAGGAGGAACCTAGAGGGAGGCTAGGCTGGCAACTGAACGACACCACCACACCCATGACCTTGACAAGCCCCTGAAATGCTGTGCCTCACTTTCCCTCACTGTAGAACAAGGATGATCGTGACAGATGGTCACGATCCCTTCGTCAGGGTGCAGGCTCACAGCTCAATCTTGTCTGGAATCGCAGGCTGGGGAGCCTCAGAGACCGCTGAGCTGGAGGGGTCAAAGCTAAGAACCCACCCTGGAAAATACGCAGGCAGTTTTGTCTGTGATATTCGGGGGCTCATCAGACCTCCCTGAGGACCATCCCGGGACGCTGAGACCCCGCTTTACAGAAGGGTAACGAATCTGTGCAGGATGTTGTGGACGGGAAACCAAGGCCCAAAGACATCCACTGAATTGCCATCAGCCGGAAAGGGCAGGGCCAGAAAGGGCCGGGGCCCAGAGGGACAGCAGCCCCCAGAGATGAGGGTAAACTGAGGCTCCGAGGGGCCGATCACACAGGTGCACAGTGAGGCTGTGAGGCCTCCTTTCTGAGGTGCCCACTGTGTGCTGTCGGAAGAGGGGCCCAGCGGTGCCCTCGGCGGCTGCCGAGTTGGACTCACTCTCCTGGCACCCTGGCGGCTGGGGGGAGCTCCTCCTCCTCCTTCCAGGACGAGGAACAACTCATCAACTTGCAAATGTCCGGGTGAGAGGGTTGGAAAAATGAAGGCGCCCAAACTTGACATTTGCATTTCAAACACTTATATCAGCAAAACAAATAACAGTAATTATACCATTTGCATATTTTGTGCATGATTGTTTAGCGAGGTGGGGAGGAGGGGCGCCTGCTGATGCCAGCAGCCTAGCCTCCTGCACAGCTGTGCCGCCCCGCCCAGGGTCCCTGCCGCCCCCCACCTCCATGCTGCCCACCCTGGGCCCTGTGGATGTGACGTGCAGCCCTCGGGCTGCTTCCTCCTGCGGGCTTTGCCCTCTGGCCACTGGGTGTCCCTCTGTTCTCTAATACGCCCTCCCCCAGCAGCAGGTCCCCACCTCTGCCCTCTGCACTTGCTGTGTCCCCCCGCCTGGGAGCCTCTTGCAGACCCACCCAGGCTGGCTCCTCCATTCAGGGCCCATCCTCACTGTCCCCGCCTCCACATTCTGATGGGGACACCCACGGCTGCCCTCTCTCTAGCCAGGAGCGCCACGAGGCTCCAAGCTGACCTTGAGCCCTGGTGGACAGGGCTGACCCTTGGTGTGGGGCCTGCCCAGCCCACACCCCAGCATATGGCAGGCCCTCAGCAGGCAGGGGATGTTCGCACTCAAGTCCCTGCCCCCCACTGGGCATCGGGCACCTGGCTGGGGAGGAGTGCCCAGGCCTGGTACTGACCTCGCAGGGGTGACGTGATGTGGAGTCTCAGGGTGAGGGAGACGGGACTCACAAGCAAGGGCAGTGGGTGATCTGACTGTGTACCCCAGGTCACACTCAGGACCCCAAGCTGACCCCCACCTAGTACTGCTGTGGGTGGAGCCTCCTGGGGTGGGAAGGAGCCAAGACCAAGTGACCCACATGGCTCTGTGTGTATCACCATGTGTTTACGGAGGGTCTGGCTGTGTGTGAGCATGTGTGCACATGCATGTGTGAGTGTGCGTGAGCATATGCACGAGTGTGCACCTGTGCGTGTGTATACATGTGTGCATGTATGTGCAAGTGTGTGCATGTGTGCACGCATGTGTGCTTGTGTGTGCGTGTGTGAGTATGTGTGTGCTTGTGTGTGTGTATTGTAGGTTCTCCAGGCAATGCTGGTCTTTTTGTCTGGGTCAGGACTAACAGACCGGGTCTCTGGGTGCCCACTCCCCACAGCCCAGTTTTGGGGTGACGAGGGGGACAGTATGGCCTCCATCAGCGCTGGGAAAGGGAGGGGGTCCCACCCACCAGCCCACTCACAGCTGGCAGGGTCCCCCACCCAGAGACCACCATGCCTGGCTGCAGGCTACCTTCTCCTGCGCAGCACCCATAACAAGAACACCAGCAATTGTGCACCTGTCACAAACGCCAGGCCCTCCCATGGGCTGACTTGCAGAATCATCCCCCAGCTCCATGAGGAGGTGGAAACTCCAGCTTTATTACCCCTGTTTTCAGACGGGGAAACTGAGGCACACCGCAGTGACACCTCTTGCTCAAGGTCACACAGAAGAGCTAGGATTTGTACTGAGCCCACCCAGCCACTTGCTTTTTGCAAGACAAACCCCCCGGCGAACATAGTCCCGGTGATGGCCCTTACAGGACAGGTGTCATCAGTACCCACATTTCACAGACCGGGAAACCAAGTCTCAAACACATGCAGAGGCCTCCCCAGGGTTACACTGGATGTGGCTAAACTCAGCCGAGAGTTCTTCACTTTGGACTGAAACTCAGAGGCTGCGAGTAGGACTGTCCCCGTGGTAATTAGGGCTCCACAATCAATCCCAGCACGCAAGATGCCACCTCCCTGCTTCCTTTAATCTCCCCCTGCTCAGCTCAGCACTGACAGAGGAAGCCGAGCCCAGAGACTTGGAAGTGCAAATGAGGCTCCATCCCCTGGTATACTACAAGCAGCAATTAACTCCTCACTTCACACCCCACAGCCCCACAAATTCCAGACGGGGTAAACAGTTAAATATGAAATATTAAGCCATAAAAATGCTGGAAGAAAACAGAATTCAATACTTATCAGTTCTCAGGAGGGAGAGAGGCTTTCCAAGCTCAGAAGGAAGAGAATAAATTTTAAAAGAAAAAGGAGGCAGATGTGACCAAATAAAAATAAGAAAAAGGAACATAAAAAGTAACCCAAATTAAAAGCTATATGGCAGAGAGGGAAAGATATTTGTGGCGAATGTGACAGATAAATGATAACTATCTTCATTATGTAAAGAACTCATTTGAATTGATTAGGGAAACATCAACAACATATAAACAAATGGGTAAAGGAACAAACACAAAACAGAAAATTCAGGTGGTTACAAAACATATGGCCCAATGCCCAACCTCCCGTATAATCAGAGAAATGCAAACTTTTAGAAAATGCAATGAAACACCATGGATCCATCAAAGGAGACATGATCTAAAAAACAAAAACACTGAACTAAAACAAATCCCAGTACATTGCAGGGCTGGCATGGTTATGGTGAAATTGGCACAATTCTTTTGGAAAGTCATTTAGCAATACAGATCAAACACTCTTAACATGTGCGTAACTTACAGCACATCACACTATGGTGCAGTTGTAACTTTTTGCAATCAAGAGCAACATAAGGACGCTTGCTGCCACCACTCTGATTCAGCACGGTGCTAGTAGTTGCAGCCATTGCAATAAGGCAAGAAAAAGAAACAAAAATTATAAGATTCGGAAAGAAAGAAATGAAGCTCTAGCTATCCACAGACAATGTGATTATGTATATAAAAAGTCCAAAAGAACGTATACGTTACCAAAATTAATACAATATTAGCATAAAATTCATATACAAATATATATTGAATTTCTATACATCTGTAATGAATAGAAAATGAACATTTATGAAACATCAACACTCTTCAAATTAATCTATGCATTCAAGGCAATCTCAATAAAAAATCACAGTCCATTTTTGTTTTTGTGGAACTTGACAAGCTAACTCTAAAATGTATATGGAAGAAAAAAAGGCCAAGAATGTCGCCAAATAAAAAGAACAAGGTGGAGGGAAGGTCTTCTTTTTTTTTTTTTTTTTTTTGAGACGGAGTCTCGTTCTGTCACCCAGGCTGGAGTGCAGTGATCTCAGCTCACTGCAAGCTCCGTGTCCTGGGTGCACGCCATTCTCCTGCCTCAGCCTCCCGAGTAGCTGGGACTACAGGCGCCCACCACCACACCAGGCTATTTTTTTGTTTTTTTAGTAGAGATGGGGTTTCACTGTGTTAGCCAGGATGGTCTCTATCTCCTGACCTTGTGATCTGCCCGCCTCGGCCTCCCAAAGCACTGGGATTACAGGCGTGAGCCACCGTGCCCGGCTGAGGGAGGGTCTTCTTCTATCAGATAATGATAGTTGATTATAAAGCTATGGTGATTGAGATACTGTTATAAGATTAGACACATAAGCCTGTGGAACAAACAGAAAATCCAGAAACTGACCCATGAGACAGCCCTTAATAGGGGAGGCATAACTTTTTAATAAATTGAATATATATAGGAAAAAGTGAAACTGAATACCTGCTTTACATCACATATAAAGTCAACTCCAGGCTGATTACAGACCTAAACGGGAAAAGAAGAACTATACATTTTGAAAGATAAAGTAGAAAAAAGATAAAATATGTATATATAATACAAATATATATTTGTGGATTGAGATAGGGTCTCACTCTGTTTCATAGGCTGGAATGCAGTGACATAATCACAGCTCACCGCAGCCTCGAGCTTCTCAGCCTCGGGTGATCCTCCCACCCCAGCCTCCCAAGTACCTAGGACTACAGGCATGTACATTTGTGCCCCACTAATTTTTTTTTTAGAGAAGGGGTCTTGTTATGTTGCCCAGGCTAGTCTTGAACTCCTGGGCTCAAGCAGTCCTCCCACCTCAGCCTCCCAAAGTGCTGGGATTACCAGCATGAGCCACTACACCCAGCCAGAAAAATATATTGATGATCAAGAGACAGGAAAGAATTTCTTCCCACTCATGCAAGAATATATTGACAAATACTACTACATAAAAATAAAGAATTTCTGCTCGTAAAAATATACTATGAAAATCTAGCCTGGACAACATAATAAGACACTATGTCTACAAAATTTGTTTAAAAAATTAGCCAGGCGTGATGGAGTGTGCCTGTAGTCCCAGCTACTCTGGAGGCTGAGGTGGGAGGATCACTTGAGCCAGGGAGGTCAAGGGTGCAGTGAGCCATGATCCCACCACTGCACTCCAGCCTAGGTAACAGGTCAACACTCTGTCTCTAAACTATGCACACACATGCACACATACGCGCACACACACATGCACAATCATACACACACGTGCACACATACCACACACACAACGTGTGCACACGCACACACAACCATACACACACCATACACGCACACACACACATCATACACATACACACACCCACGCACACACGCACGCACACATACACATGCACACACACGTATGCACACACGCACACAGCATACACATGCACGCACGCACACATACACATACACACACGCATACACACAAACACACACGCACACACACATACAACATACAAAGTATTAAAACACAAGCTACACAATAGCTATCTTCTGAGAGACTGTGATCTCATTCAGAATCTATAAACACCTCTTACGAATTAATAAGGAAAACCAACACCTCAGTCATAAAATGAGCAGAGATCTTGAAAAGGCATTTCACAAATGAGGACATCCACACGGCCAAAAACCCTGTGCTCAACTTCATTACTCATCAGGGAAATTCAAATGAAAGTTTGGTAAGATACTGGGACACACCCACCAGACGGGGAGGCTTCAAGCATCTCATCAGATCTGGCTCCGGGACAGGAGGATGTGGAGCAACAGGAACTCTCGCCCGCTGTCCTGAGGGTGCAAAGCCTCACCACCGCTCTGGGAAAGAGCTGGCGTGAAACCGTGCATACCTGAGACCGGCAACTGTTCTCTGGGGTATAAACCTCGGGGAGGGCCCCACATGTGTGAAGCAGGAGATATGCAAGGGAGCTGACCACAGCCCCAAACTGGAACCGATCCCCGACCCCTCTTAGGACAGAATACTCTTCAGTGATGAGAATGAACCAGCACCAAGCACAACGAACGGGTATGTCTCCCCCGAGAGTGCTGACCAGAAGAACGAGGTCAGAAGGGAAGAAGTATGCAAAGATTTCATTTACAGGAAGTTCAGAACGGGTAAACCCAGAATCAACTGTCCAGGAATGCTGGCTGCTATGATCAGGAATGACAGAGCGCTGGGATCCGGACAGAACGTGCCAGAAGCCTCTGAGGGCCGCCAGCGTTCTAGGTCTTCACCCCGTCTGTGGTGACACAGATGCATTCACACAAGGTTCACACGGCAGTTATTCTTTCCCTGGCTCGGACGGGACTTTCGCACCCTGCTGTATAGACGGTTTGTTCCAACTCACAGTCTACACCACCACAGGGCTGTGAGGGGATGGCGTGCCTTTCACCCAGCAGCCCCACTCCTGAGAACCTATCATAAGGAGAGAATCCCAGAGAGAAAACCAGGCACAGCGCAAGATTTCCATTGCTGCTTGATAGAGAAGAAAAAAAAATGGAAAATGGAAACCACCAAAGTTTTCAATAAGAGGACAATGATGAGGCTGGGCGCGGTGGCTCACGCCTGTAATCCCAGCACTTTGGGAGGCCGAGGCGGGTGGATCACCTGAGAACAGAAGTTTGAGACCAGCCTGCCCAACATGGTGAAACCCCGTCTCTACTAAAAATACAAAAACCAGTTGGGCATGGTGGCGGGCGCCTGTAATCCCAGCTACTTGGGAGGCTGAGGCAGGAGAAACACTTGAACTCAGGAGGCAGAGGTTGCAGTGAACTGAGATGGTGCCACAGCACTCCAGCCTGGTCCACAGAGTGAGACTCCATCTCCAAAAAAAAAAAGAGGAGAATGACTAAATCAATTAAAGCACCCCCTTATTATTGACTGTGGTTATTTATTTATTTATGATGGAGTCTCGCTCTGTGAACCAGGCTGGAGTGTAGTGGTGTGATATTGGTTCACTGCAGCCTCCGTCTCCTGGGTTCAAGCGATTCTCCTGCCTTAGCCCCTGAGTAGCTGGGATGACAGGCACACACCACCATGCCCAGCTAATTTTTGTATTTTTAGTAGAGACGGGGTTTCACCACATTGGCCAGGCTGGTCTCGAACTCCTAACCTCAGGTGAACTCCCCGCCTCAGCCTTCCAAAGTGCTGGGATTATAGGCATGAGCCACCGCACCCGGCCAGCATCGTCATTTTAATAACGTTAATGAATATTTTGCAACTCGGAAATTTGGGGGTTTTGTTGTTTTATTTTTTTGAAATGGAGTCTTGCTCTGTTGCCCAGGCTGGACTGCAGTGGCGCAATCACGGCTCACTGCAACCTGGACCTCCTAGAGCTCAGGTGATCCTCCCACCTCAGCCTCCTGAGTAGCTGGGCCCACAGGTATGTGTCACTACACCCAGCTAATTAAAAAAAATAATTTTTAGAGACAGGGTCTCACTATGTCGCCCAGGCTTGTTTAAAACTCCTGGGCTCAAGTGATCTGCCCACCTCAGCCTCCCAAAGTGCTGGGATTACAGGTGTGAGCCATTGCACCTGGCTGCAACTTGGAAACTGCTGGAGATCAGTGAACGATCAGACTCAACAAGTCCATTCTCAAGATGGACAGAGATACCAACATGTCTCTACAAAACACATGTGCTGGGAACTGCATCACTGCTCACAGTACCCGCAACAGCCCAAACTAGAAACAACCCAAAAGGCCATCAGCAGAGAAGGGATACATCAACTGAGGTATGGCCTTACGTGGGAATACTATACAGCAGTGAAGAGGAAGGAACTGCCATTACATCTAACAAGGATGAATGAATTTCACAGGTTCCATATACAGAAGTGCCCAGACACAATGTGTATATACAGGATGGTTCATTTATACAACATGCAAACATAGGCAAAATTCAGCTGTGCTGGAAGGAACTAGGTAGTGTTTACCCTGAGGTAACCTGGAGAGAACATCAGGAGACTTCTGGGGCTGCGGGGGCTGGTTTCATTCTGTTTCTTGACTGGGGTGCTTGTGAAAATTCATTAAACTGTGCACAGTGAGAATTTGTGAACTTTTCTGTATGTAACTTACATCTCAAATTTTTAAGTTTCTTTTAAGAGTGATATCAACCCTGAAACAAACGCCGATCCTCAGAAGAAGAAAAAAGACCAGAAGGAGAAACTCTCAAATGCAGACAAGCTTCTCTTGCATGGTGGAACCTGAGCTTACATCTTCTGTTTTCAGCATTTTCCTAGTTTTCTTTAGTGTATACACATGCATATTGCTTTCGAAATTAAAGAGAGAAATAATATGCTATTACATATATTTAAATGCCAGGCCCCCAGAAAAGGATTCATATTTAATTAGGACTTTGTGATTCAGGATGGCACAATGTTTTATATGTTGTAAAAAAAAATCTCATTGCGGCTGCTAACAGTGGCCGGGCCCCCTCGCCCCATCTTCTCACTGTTGTGGCCCAACCATTCCTCACCCGACAGGAAGCTGACGTGCTAATTTGCTTAGCAAAGTCAGAGCGAGCGCTGAGGGTGCAACACAGGAAAAGAAAATTGCCACAAAAGGGAGGCAGGAATATTCTGAAGGCATTAACCTGATGGATTGTAGGTAAGAGCTGTAAATTTGATAAGTGCTTATTAGAAGTAGAAAATGAGGCTTGAAATTTGCTTGTTTGCCTGAAACGAAGGCTGAGGTTCCCTTGGAATCTAATTGGCTAAAAATTTGGTGAGATGTTCAAATGTAGGCATCGTATGAAAAAAAAGGCACCTAGAGAGATGCAGAAGGCCAGGAGAGATGGTAACTGTTATGTCAGGCACATTTGGAAATATTTATTAGAAACAAGAAAGTCCGACGTCTTCTCCAAGCCCGCTGCCTTAGTCAGCACCCGCCCCTCAGCCAGCCGGCTCTGTGGAAAGCCCAGGCCTGGCCCCAGCCCCACTGCCCTGTCTGTCTCTCCTTTCTTCCCACACCTGGAGGCTGAGGTGGGAGGATCACTTGAAGTCAGGAGTTCAAGGTTGCAGTGAGCCATGATTGTACCACTGCACTCCAGCCTGGGTGACAGAGAGAGACCCTGTCTCTCAAATAAATTTCAATTAAATAATTTTTTAAAATCTGCTCAGGTGATACATGCCTTGATGTGTTCATGGGCAGGCAGCCCCGATCCTGGTGAAAAACAGAGACAAAATCCCGGAAGGAGGAAGGGTGGGGGCAGGAGGTGGAGATCGCCCTAGAGAGGGGCCTGAGATCACACAGGAGTTGTTGCAAATTTGGCAAATACCAATTTTTCCAGTTGTACCCGTGGATGAGACGATAGGCTCAGAGGTCCCAAGGCCAGTGGGAAGCTGGGAACACAGACCCTAAACATGTGCCATACAGCAGGCTGGCCTCGGCTGTGCAGGGACCTGGCAGGCAGGGTCAACCCCAGTGGTCAGTCCCACCCCATGGAGTGGGGAGTGCAGGCCCCAGGGTGCTCCCAGTACCAGCTCCTCCCAGCACCAGCTCCTCCAGCAGCCCAGATACCCCCATGGAGGAGGAGGGGGCAGGGTCACGATTGTTCCTCTCTCAGTCCCACACTCTGTGGCAGCCGAGCAGGGGGCTCAGGCCCTCTGCGTGTCCGTGGATGGGAATACAGGCATGAGACCCTCCCCCTTCCCCTCTAGATCTGGCCTCTCTCCTGCCTGGAAGGGTGGGGGCTCCTCTCTGCCCTGCCTGGGGAGGGGCAACTTGCCATCCTCATCTCCAGCCCTGCCTCTTGGCTGTCCCACCCCTGTTGGGAAGCCCAGATCAAAGAGGGCAGCGGCTTCTCCAAGGTCTCAAAGCCAGTGAGGGGCGTTGGGCCTTGGACCCCAGCCTGGGCGAGTCACCTCCTCTGAGAAGCCTCCCAGCCTGCCCCACCAAAAGGGGCTGACCAGTCCCTGCTAATGCACTGCTCACGGTCATTTCCTGTGGCCCCTGTTGTTTTCCTAATGCCTTCCTTCACTTGAGTCACCCCATCGGACCCTCCGCTCCTTACGGGCAGGGCCGTGGGCTGAAGTGTGCCCAACATCCCTGGGATGAAGCTCTGACCCCAGGCCGACGAGAGGAGGTGGCAGGGTCTCTGGGAGGTGATCGGGGTTAGCTGAGGTCATGAGGATGGGGCCCAGGATAGGATTAGAGCCTTTACAAGGAAGGATGCCAGGCTGGGTGCCATGGCTCACACCTGTAATCTCAACACTTTGGGAGGCTGAGGCAGGAGGACTGATTGAGCCAGGAGTTCAAGACCAGCCTGGGCAATATAACAAGACTCCATCTCCACAGAAAAAAGTTTTAAACAATAATTAGCATGTGGGTGTGGGGGCACGCACCTGTGGTCCCAGCTACTCTGGAACCTGAGGTGGGAGGATGGCTTGTGCCCAGGAGGTGGAGGCTGCAGTGAGCTGTGATGGGGTCACTGCACTCCAGCCTGGGTGACAGAGGGAGGCCATCTCCAGGGGAAAAAAAAAAGAAAGAAAGAAGAAAGACACCAGGGCATTTGCGTGCTCTCTCTCTCCCTCTGTCTTTCTTTCCCTCCCTCTCTCTCTCTCCTCTCTCTCCCTCTGTCTCTCTCTCCCCCTCTCTCCCCCTCTTTCTCTCTCTCTCCCTCTGTCTCTTTCTTTCTCCCTCTCTCTCTGCCTTGAGAGGACACGGTGAGAAGGTGGCCATCTGCAAACCAGGACACTGGCCCTCCTAGAACCAACCCCGCTGGCACCTGATCCCAGACTTTCAGTCTTGGGGGCGGGGAGATAATGTATGCTGGTATCTAGACCCCAGTGTCCAGGTTTTGTTATGAGAGCCGGGGCCGACAAAGGCAGGCAGGAGTCATGTCTGCCCTGCTCACTGCTGTGCCCCCACATCTAAACCAGCCTGGGGCTCGGCATACAATGGGCATTTAATAAATGCACACTCCAGGAGGAAACAGACTTTGTCTGGTACCCCGAGGGCCTGGCGGGCCCAACAAGATTTGCTGAGTAAATGTTTGTGAACAAATGAAAGGGAGTCAGTGAAACCAAACCAGCACTTTTTTTGGTTTTCTTTTGAGACAGAGTCTCGCTCTGTCACCCAGGCTGGAGTACAGTGGCACGATCTCAGCTCACTGCGACCTCCTCTTCCTGGGTTCAAACAATTCTCCCTGCCTCAGCCTCCCAAGTAGCTGGGATTACAGGTGTCCACCACAACACCCAGTGAATTTTTGTATTTTTTAGTAGAGACAGGGCTTCTCCATGTTGGCCAGGCTGGTCTTGAACTCCTGACCTCAGATCATCCGCCCGCCTCAGCCTCTCAAAGTGCTGGGATTACAGGCATGAGCCACCGTGCCCGGCTGCATGGTTTTCAAAGTGGGGCTGATGGACTTGGGGGGCTGAGTCTGCTCCCGCCTCCCAGTGAGACTCGCCCAGGCCTGTGCCAATAGTCCTGCTCCTGCCCTTTTGGGAGGGCCCTCGACGCGGACACCTGAGCCCTGAGCTGCAGCCCTGGAGGAAGAGGACGCAGCTGGTGCTGGGAAGGGCTGGGAGGCCGGTCACACATACCCGGCACACTACTACTCCCTGGGGTTCTCAGGCAGGAGCGGGGTCCTGGTGGCTTTCCTGGTGGAGGGACCAAACCCTCACAGCCCCAGCGGGCTGCGATGAGCTCCAGAGCCATGGGGCAGGTCACCACGTGCCTGTCGGCCACGTGTGCTGCCTGGCACAGCCACGTGCGTCCTGAGACGTCTGCAGTGTAACTCAAAGTGAGGGGGATGGGCACATGTGCACGACGCCCAATGCCCCTCTGCAGCACTCAACAGGGAGGGCAGGGAGCTGGTATTTGTCCCAGCCAGGCACAGGGCTGCTGTTGGCAGCCAGGGTCAGGGAGACTCTCAGAGTCCTCCACTTCTGTCGAACAGACAATTTATTTGGTTCTGGAATTAAACTATTAATAGCAGTGAAGATCAAGAAACTCAAGTGCAGGGCAGCTGACAGGTGGTCTCAAATGCACCCTGGGGGATGTGCAGCCAGCAGCTCTCAGAGACAGTCTAAGTTTGGCAAAGGGCCGCTGTGTGGGCCAGCCATGGTGACGGTGACGTTTTGGTGTCAGGGCCTCCCGTCTCATACCCTCGCTCCTACAAGGGCCTCCACACCTGGACAGGTGGGTGTCTGGGTGCTGGGGGAGTTGACTGCTTCAAGGGGGTGGTTTCCTGTCTCAGGGAGGCGGGGGGAACCCCTGGGATCTGCTACTAGGGCATAAGCCCCGGCCCATTGAGTGACTGACGGACCAGAGTTCTATCTTTCTAGAAGGCCTGGGAGAAGCCAGGAATCCCCTCCCGGAGCCTCACCCCAGTCCTCCCTCCAGCCATCCTCCTCCAGCTCTTTGTGACATCACTGCCGTTGCCATGGGAACCCTGCCAACTGAGCGGATGACTTCACAGGAGGATGGGAGGCGCTGGGCTGGGCCGGCCTGGGTCTTGCAGCAAAGGTTTTTGATAACCAGCAAAATGGCAAAGGGAGGCAGGAAAACCGCCAGCAGGGAGGCCAGTGTGGGTTTAAGGCAACAGCATTCCCCAGCCCTGCCCAGCACCGGCCTTCCAAGCCTGGGACCTGGGGCTCCCTGCCTCCTTCCACATGGAGGTGGGCATGGTGGAGTGTGAGGGGCCTGAGTCTGCCCGGGTTGGCTGGGGACCCCCGGCTGGAGCTGCTTCAAGTCTCGGTTTCTCTTTCTAGGAAGTGAGACCAGGAGACTAGGGGCTCCCTGCTGAGTCTGTGGCCCTGAGGGCTGTTCAGCTCTAAGCGTGGGCGCATGGACAGGCCAGACAGGGCTGTATTGCTCCCATCGCCCTGTAGGAATCACAGCCAGACGGGGGCTTCACGAGCACTGCCCACCTGGCCGGCAAGCAGGGGGAGATGGCACGGGCTGGGGAGGAGAAAGCACTCTCACTCCTGCTGGAGCCTCTGTCCAGGAACCCCGATTGGCCCAGCCGTCCCTGGGGAGCCCCATCCTGTGTGCCCTGCACCCCGTGTCCATCAGCACCAATCAGGATCTCCCAGACACCTGCTCTGGGGTTGCCATGGGGACGAGGAGGAGGGGTGAGTGTGGCGCGCACAGCTGTCCGTGGACACACACAGAGAGCATGCACGCGTGTGTCCGTGCTCACCTCCATGTGTTCACACGGCCTGGGCACCGCCAGGTGTTCACACAGCGGTGTACACGGACCCCCCGCAGGTGTGCACACGCCCAACAAGGCTACGTCCACAGGTGTGTGTGTGTTCTCGCACCAGAAGTGGGTCACCCCCCACACCACACACCGTACACTCTGTCCCTGGAGGACACACCTGCCTGGGCGCACCAGGCAGTCTAAGTCCATGTCACCTATGTGTACACGTATGTGCACACGCCTGCCCAGGCACACCAGTGTGTACACACGCCTGCCCAGGCACACCAGTGTGTGTACACGCCTGCTCAGGCACACCAGTGTGTGCACACGCCTGCCCAGCCACACCAGTGTGTGTACACGCCTGCCCAGACACACGGGGCAGTCCAAGTCCATGTCACCTACGTGTACACGGCTGCCCAAGCTCTTGGAATCGGGCACTTTCTGAGGCTGCCCTGATGGGCGTTGCCTTCCCCAGCCAGTACATCCTGTCTTCCTAACCCCACGTCTGCTGGACTCTGAAGGTGTCCACATGGCCATGAATGTCTCCAGGACCTGCGCTGCCCACCACCAGGACCCTAGCAGAACCCAGCATCTGGTCACTAGGGGTCTGCATGGGCAGTCACTTCCTGGGGGCCTACACCCCTCAAGAAGGGTGAAGGATGGGCCAGCCCAGCTGGGGCTGAATCTTCACAGCCTTGTTCACAGGGAGAGGCTGACCTGTGCCCATTTTACAGACAACAAAACTAAGGCTGAGAGAGTAACAGCCCAGCCAGCACAAGGCAGAGCGTGGTGCAGGCCCAGGCCAGTCTTGTGAGGTCCCTGCCATTCCCTGCAGGGTACACAGAAAGAAGCAGAAGCTGATGTGGCCCCCACTGGGCGTTCTTTCACTTTCTCTCCTGTGATTCCCACAGTCCTCAGACCTGGGAATTAAGGAAACGTCCCTAGTTTCCAATGAAGGAAATATTAATAGAAGCTCAGAGACATAAGGTAACTGACCCTAGGTCACAGAGCAGAGTCAGGGAGCTGGTGAGGTTGAGGGGAGGGAGCCCCAGGAGGGCCTCAAGAATCTCCCTCCCCACTCCACCCAGCCAGGGGCAGGTGCAGCTGGCAGGTGGACCACTGGCCCCAGGCACGCGCTGTCTATGCCACTGCAACTAGCGTACATGACGAAGGCAATTTTCCACGTTTAAAGTGCCACAGCAGTACCCGCCTCTGCTGATCAGCCCCGATCTTTCTTGGCTGTCTCTTCTCCAGCTCCACGCAGATGCACCCCCAATTCAAGCGCCCTAAGCGCCCAGCCCCACTCCTCTCCACGTTGCCTGTCGCAAGGCCCTCCCAGCCCAGGCTCGGGAGAGAGGTGCACCCTATACTGCCATGAGCCCTGAGTGGACCTGGATGGCCAGAGGGAGCAGCCCTCAGCCCAGGCTCCACCACGCAGCCCAGGCTCCACCACGCAGCCCAGCCCGTCCCTGCAGCCACTATCGGTACTCACAGAACCCTCTGGCAATCCGGCCTTGGCAAGGCAGGCCAGACAGATCTGTGCAGTTTACAACCAGCTTCTGCTTCTAAAAATAGAAGTGCTACTTGGCACACAGACCACAGTGAAAGTGGAGAAACTGAGGCCCAGTGGCAAAAAGTGTCTTGTCCAAGGTCACGGAAGCAGGAAATAGCAGATGCCAGGAGGGTCATGACACTCAGAGCCGAAAGGAGTCCCTTGTGCCCGGCACTCCTCCACCCACCAGCCACTGTGGCCATCGTGGGCACGTGAGCACCGCTGCGCCAGTCCAGCCTGGAGCCTGGTACTGCCGGCCTTGGCAGGCAGACATTGCTGGTCAGGAATGCAGAATCGGCCTTTAAATACCTCAGCGATTTCATGCCCTGGCATCTCCCTCTTCCCCACACCGCCCGAGGCGCCGCTGAGGCCTAATGGGCTGTGAAGGTCCATTTTTCAAAGTTAAACATATCCTGAGCTCCCTGGCCCAGCCCTTAGACACAGCCTGGCAATGTCCCGGGTGTGGGGTTGAGACAGCTGCACAGGGAGGCCGTGGTCCACACGAACCTCCACGACGCCTTCGGCTCTCACTGGCCACCGATGCCAACAGAGACCTACCCGGTGGCCAGCTTGTGGGACGCAGAGCTGGCAGTGGGTCAGGCCTGGGGCGTGGGAGTGGCAGGTCAGGCCTGGGACCCTGAAGCTGGGAATTCCAGCCTAACACAGCCTTCAGAGGTGTCGATTCTAACCCCCTGCCCATTTTACAGATGAAGAAGCTGAAGGAGGGCCATAAGTCCCCTGACATCAGGGACCACAGAGCTTACCTGACCAAATCTCTCAGGGTCCAGCCCAGGGCCTAATGTCTAGCGCCGAAAACAGCTGGTGCTCAATCAATGCTTGTTGCCAGGAGTAGCACCCAAGGCTGCAGAGCAGGAGGTGGCAGCCTTGGGTGGAGACCCCAGAGCCCTGATTCCCAGATCCCCTGCATCGGCCTCCGAGGGTACAAACAGACCTCCTGTCTGCTGGGATCACCGCTGGCATCCCAGAGGCCCCTGGCTCCTGGTTTAGACCCCGCTGTCTGCAGATGTGAAGCAGTGGAGAGGGAAGCCTGGATCAGGACTTAGGCAGGACCAGGTTTGGGTCCCAGCTCTGCCACTCTCTGACTCCCTAGGCTTGGACAAGCCACTTCTGGGGGCCTCAGTGTCTCCATTTGTCATTTGGTGACATTAGTCTCTTTACCTGGGGGACTTCTACACTCCCACTTCTTCCAAGCTCCTGTCCATACTGACATTGTCTTTTTCCAGTCCCTGTAGGTCTCTGTATCCATCATCCATTCATTCATTATCTACTTCCATCATCATTAATCTACATCCTCTCTCATTCAGGCATCCTCGAGCATCCACCCACCTACCCATCAATCCATCCATTCATTCATCCATCCACCTCTCCACCCACCCACTCACCCATCCACTCATCCATTCATCCTTCATCCATCCATCCATCCATCCATTCATCCACCCAACTGCCCATTCATCCATTCACACACCCACCCATCCATCCATTTATTCATCATCCATATGTCCTCCTAGCATCCACCCATCCATTCATCCATCCATCCACCCACCTCTCCACCTATCCACTCATCCATCCATTCATCCATCTATCCACCCATCCATCCACCCACCTATCCATTCATCCATTCACACTCATCTATCCATCCATCCATCATCCATATATCTGTCTAGCATCCACCCACCAATCCATCCATTTATCCATCCACCTATCCACCCACCCACTCACCCATCTACCTATCCATCCATCATCCTTCATCCATCCATTCATCCACTCATCCATCCATTCATCCACCCATCCAGCCACTCACCTATCCATTCATCCATTCACACTCATCTATCCATCCATCCATCATCCATATATCTGTTTAGCATCCACCTATCCACCCACCCACTCACCCATCTACCTATCCATCCATCCATTCATCCTTCATCCATCCATTCACCCATTCATCCATCCATTCATTCACCCATCCAGCCACTCACCTATCCATTCATCCATTCACCCACCCACCCATCCATCCATTCATCATCCATATATCCTTCTAGCATCCACCCACCAAGCCATTCATTTATCCATCCACCTATCCACTCACCCACTCTCCCATCTACCCATCCACCCATTCATCTTTCTTCCATCCATTCACCCATCTATTCATCTATTCACCTATTCATCCATTCACCCACCCATCCATCCACTCACCTATGCATCCATCCACCCATCCATCCACCCGCCCATCCATCCACCCCTGCATCCATCCATTCATCACCCACCCATCAGTCCATCCATCTATACATCCATCCACCCCTCCATCTGATGATGCATATGTCAAGAAGGCAACATGCCAGTTCTGTGCCAGGGCTAGAGTCCCAATCCCCAATTCCTAACCTAATGCCCTCTCCAGGATTCCAGGTGTCCAGAGGGCTCAAGGGGTTCCCATTCTGTCACTGCATTGGCTCAGATCCCTGACTGCTTGGGGAAGAGCTCCTGTTACCACTCTAGGTCTCATGGAGACAACCAAAAGCTAAAGAACCAGAGGACTCCCTGTTGGCCCTGCTTCAGGATGGTGTGAATCTGGGCAAGACACTCATCTCAGTGTAGCACGCGCCACCTGTAATGGGCACATGACTGCAGAGGCTTCAAACTGGGCCACGCCAGAGAAGTTGGCTGGCTCAGGGCGCTGTAAATGGATAATGTTGTTAGAAGATTCAACAACATGATTAAAAATAAGGAGACAGGATATGCTTTTCCCTTGCCACCAATTCCACAGCATCTCAAGGGTCTGTAGTGCACCAGCCCCAGCCTCCAGCGAAGGTGGAACCAGGCCTGCCCAGCTGAGCCCTCTGCAGATCCCAGGGGAACAGGGTCAGTCTGCAATCCCAGAAATGTATTCATGGTTCCTTAGCAACCAGTGGCTTGGGGACTGAGCCGGGAATCTGTGTTCCTCCCAGCGTCTCACCTCATCTTTTGTTCCCCTCACTTATCCAGCTGAGCTCTCAGCCCTCAGACACATTAGATGACTGGAATAGTGACTACATGCCTGTGCAATGCTGAAATCATACTTCCACACTCACAGAAGCACACACATGCATGAGCATGCACACATGTATACACACTACATACAATAAGCTAAGTAGAGAGACCCAGGTTAAGAAATAATGTCACTACTCAATTATAGAAAATAACAAACTATTGATAAGCATCACAACTTGAATGAATCACCAGGAATTTTGTGGGGGGGAAAATATAATCCCAAAATGTTACATACTGTGTGATTCCATTTACACAGCAGACTGACAGTCCCTGACTTACGGTGTTTTGATTTATAATTTTTTTTTTACTTTATAATGGGTTTATTGGGGTATTAAATGCATTTTTGACATGATATTGTTGACTTATGATGTGTTTATCAGGAAGTAACTCTATCATAAATTGAGGAGCATTTGTACTTGAAAAGACAAAATTATAGAAATAGAGAACAGGCCGGGCGCGGTGGCTCAAGCCTGTAATCCCAGCACTTTGGGAGGCCGAGATGGGCGGATCACGAGGTCAGGAGATCAAGACCATCCTGGCTAACATGGTGAAACCCCGTCTCTACCAAAAATACAAAAAACTAGCCGGGCGACCTGGCGGGCGCCTGTAGTCCCAGCTACTCAGGAGGCTGAGGCAGGAGAATGGCGTGAACCCAGGAGGCGGAGCTTGCAGTGAGCTGAGAACCGGCCACTGCACTCCAGCCTGGGCGACAGAGCGAGACTCCGTCTCAAAAAAAAAAAAAAAAAAGAAATAGAGAACAGATTAGTGGTTACCAGAGGTCTGAGATGGAATAGGGGTGAGGGAAGGGGGTGTGGCTTTAAAAGGGTAAAAAGAGGAATACTTGTGGGATGGGACTTTTCTGTATTTGAACTGCATCACTGTCAATATCCTGGTTGTGACACTGTACTGTAGTTTTGTAAGATGTTGCCACTAGGGGAAACTGGATAAAGGGTACATGAGATCTCTCTGTATTATTCTCACAATTGCAAAGGACTGTACAATTGTCTTAAAATAGAAATTTTAATTTTAAGGAAATAAAATAATATTATTGAAAATGGATAGTATTTTTCAATAAAAGGGGTAAAATCAACTGGATTAGTATACCTGGGAAGAACTGACACTTGATCCTTATACCTCACACCATAGATAAAAAATTAATTACAGGTAGATTAAAAGTCTAAATGTCAAGTGTAAAACAATAAATCTCCTAGAGAGCATCTCCAAGAACTTAAGGTGAGAAAAGACTAACAGAAAGTGCTAACCATGGAGGAGAACTTGAGTAACATTAAAATGAAGAACTTCTTCTCATTAAAATACATGACTGAAAGAGTGAAATGGCAAGCCATGGAATGAGAGAAGATATTTGCAACAAATATAATCAAAAAATTAAGAATTACTAGATTATAAATAAAGAATTCCTACAAATGTATAAGATAAAGAAAGCAACTCAATAGAAAAATGGGGCCAGGTGCAGTGGCTCACACCTGTAATCCCAGCACTTTGGGAGACCAAGGTAGGAGGATCGCTTAAGTCCAGGAATTTGAGACCAGTCTGGGCAACATAGGGAGACTCTGTCTCTACAAAAAAAAAAAAAAAAAAAAAATTAGCCAGGCATGGTGGCATGTGCCTGTAGTCCCAGCTATGTGGGATGCTGAGGTGGGAGGATTACTTGAGCCAGAAAGTTTGAGACCAGTCTGGGCAACATAGTGAGACCCTGTCTCTATAAAAAAATAAACAAAAGAAAAAAGACAAACATGACTTTTAAACATATAGGTCACAAAAAAAATACATACAAATATCCAAATGGCCAATAAACTTATGAAAAGGTGTTCACTAGTAATGCTAAAATTTAAAAGGACTGACAACATCAAGTGTTTGCAAAGGCTTTTAAAAATTGTTTTAGATTTAACATTTGGACCTTTAATTCATCTGGAATTAATTTTAATCTACGGTGTGAGGTAGGGATCGAGTTTCAGTTCTTTATAGGTATATTAATCCAGTTGATCTTACCCCTTTTATTGAAATATACCATCCATTTTCAATGGCATTATTTTATTTCCTTAGAATTAAATTTTCTATTTTGAGACAATTATACAGTCTTATGCAGTTGTGACATTCCACTGGAGGAGAGAAGGGTAATGATCAGGAGGAGATGGGATGGGGGCTTCTGAGATACAGGTATCATTTTTATTTCTTGAGCCAGATGGTTCCTATATAAATTTCACTTTGTGGTACTTCATGGAATTGTACATGTTACCTGTTTTTTAGGTTTTGTTTTTTTAAAAAAAAAAAAAACCACAGGGTGGGACTTCTGGCATAGAATAGTTTCACTATTCTATAGGTCACCAAATCTTCTCTCCAAAAAACAACTATAAAACTAGTCCAAATTCTCAATCATTCTCACATCCTTGAAATTAACCAAAGGCCTTCATTCATGAAAAACTGCTTAACTTAGGCTAAGACAGGGGGAATCTGTGGAGTTCTTACCTGAAGCTCTCCCATCTACCCCCACACCCCGGTTGATGCAGTCATTCCAACAGGGCAGGGCAGGGCAAGGCAAACCATAAAAACTAGCAGCTTTGCTATCAGGGGCTGATTTTATTTGGAGCAGAAGGCACAAACTCTCATTCAGCATAAGTGTTGTCAGTAAGAAGCAGCAATCTCAGTGGCAAGTGAATGGGGAAAGCCAGTGGTTCTACTAGGCTGAAGCTGTGATCCTGACTGGGGCAGCAATAGAGCAGTAGACTAGCTGGGAATCTGACACAGAGTTGCATGAAATATGACAGTCATAGAGACACCTGATAAGCCTTCCACATGTGCCCAGTGGATGGGTAGCACACAAACACAGGGGAGAGCAGAGAGGGCCCAAGCAATTCGCAAATTTTTGGCCTACTGAGAGCCTGTAGGCATATGCAGAGGAGACAAAAGAGGGTCTGGAAGAAAGTAGGAACCAGGTCAGGCCTGAAAACTACCTGATCTTTGGATGTGCTTACAGACCCATATGCAGATCTATCAGCAGAGTGTGTAGGCCTGACTGGCTCAAGGTATTTGTAAACAACCCCAAACCGATCACTGACTGACCACAGAGCTATGCAAACATAGAAGTAATCTAGGAGGCCAGAATTAAAATAAGTAGGGATTTAAGAAAAGAGAAGAAAGCCAGGAATGGTGACATGTACCTGTAGTCCCAGCTACTTGGGAGGCTGAGGTGGGAGTATAACTCAAGCCCAGGAGTTCCAGACTGCAGTGAGCTATGATCACATCACTGTACTCCAGCCTGGGGCAACAGAGTGAGATCCCATCTCAAAAAAAAAAAAAAAAAAAAAAGAACAAGGACAAACTAACAGAGACACAATGATCACACATAGGGGAAAATGAATTTCACAGCTTCAGTCCAGGTCAATTACTACACAAACAACAACAACAACGAAAACCACCAATACTAGCAACTCTTGGGGATACAAATCAGAATCTGGAACTGCTGCAATATATGACCTGAAATGTTTGTTTTCAACACAAACTTACAAGACATGCAATGAAACAGGAAAGGGTGACCCATACTCAGAAAAAATAAGTCAATGGAAACTGTCACTGAGTGTTCCCAGACGTTAGAAATAGCAAAGACTTCAAAGCTTTTTATAATATAAATATATATTTATATTATATATTTATATAAATACAATATATATTTATATTATATATTTATATAAATACAATATAAATACATTCAAAGAAATAAAGACAACTACGTTTAAAGAATTGAAGAAAATGATAATAATAGTGACTGAAAACACAAAACCTCAATGAAGACACAGAAATTATTTTAAACATGGAAAATTTGGAATTAAAAACTATAACAGATGAAATGAAAAATTCATCACATGAGGGCTTGCAAGATGACAAAAGAAAAAATTAGTGTGCTTGAAGATCAATCAATAGTAGTATTCAATCTAAAGAACACAGAGAAAAAATTGAACAGAAAAATAAACTGTGCCTCTGACATACATGAGACATCAAGTGCACTAGGATATGTGGTGGTGGGAGTCTCAAGAGAAGAGGAGACAACAAAAGAGGCAGGAATAAGATTTGAAGAAATAATGGCTGAAAATTTCCCAAATTTGATGAAAAGCATTAATCTACAGATTAAAGAAGATCAACAAACACCAAATAGGATGAACACAAGAAAAATCCAAACCTGGACACATCATGGTCAAACTGTTGAAAGATAAAGAAAGGAGCAGGAGAAAATTGATTCACAGTGTCCAGAGTAACAGCAATATGATCAATGGCTGATTTCTCATCAGAAACTATGGAGGGAAGAAGGTGGTGGAATGGCATATTCAAAGTGTGAAAACAAACAAAAAAATTGTTAGCCAAGAATGAAGGAAAACTAAAAACATTACAGATCAAGAAAGACTGAAAGAATCTGGGGCTAGTACAGCTTATTTAGAAGAAATACCAAGAGAAGTCCTTTAGGTTGAAAGGAAATGTCAGATGGTAATTCAAATTCACAGAAAAAAATGAAGAGTACCAGAAATGGTAAATATGTAGATGAATATAAAAAGCTCTATAAAAGTATTACTTTCCCTTTCCTTCCCTTAACTTCTTTTAAAAACATAAGATTGTATAAAGCAATAATTTTAACAGTATATTGTTGTATGTTATAACACAACATATGTCAACATATATTGATGAAATACATGACAATAATAGCACAAAACAGGGAGAAGAAAATTGAACTATGTTGGAGTAAAGTTTCTATATTTTACCAAAATTGTTAGCAGTAATGAAAAATAGATGGTAATAAGTTGGTATGCATACTGTAGTCCCTAGGGTAACCAATAAGAAAGTAACTCTAAAAATTAGTTTAAAAATTAACAGAGGAATTAAAATGGCACATGAAAAGTATTTACCTAACTCAAAAGAAGGCAGCACAGGAGAAAAGAAGGGGTAAAGACATGAGACATAGAAAACAACTAAGAAAACAGCACCCACAGGAAATTTAAAAATTGCATTAAGTGTGAATGGACTAAACAGACCAAATAAAAGGCAGAGATTGTCAGACTGGACAGTAATACGATCAATGGCTGATTTCTCATCAAAAATTATGGAGGGAAGAAGGTGGTGGAATGGCATATTCAAAGTGTGGGAACAACCCAAACATATACTCTCTAGAAGAGGTACATTTTAGTTCAAATATACAAATATGTTGAAAATAAAAGGATAGAAAAAGATATACATGCAAACAGTAACCATAACAGAGCTAGAAAAAGCCATACATGCAAATATTAACCATAACAGAGCTGGAGTAGGTAAAAAAAAAACTGGGGGAGACAGGGTCTCATTCTGTCACCCAGGCTGGAGTGCAGTGGTGTAATCATGGCTTTCTGCAGCCTCAACCTCCCATGCTCAAGTGATCCTCCCTCCTCAGCCTCTCAAGCAGCTAGGACTACAGGTGTACACAACCATGCCTAGCTAATTTTAAAAATTTTTTGTAGAGACGGGGTCTCCCTATGCTTCCCAGGATGGTCTCAAACTCCTGGGCACAAACAATCCTCCTGCCTTGGCCTCCCAAAGTGCTGGGATTACAGGCATGAGCCACCACACCCAACTTGGAATAGGTAAATTAATGTCAGATAAAATAGACTTTAAGACAAGAAATATTGTCAAAGACAAAGAGGAAGGTTTCACAATGATAAATATGTCAGTATCTCAGAAATATGTATCAGTTATAAATAAATATGCTTATAACAACAAAGTCCCAAAATACATGAAGCAAAAATTGGCAGAATTAAAAGAAGAAATAGACAAATCAACAAAAATAGTTGGGGATTTCAATACTCCACTCCCTCTCAATAACTGATAGAACAATTAAAAAGAAAACCAGCAAGGACACAGAAGACTTGAACAACGCCACCACCAACTTGACCTAACTGACATTTATAGAACATTCCACCCAGAAGACCACACAATGTTTTCAAATGAATGTGGAAATACAAAGGAATATTATGAACAACTTTACATCAACAGATCAGACAATTTCAATGAAGTTCCTAAAAAGACACAAATTATCAAAACTGATTTGATAAGAATAGAAAATCTGAATAGACTTACAACCAGTAAACCAAAAAAAAAAAATTAACTAAACTAAGGCGTAACAAGTTAAAAAAAAAAACAAACTGATTAATTTGAAATCTTCCCGCAAAGAAAAGCCCAGGCCCATATGACTTTAGCGGTAAGTTTTGTCAAATATTTAAAGAAATAATATCAAAACTTCACAAACTTTTTCAAAAAAAAAATTAAAGGAGAAAAACTTCTCTACTTATTCTCTGACAGCAATATTTTCCCTGATACCAAAACCAAAAACATCACAGAAAATAACAGACCTTTATACCTCATAAACATAAGATTCAAAAATCCTTAAAATATCAGCAAACCAAAACCAACAACATATAAATATAGGTAGAATTTTCCCCAGGAATGCAAGGTTGGTTTAACATCTGAAAATCAACTAATTTTGACCCCCTTAATAGATACACAAAAAGAATTTGTCAAAATCCAATACCTATTCATGGAAAAACTCTCAATAAACTAAAAATGGCAGAGAACTTCTCTACCTGATAAAGACCATCTCTGAAACCTCACAGCTAACATCATATGGTGAAAGACTGAACACTTTTCCTCTAAGGTCAAGAACAAAGCACCTCTCCTCTTCAAAATTATTCTGAAAGTTCCAGTTAGTAGAAAAAGAAATAAAAATGCTTCAAGAGGCCAAGGTGGGAGGATCATTTGAGTCCAGGAGTTCAAGATCAGCCTCAGTAACATAGAAAACCTTGTCTCTACAAAAACATAAACAACAACAACAACAACAACAAAATTATTTTGGCATAATGGCACACGTCCGTAGTCCCAAACACTTGGGAGGCTGTGGTTGAGAAGATCACCTGAGCCCAGGAATTCGAGGCTTCAGTGAGCTATGATCACACCACTGCACTCCAGCTTGGGCAACAGAGCAAGACCCTGTCTCTGAAAATAAAAAATAAAATAAAATAAAAATTCAATGGAATAGAATTGAGAGTCCAGAAATAAACTTTTTCATTTATGATTCCAATAAAATGTAATGCAGAAAAGATAGTCTTTTTCAAAAACATGTATACAGAAAAACAAGCTCTGACCCTCAGACACCATACAGATATTAGCTGAAATTGGACAACAGGCCTAAGTGCAAGAGCTAAGGCTAAATGTACTAAAAGGAAACAGAAGAAAATCTTTGTGGCCTTGGGTTAGGCAAATGATTCCTAAATATGACACCCAAAACATGCTCCATAAAAGAAAAAAGATGATAAATTGGACTTTATAATAAGTTAAAAAACTTTTGTGCTCCAAAAAGATACCATCAAGAAAATGAAAGACAAGCTCCAGAGTGGGATAAGAGATCAGAAATTACATTTCTGATAAAGGACTTGTATCCAGAACATATACAGAACTCACAATAATTCTGAATAATTTTGAAACTCAATAATAAGACAAATCCATTAAATATGGGCAAAAAATCTGAATAGATATTTTATCAAAGAAGAAATATGAATGCGTAATGAGCACATGAAAAGATGTTCAACTTCATCGGTCATTGGGAAAATGCAAATTTAAACCACATGGGACACCACTACACATCCGCCTGAAGATCTGTAATAAAAAGACTGACAATAGCAGGTGGTGAGAGACACGCAGGGGCTGGAACCCTCACATGTTGCTGGTGGGAATGTAACACGGTCCAGCCAGTTTGAAAAACTGTTTGGCAGCTTGTTAAAAACTTAAATATGGCTGGTTGTGGTGGCTCACACCTGTAATCCCAGCACTTTGGGAGGCCAAGGCAGATGGATCTCTTGAGGTCAGGAGTTCAAGACCAGCCTGGCCAACATGGCAAGACCCAGTTTCTACCACAAATACAAAATTTAGCTGGGCATGGTGATGCATGCCTATAATCGCAGCTACTCTGGAGGCTGAGGCAGGAGAATCACTTGAGCCTGGGAGGCAGAGGTTGCAGTGAGCCAAGATCAAGCCACTGCAGTCCAGCCTGGGTGACAGTGAGACTCCATCTCAAGAAAAAGAAAACAAATTAAATATGAACTTAACAGACGAACTCTACTTCCAGGAAGCTGCCCAGTTTGTGCACGAATGTTCACGGTGGCATTACTCATACTGGCCCCACACTGGATACATATGCTCTGCATATGTTTTGGATAATGGATAAATAAAACTTGGTCTAGCAATATAACAAAATACTATTCAGCAATAAAAACCAAAAACTGACACAGTTGACAAGATGATTGAACCTCAAAAACATGACACTAAGTGTTAGAATCCAGATGCAAAAGCCTGCCTGTTGCAGGATCCTATTGATGCAAATGTCCATTAAATGTAAATCCACAGGCCGGGTGGGGTGGCCCATGCCTATAATCCCAGCTCTTTGGGAGGCCAAGGGGTGTGGATCAGGAGTTCGAGACCAGCCTGGCCAACATGGTGAAACCCTGTCTCTACTAAAAGCACAAAAACTACCCAGGCATGGTGGTGGGCGCCTGTAATCCCAGCTACTCAAGAGGCTGAGGCAGAAGAATCATTTGAATCCAGGAGGGGGAGGTTGCCGTGAGCCGAGATCGCACCACCGCACTCCAGCCTGGGCAATAGAGTGAGACTTGGTCTCAAAAAAAATTGTAAATCCACGGACAGAGTTCAGATCAGTGCCTGGGGGTGGGGCGGGGGGTGCTGACTACAGTTGGGCATGAAAATGTTCTACAGCTGGTTTGTAGTCATGGCTGTGCAACTCTGTGAATGCACAAATACCACTGTCTGGTACCCTTGCAATGGGCGTGCAGATGGACAGTGGAAGGCACGCTGACGGTGTCAGCGCACAGGATACCACTGTAAAGCTGCTCAGGAAGAAAGGAGAGGCAAGCTCACGCAAAGGAAACAAGTACAGCACAGCCGCTGCCCCTTTCAGCATCATCCCCCAGGTGACCAGTCTTCTTGTCCTGAGGGTGGCGAGAACCAGAATGACTTTACCAGCCCCCAAGACTATCCGCGTCTTGACCATCCTGCCACACTTGATTTTCACGCAAAACAGGATCTCCCCATGACCTTGGGGTACCTTCCCAAAAATCGAACACAGAATTTGTTCCCCTACATGATCTGCCTTGGACACTCCCTCCAAGGGGTGTTCCAGCACTGCCCTGGGCCCACGGACCCATTCTGGTCAGAATGAGCCAGAGTGCACAAGGCAAGCCCAGGCTACTCCCAGGATAACATCTGCTTTGCTTTCGTATCCAGACCACGGAGCCCAGCATCGGAGAATGTCCACTGGGTGGGTGAATGAATTAATCAATGAATCAACACTTTCGATAAGTAACTCCTATGTCCCGACTTCATGGTCATGTTTAATGAACTGTGCACCTGCACACAGGTGCACTCAGGGGCACACACACCCTCTTCTGCTCCCCGTTTCATCTCTGCCCCTGCCCTCTCCCTTCTTCAAGGATGGTGATCTGGGTGCCAGGGCCCTATGGTGGACGGGACAGGGCAGCTGTGACCCTGCACAATGGGGCTTTCAGAAGAGTGGGGGGTACCACACCCACAACAGCTGATGGTGCCAAGGACAGGGGCAGAGTCACAGCAGGGAGTCACTATTGGAGTGTGGCTAGGGAGGAGGTGGAAGGAACCCTTGTTCTGAGCACAATGACAGGTAGCACCATGGCATCCAGGCTGTGCCGATGCCCCACAAATGCCACCCCGCTTGGTGGGACTCACCCCAGCAGACAGCAGTTAGCATCTCCAGTGCACAGGTGCGAACATGAGGCTTGCAGGAACCCTCTGTTTCCCTCACCATATCCTCCCCAGGAGAGCTCGGTGGGGATGGGGCTGAGGCAGCAGCCTGGGCTTCAGTTTCTCCTCCTACCTCAACCTCCAGGGAACATTCCTGTGGATTCCCTCAGCCAGCCTGCTGCAGGGGACCTCAGAGTAGACCCCGGGACTGTCCTCTAGGTCCCAGGCCCAGAGCATCTTGCCCACGGTTCAGCTGGTCAGGCCAGGCACTCCCAGGCTGGGGGAAGTCCCAGAGCCTCCTGCAGGGAGGGGGATGTGCAGCCGCGATGGTTCCGGCACAGTGGACCCAGGCCTGGGCTGTAGCTATGCGTCCCCCCACCCCCCGTCACCAGCTGGACCCTGGCAGGGTACAGAGCCCTAGTTGCTCTTTTGTCAAATGGAGGCCATGGGTGGTCGTGTGTGCGTGTGTGTGTGTGTACATGAGGGGTGGGCTCTAGCTGAGCAGGTGCCAATATCCCTGTAAGACGTACATAATCATTAGTGTGTAACTCAGGGTCACACAGCCCAACGGAGGTGATGGGAGATGGGGATCAGGGTTCCCAGGCCTCTCCTCTCCTCTGCCCACACCAAGGCCAGGTCCTTGGGGTGTGCACTCCTGGGAGCACAGGCCAGCCCCTGACATCACCACTCTGGCATCACCCATGCTCCAAATCCCAACTTGCAGTGTGTCCACGCAATGCCCACACCCCACACTCCCGATTTCACTACTGTGCCAAATACTCCCTCACTCGCTAAGCCGGGTGGTCACTGAGACCGTCGCGGGGGGCGGGGGTGCCCTGGTACCCACACGGACAGGCGGAGGCACAGTGAGAGCCGAGGCTCAGGGGCCACACCCATGACTGCTGGGGCCGGGCAAGGGCAGCGGGGCTGAGGTTGGTGGTGGGTGCAGGAAGAGGACGCCGGAGGAGGCTTGGGGGCAGTCTGGGCACTGTGGGAGGTGCTGAGGCTGTTTACCGACCTTTCTGTAAAATGTGGGGTGGGAGCCCAGGGGTGTCTGAGACAGGCTATGCTGGGTTCTGGCACACGTGAGTTGTGAGCCTGAACCACATTACTTCCCCACTCCATGCCTCGGCCTTCTGGTCTGTGAAATGGGCACACAGCACCTCCCTCCGGTCTGTCGGAAGATTTCCAGGGGTGTGGGCCTTACCCACAACCGGCATGCAGGGCGCAGGGTGGGGCAGAAGAGCTGCTCTGAGCCCAGGTGTGGGGTGTGAGGCTCAGGTGCCCTAGGCGGTCATGGTGGGACGGGAGCTGAGGTCCCATGTTGGCACAGGCTGCACTCCAGGACCCCATGGTGTGTGTCTGCATGCACCTGTGCCTGTGCACACCTGGGCATGCCTCCCCAGTGTGTGTGGGAGCACGGGGGCACGCACACTGTGCATGGGGAGGGCACAGGTGCCCAGGGCTGGGAGCTGCCTGTTCAGCCGAGTCCCCTTGGTCCCTGACTGGTGTGGACTCGGGCACGGGAACACTGGATTTCTGGTGAGTTGTTTCTCTGAAAAGCTGTCTCTGGAGACTCACAGCCCTCAGATGTAGCATGCTCTTGCTCCGTGGGGACAATGTAATGAAGGAACAAAAATAAGCCCGGATGTCTGTCAGACAGCAAACACCTCAGGGGCCTGACTCTCTTCCTGACGTCCCTCCCCGCCTACCCCAAGGACAGGGGAGCCAGCCGCTCCCAGACCCACCAGGAGCCCGCAGGAGCTCCACAGTCTCCCTGCATCTCAGAGCCTCCATCCGCTCGATTGAATTTGCAAAAAAAAAAAGAGAAAAAGCAGACAACAAATTCATTTTACAGAACCTAACCCTCAGACTGAAGGAAATTCACATCAGAGCCACGACCATTCATGAACCCACATCGGCTGCCCACTATGGTGCCTGAGAGGTGAAAGGGGTGGGCGGGGCCAGGAGGGTGTGCATACACCTCTATCCACACAGACACTCATCTACACACGTGTGCGCTCATGCATGTGACAACACTCCTGTATTCACAGACACGAATCTACATGCACACACTTGTGAACGTTCGCACACACATGTGCACACTCCTCTATTCACACAGGCAGTAATCTACACGCACACACATGTGAACACGTGTGCCTGCTCCCGTATTCACTCGGACACCCATCTGCACCCAGAGCCACACGCAAACGAAGATCTGAGAATCCCGTCTCCTGGAGGAAGCCGGATGCCAGATACCTGAAGAATGGGCCCTGAGCTCCACTTTTGTGGGCACCCTGAGGGGTTCTGTGCCAAGCTGACCCCGCTGTTTCATACCAGTCCATTGTGAGGGGTTTATCTCCCCCAGAACACAGCTCTGAAATGCTAATGGCTGTCAAAGGGAAGCAAGACTTGCTTTGCACAACCTTCCTCTCCACAGGACCGCCTCCCTCATTTCCTAATGAGTATAAATAGGAAAATAGGTTTTGCCTTACAGAGTATTTTTCTCCATAGGAATGTAGCTCCAATTTCTAAGCACTGTCAAAACAGAAGTTACAGCCTCCCTGTCTCTCCGTTGCCAGCGTCGTCACCCAGTATGGGCTACCCTCACAGCTCTCAGACGTCGGCAGTCCCCTGTGTGGCTTATTCCCTTGTGTGCCCCTAAAAACCCTTTCTCCATCGACACCAGACGGATCCTTTAAAGCCAGCCTGGTCTCTCAGCTGCTGCAAACTCCCCAGAGACTTCCTGAAGCAATCCGAGCACTATCCAACTCTTCCCAAGAGCTCTGACACGGGAGCAGCCCGGACCCTGGGGCCTCTCCCGCTCACCTCTCAGCCCCCACGGCCAGCTGCACTGGCCTTGCCTTTTACCCACACAAAGCATGTCTCAACTGCAGGGTCTCTGCACCTGCTCTCCCTTCCCCAGCATCCTCCTTCCCTGCCTCTTTGCATGGCAGGGCACAGAGGGACGCAGGGACCAAAGCTGCGCCCCATCCAGGATCCAGGGCTACAAGTCTGAGGGTCCTGCAGGGCAAATCAGAAGGGCTGGGGATTCTGCTAGGAGCAGTGGCTTTGCCCTTTCCAGAACTGGTGTCAGCCATTTACACTCCCCACAGCCATCCGCCCACCCCTGCGCCCCAGCCGAGGCTCCGGGAAGGGAAGGGAAGGGACCCACTTCAGGTCATGCCGAACACCAGAGGCTCCCCAACCCGGATCACCCCGTGATCTACAGCCAGGCCCTTCCACCACTTCCACAGAACAGAAAGATGCAGGGACAGTCCCTCCGTGAGGAAGGCAGAGGCCAGGCCCTTCCACGGCTTCTGCTGGGCAGACAGACACAGGGACGGTCCCTCGGTGAGGAGGGCAGAGGCCTTAGTGCAGGCTCCCCTCAGGCAGGGAGACAACAGACTGGGGGGCCCTCTTCAGGAGCCACAACAAACCAGGGGGTTCGAGATTTCCAGGAAACACTGTCGCCCTGGGAACAGAAGCCAGGGTGCCCTGGAGCCACTACCACCACCCTCCGGGCAGAGACAGGCACTTGGCTAATGCCATCTCCCTTGGGATCTGGTCTAGGAACCAGCTGCCACCTTCCAGACGTGTCTGGGAAGCATCCCAGTGCCCCTCCCAGCCAGTCTCCGTCGGTCAGCCTCTGACCAGTGGGGGGCCAGGCAGGAGCCACAGCACAGCCCAGAGTCCAGGCCCAGGAGACACATCCTGAGGGTCCCCAGCCCCTTGGGCTTCTAGGGAGGCCGTGGAGGTCAAGATGGTGGTGAGGGAGCCAAGCACTGGCTGCCCCTTCACGCAACCCTGGCGGGGCATCTATGTCGTGGGTATTTCCGGGACACCTTCCCAGCCACTACTTCGGGCTCTGTCTCAACAGTGCAGGACTGTGAAGGCGCACAGCTGTCCTTGACTCGTCCCTCCAGGCCAGTGCTGCCTCACTGTGTGCTCTGCAAAGCCCTCTCCCTGCAGTGCCTCCTGTGCACCAGCCAAGGGTCTGGGGAGCCCCCCGATGGCCCCCCATTTCCAGACCCCGCTCCTGGCTCCGGAAGTCGGCCGGGATTCTCATCCACGTAGGGCGGGCACATGGCTGGCTGTGTTTGTATCTGTGTTTATTAAACTAGACGGAGTTAATGACTAAGAGGTGCCTGAGTTTGATCCTGCTGAAAATAAGACTCAGATCTGTCAGTAAACATGGGGGAGCCTCCACGCTGTCAATCATCTCCTGGGGTTTCCATCCCAGGCAGGATTCCACCTGGACCCAACCCAACAGCCTCCAAATGTCAGGGCAGCAATGCTGGGGTGTGCACCTGTCACATGGACAGACCCCCAAGCCCTCGGTCACCACCCGGCCACATGTCCAGCGCCGGTGAGAAGCTCTCAGTACGATCGGTGCTCTGTGACAAGCCCTCTGACAGAAGTCACCACCGGAGGTGGTGGACAGCAAAGAGATGCGCCTCTGTGGCGTGGGGTCCTAGAGCGGGTAGTGGGCCACAGGAGGTCTGGGGGTATGCAGGGGTGGAAATTGGCTTCCCAGACAAGCCAGTTCACCTCTACGCCATGGGCTTCATGGTCCCCATCGGTAAGGCCAGGGGCACTCTCCCAGCTGAGGTCGGACATGAGGTGTGGGCAGCCCAGCGTGGGAGCAGGGCTGAGCCCAGATACCGCTGCCTGCAAGCCTCAGTGGCTTGCGGCCACTGCCCTGTCTGGGCCTCAGTGTCCCTATCTTTTAAAATTCAGATATTGAATTGGAGGCTCTAGCAAACACAGTGACTGGTGACGGATGGCTGGGCTGGGCCGAAGGACATTTCCCGCCCGGCTGCGCCTCCTCTGTCCCCACCCCTCCCTCAGAAGCCCAGAGCTCGGTATCCCAATATACCCCAGCCTCATGCAGGGGCACTGGGCACAACCCATGGGGAGGCAAGGCCCTGTCCTTTCCACCAGTCTCTCCCACTGTGGCTGCCTGAGTCTGTCCCGGAACTGATGGAGGAAGACATCAGGGCAAACACCGCGGGCAGGGGGTCATCGTCCACTGTCAAGGCCTCTCTCCCCACCCGCCTCATGGCTCCGGGGGCCTCACACCTGCCCTTCCGCTGCCTCTCCTGCCCGGATGCCCACCTCTTCCTGTGGGGTTATCTAAATGCTGCCCACCTTACGGGGGCCAGTCAGACCCCTCCTCCTCAGCCCCAAAGAGGAGCTTGGGTCCGGCTCACAGCGGAGGGGAGCCTGGAAGCCGTGAGTGCGGAGGAACTCACTGCTGGGCAGAAGGGAGGCGACTGGGGCTGAGTAACCGAGATCCTGAGACTCCAGGGTCTCCTACCACAGAACAGCCCCAGGAGTCCTGGCCACGTGGGTGGGGGAGGGCGGTGTGGACCGGCCTCCATGACTCAGTTTCCCCACTGGCTCCTGTGCACCCCCATGGCCAGAAGCAGGAAGCAGAGGAGTGGTCCTCTCTGCCTCAGTTTCCCCATCGGCTCCTGTGCACCCCCCATGGCCCGGAGCACAGAGCAGAGGAGTGGTCCTCGCCGCCTGACTCAGTTTCCCCACTGGCTCCTGTGCACCCCCCCATGGCCCAGAGCAGGGAGCAGAGCAGTGGTCCTCGCCACCTGACTCTGTTTCCCCACTGGCTCCCGCGCACCCCCATGGCCTGGAGCAGGGAGTGGAGGAGTAGTCCTCTCTGCCTCCCCTCTGAAGGTCCCTCAAGCCCTGCTGGACCCCCCACCGCCTCAGCCTGGGTTCCAGCTCTTCTCCAAGACCAAGACCCTGGCTGCCCCAGGACGGGGCAGGTGCCCTACAGGTGCGGAGGCCTAGTCCAGCTATAGCTCCAGCTCACTCGCTGTGTGACCTCAGGCGACGCTGGACCCTTCAGGAAAATGGGACTGGACCGGCTGATCTCCGTGGGAAAGGAGGCGCATTTATTTGTGAGACCATTGTCTTTCCATCTGGGGATGCCCGTTCCAAGGCAGCCGAGCTCCTCCGGGCTTTGTCCCAGGCTCCAGGTAGGGCACACAGTCCGCCCTCCTTTGCCATCAGTGCTCCCAGGGTGCTCTCTCCACCTCCTGCCCTCCCTCCCCGAGAGGCTGGAAGAGGTGGGACAGAGCCAGGTCTCAATCCACCAGCCTTGGGAAGGGGATGTCGGGGGGAGGTGAGGAGCTGTGGTGCTGGATGCGAGTGGCCGTAGCTGCCCCCCCCCCCCCCCCCGCTTCCTGTTCACTGTTGGTGGTGTCGCCGACTGGCTCAGGGTGCACGGGGATGAGGGGAGGCAGCAGCCCCCAACAACCAAGACTTCTCACCCTGCTGGAATTTCCTGACCTGAACCAACGTAACAGGACACAGACACCGGACACAGGACCCCTCCACCACCCTCTCTGGCCCCACCCCGCTCTGGGCCTCAGTCTCCCCATCTGCACAGCAGGTGCTGGAATGGAGGGCGCCATCATCCACCACACTGGCTCCACCACCAGCCACCCCCACAAAGACCCACCCAAGGCCACTTGACATCCGAGCTTGTGCTGGAAGAAACCAAATCCAGAACAAAACAAAAAAGAGCGAGCGAGGGGCGGGGAGCTGGAGAGATGACAAATGTATCCAGTGTCCGCGGCAATGCCACCATCCGCTCCAGGTTCACATCCGGAAATTTATGGCCTCGTCACCCGGCCCTGGAGATCTATCGCCTGTCACTCACTTGCATTTTTAATCCTGCCCCCACCAGCCCCCTCGTGTATTTATGCACCACCCAACCGGGCATCTCCAGGGCCTGCCTGTTTCTTTCTTGTGAAGATATATGAACACCCCAAGTCCAAGCACCTCTGCTCATAAATTTCCTCCAATGCGATGGCGTCTGAGTCTGGCATGGAGAAACAGAGTCCCCTACCAAAATGGTGACTGGGCTTGTTAGGGGGTAGGGATCCTGGGGTGGGGGCTCTGACCCCAGGGGAACCTTAGAAGAAGGCTTTCCTGAATGCTTAGAAAATTCTGCCAAAATCTCGAGCTGATGGGTGTGTGCTGGAAACAGACAGAGACAGCCACCAACATGGGACCCAGGCAGCCACTCCAATTTTACCCCATTGATCCCAGGCACTGTGGTCATATTTTAGTCCCATTAATTTTTCTCTTCTGGAGAGCGGGTGAAGCCTACAAGTATACATTTAGGGTGAAAATATTCAAATGTCGGGGTCCAAGAGAGGCAGCTACTCCAGGCTCTAGCCCTGGGCTCTCACTGGGGCCCCAGACACCTGTTTCTTGGTGGGGACTGTGGTAGGGAGGTGGAGGAGCAGCAGCCTCTCCCTGGCCCAGGTGTGGGGAACCTGCCTCCAAAGACTCTTTGAAAAATCAGTGCTTTCCAGTGGCAGCCCCGGGGCACGGTGGGGAAGGGATGCCGCCCTCCCTCCCTTCCTCTGGTCCCGGGTGCAGGTGCCCACCACATTCCTGCACCCCTACCCCAGACTTACCAGGCCTCAGGAGTGTGGCTCTGGTTCAGGTGCCCACTGGTTTTTCTGGGAGTCAGGAGCTGCCTGCTGGGCCTGCTGTATCATCCTGAATTATACGCACAGAGCAGGCCTGCTTCTGTGGCGGAGGAGAAGGGGGCTGCACAGCTGGCTGGAGGATGGGGGAGGGGCATGGCCCCCAACCTTTGACTTGGAGACCCCCAGGTCTTCTGTGACCACCATATGCCCAGGAAAATGAGGGACACAAGTGCTGGAGTCCTGGCTGGACTCCAAACCCCCTCAAATCCAGGTGAGGGGGATGACTTGCTCCCATGCACGGCCCTCTGGAGTGTGTCCCCCCACCTTTGGTGGAGTGGGGTGCAAACCTGGGCTGGGTCCTGTGAGCCAGTTTTCTCAATGCTTGTTCAATTAAAAGGTGGCAGGGGCAGGGACCCGGGGGAAGGAGGTCAGGGGCCAGCCAGGCACAGAAGAGGAGCATGTTGGTGCTTTTCAAGCAACCTATGTCCCACTCAGTGGGGTTTCCCCCAAGGCTGGGTGCAAGTTGAAGACCTCTTTGGAGGCTGGGGGTCTCTCTAGGGGGCAGCCCCTCAGAGAGGCAATGTGGGGAGATTTGCCATTTATATCTGCTCCTGGCTCCCAGTCCCTCCACAGTTTCTGTCTCCAGGCTCTCCGCACAGCCCTTAGCCCAATCGAGGGAGTGAGCGGCAGAGCCAGCCCACCCAAGACAGGGTCCAAAGAGGCCTCACTCTGGGTGTGCAGGAAGGGAAAGTGCTGGCACGGAGGCTTTTGGGGGACATGTACACCTGGCTCGGCCCGGCCTCCACCCTTTCTGCTACGCCTTCGTTTCTTCCAGAAGGCATTATCAGCCTATCCCCATTTCACAGGTGTGGAAACTGAGGCTCTGAGATTCACCTGCCCCAAGGTCACACAGCTGAGACCTGGAAAAGCCTGACTTTCATCTCAGAGGCTGTCGTTTTTATGGGGGTGGGGTGCGGTAACGGCAGGCAGTGCCCCCCGCCCCACCCTCAGCATCAAGCAGGTGACCTGCGGGTTTCAAAGGATGGAAATAGGGGCGCTTGTCTTTAGAGGCAGGTCGGGGCACGGAGGCTTGGCAGCCTCCTCCCATCCCCCCCCCAAAGGAACGACGACGAGGATGGGCTTCAGGTGGGGCGAGGGGTGGGGAGCACCCAGTAAGTTCAGTTCGGAGCGAAGCCCCCCCCCCCCCGCCGCGCCAGGGGTTGGACTCAGGGGCTGGTACCAGGAATGTGACCCCTCCGCGTGCGTGGCTGGACGGTCCCCGCGCCGAGCGAGGAGGCTCGCAGCGTCTGGGGGAGGGCGGCCCAGTTGGGAGGGCTGTGGGAGTCCGGGGAGGGGTCAGCGACTCAGCCAGGAGGTGAGGACAGCCCCCTGGTTTCCGGGAAGGGCAGGGGACCGCGTTTTGGGGGCGCGGGGCGGGGTGCGGACTGCGAAGGGGGACGGAGGGGAGAGAGGAGCTGGGGAAGGTACCTCTCGGAGGGACGGGGCAGCGTGCGGGCTGCGGCAGCGACCCCAACCCGGGCCCCTGGGCTCTGTCGGGCTGAACCTGCGCCCGCTCCGCCGCCGCCAAGTTCCTCCAACTTTGCCCGCTGCGCTCGGATCGCGCGCCGGGCCTGGGGGCGCAGCAGGGGCCGGGGGCGCACGCCGCGCACTCGGGGACGCCCGGGGTTCGAGGTGGCGGGGGGCTTGGCCGCGCCGCTCCCCGGGAGTGATACGGGTCCCAAGTCCCCCAGGTTCAGCGCCCGGCCGTGCTCGCCGCTTACCTGCCCGCCCGGCCTCGGTTCCGGGGCTGCGCCCGCCGCCGCCGCCGTCCTTCAAGCTCTAACTTCGCTCCCGGGATTGAAATTCCTCCCCAGCTTCGCCCATCGATCTGCGCGCGCGGCCCCGCCCCTTGCCGCGCGGCCGGGGGGGAATTCAAGCTCGCCCTGCCCCCGCCCGCCCCCCTTCCCTCCTTCCCTCCCTCCCTCTCGCCTTCCCTCCCTCCCTCGCTCCCTCGCTCCCTCGCTCCCTCGCCCGCCTGCGCGCTCCCTTCCACCCCCTCTTCCTCCGGCGCGAGTCCGGCTCGGAGCCTCTGGCCCTCCCCTTCTCTCCCCGGCCTCCGGAGCCCCTGCTCTCCTCGGCTCCCCGCGACGCCCCGCTCTTTCCCTCTCCCGGCGACGCGCAGGGGCTGGGGGAGGAGGGGAGGTCCTAGAAAGCGCAGGGGGCGTCCTCGCGGTCCCGTTCCCGGCCCTCTCCGCCCACATCTAAAAGGTGGTGGGGGGAGTGGGGGCGACAGCTGTTGGCTGAACGAGCCACCCGCGACTCCCACCACCTCAAGCAAAGCCAAGGTGTTCTCAGGTCCTCCCGTCTGTCCGCCCCTTATCCGGGAGGGCAGGGACCTAGGGGCAGAGAACGCGGGGCGCAAGCCGGGCCTCGCTTCCTTCCTTCATTCACTCCAACCACTGGGAGGACTTAAGGGGATTCTCGAGCACTCTTCGGCTCAGTCTCACCCTGACAACCTGCCTGTGCAGAAGCCCCCGTCCGCATGTTACAGGAAGGGAAACTGAGTCAAGAGAGGCCGAGAGTCTCGCCCCACACAGCGCGTCGGAGGCAGAGCCCCAGGGGCAGCCTGGACTCCGGTAGGAGCCCTCGAGACTCCATGCTTGGGCCGGGCAGGCCCCGGAGGTGCCTGGACAAGCCCGCGTTCCAGAACGGCCGGCGCCTGGGGGCCCTCTCCAGTCCCCGCGTAGCCCGCGCGCCCCCGCCGGCGCCCCCTCCCCGCTTCCTGTCCCCCGCCCGCCTCTGGTTCCCGGCCTCAGTACCCCCGGCACGCTCTCCGCTCGCCGCCAGCAGCTGGGCAATTCAACGAGCATACAAAAGAGTTGACTCAATTCAAAGGCAGCAAATCAAGATAAATCCTATAATGTGTGGGGACCGGAGAGGGAATGTGAATGAACGCCCACGGCGCCGTTCAGTCCTATATGGACCGGCCTAGCCCGGCTGCAGGGCCTGACACGCCTGGGTCCTAGGGTTCTCCAGGAGCCAGAATCGGGGAGTGGGCTCCGAGCTGCCTTGGCTCCCAGGCCTCCAGAACTGGCCCGAATTTAGGAAGGTAGAGCTTGTGGCCTCCTTTGGCTGGCTGGGTGGGGCTCCCGTGATGGGGGTGCAGAGCCTTGAAGGGGAGTGCTAGGACAAAAACCAGTGTCCCCACGATTTCATGCAAGTACTGGGGGGGCAGGGGACCTGGAAACCCAGCACAGCCCCAGGGGCCAGCAGGAAGAGCACCGGTGGTTTGGAACACCTAAGCTCTGGCCTTTCTCCTTCTGCCCCGACCTGGACCACGGTCAGAGCCAGGCCGCAGGCCAAGAGCAGGTCCTTGTTTACCCACCAGATAGATACTGCAAGCCTGAGATGTGCCAGGCCTGGGCCTGTGGAAGGAGGCCGGCGGTGAAAGGGGCACCCTCTCCTCCCTGCCTGTCTGTGAGGTCTCCCCAGCGGCAGCTCCACTAGGGAGAAGCTGGTCGGCCCCCAGAGCTTCCTTGGTCGGGCTTGGAAGGTCCCGGTAAGGTACCCTCCAGCTTCTGGCCTGGCCAGCCCTGTGCAGATGACCACCGGCCCAGCCTGTCCATTCCGCCTGCCAAACATAAACCCCAAGAGAGGTACTGGTTCCCCATTTCCAGCAGGTTCCCCCAGGCCCTGTGCTGGCCAAGCGCAGCCGAAGCTCTGGAAGGAACCTCCTTGGCCTTCGCAGGTGTCCCCCGTGTGCCCTGCGCTGTGCTGGGCGCCTGCCCAGAGGAGTCGCACCAGGACGTCCTGCTACTTCCCAAGAGCAGGCATTATGAGCCCATTTCCTCGGGGTGCAAACTGAGGCCGGGGGCCTCTTCAGAGCGCCCTTGACCGGTACTGCCTGACCCCAGAGGTCAGTTCTGCGGCCACTCGGGGCTGAGATCCACGGAGAACTTCAGAGGTCAACTGGAGGGGCGGGTAGGGGTACGCGCGGGGGAGTGTGAGGCGTGATCCCGCAACCTGAGGAGCCAGGACCCCAGCAGAGAGCGAAACCTGGAGCTGGGGGAGGGGAGGGCAGAGGACTGGAGGCGGGGCTGCACGGCGGGGGTCGAGTCCTCGCGGCCGCCCCCCAACCCCGAGGGAAGGCTGCGCCGTCCGGCTGCGACCCAGTCCCCGGAGTCCCGGCCAGGCCGCCCCTCCCCCGTGGCCGCGCCGATTGGCGGCCTGCGTGTAAGTCATTAATTCTGTTACCGGGACGCGGGCGCCGCCGCCGCGAGGACATCTGTCCGGGGCCCAACGCCGCGCTCCACGCCCCCTGCCCCTCCCCCAGACCCAGAACCGAGGAGAGGACGGGACGCGGCGGTGAAGCCGAGAGGTTGGAAGCTGGAGGGCGGCGGAGTCCTGGAGTTAACGGGGAGGGGGGCGGGGCCGGCGCTGGCCCTGGGGACAAAGATCCCCACGCTGCCTGCGGACTGGGCTCTGCAGACACCGAGGCAGAAGAAGGACTCCGTATTCCTTGTCCCCCAGATCCTCAAATCCACTCAGGGTCTGACCTGAGTGTAGGGGTGGGGTGGGGGAGACCGAACCTTCCTGGGCCCTCGGGGCGCGCGAAGGCGACGCTGAATGGGGGACGTCGGGACGCTGCTTCCTCCCTGCACACGCCGCCCGAGCTGCATCCCTAAACGCTCCAGGAGCTTCGCGGGTGCCACCCACCCTCCACAGCCCCCGAGGCTGCCCTCAGCGACCTCCTCTCGCCCTCTGATGGGGCCGCAGGGGCGGGCGAATGTGTTGCGCTCGCCGTGGGTTGGGAGGAAGGGCTCGGATTGTAGGAAGTCCCTGCTCCTCCCTGGGCAGCCTGGCCCCGGGGACTCGCGCTCAGCCCGCGGCGGAGGACTTGGTCGGGAACGGTGCTGAGATTGCGCGGGTACGGACCAGGACCCTAACCGGGTGGTCACCTTGCAGTTTGGGAAGAGAAAAAGTTCCGGGGGGGCGACACCCCGAGATCGAAGAGGGGATAATGGGAGGAGAGCAGGCGGCAGGGAGGGAAGAGCGGCGGAAGCGGGCCAGGAGAGCTGGGGGTCCGCTCTGGGCCCCGGGGTCCCGCCCCACTCGGCAGCCCAGCCCAGCCCCACCGCGTCGGCTTCCCGGACCGGGAGAGGCTCGGGTCACCGACGCCTATTAATAGCCGCGAGCGGGTCCTTCCCGGGAGCTCCGCAGCGGCGGGCAGGCTAGCCCGGCCACCGGCTGGGGTGGGGGCGGGGGTCCCGTAACACCCCCTCCGGAGGCTCAAGCGGGCGGGGCGGGGCACTGCGCCCCCCAAGCAGCCTTTGCGAAGGCAAGGCACCCACAGCCTACTCCCTCCCCACCTCCGCCTCCAAGACCTGGTTTTAGATGAAGAGGGGTTCGTCTGTGGTTCAACTTGGGGCGCCGCGGCTACCCCAGCGCACTCAAAGGCGCGTCCAACCCCCTCCCCCTCTTTCTGCCCAGTCGGCTTTTTGCTCTCAGCGCGCTCGGTAAAGTTTCGGGGTCCCCGCGGCGCCTCCCTAGCCCTAGGGGTCCAGAGTCCTGGCCCTTCCAGCCGCGGCGTCGGGGAGGGAAGTTTGTCCGGCCCAGGCTCGGCGGCCGCGAACTTCGGGTGCGCCCGCCTCCGAACCCGGGTGGGTGGATGGGGACACCCCGGAACCGCGGGCCCCGAGCGCCGCATCCAGAGCCCCGCGGGCGGGGGGACTCGGCCCTGGCGCGGACTCTGAGGTCAGGGCACCCGGGATGGGGTGGCCCGGGCTGCAAGAGCCGCTGGGGACCCTGCGCTGACCTCCGCCGCCCCCTGAGAGAGTATCTTCTTCCCTGCCTCCCCCAGGGGCGGGGACCCTCCGATCCCGCAGCGGCGGCAGAGGGGTCCCCCGGCCCCGGACAGCCCCATGCACCGCAGGCTCCTTCTTACCTGGGCCGGGGTGCGGGCCCCGGGCTGGAGGCACGGTCGCGGGCGAGCAGAGCGCGCGCACCCAGGTTCCCCGAGCGCGGCGGCAGCGGCGGCGGTTTCCCCTCCTTCCTCCTCCTCTTCCTCCTCCGGGCTCGCTGGCTCCAGACAGCCCTCCTCCCCCTCCCGCCCTGCCGGCCCCTCCCGGAGCCCGCCCGGCTGGACTCGGCCTGCGACCCGGAGCCCAGCGGAGCCGGCGGGAGCCAGGCTGCGGCGCTCACTGCGTCAAGCGCGGGGCGAGCGCGGGGCGGCGGCGGCTGCGGGGACCGCGCGCTCGGAGCCCGGGGCTGGCCGGGCAGGCGGGGGAGCGGCGGCTCCGGCTCCGGCTCCGGCTCGGGCGCGGGCGCAGTGGCGGCGGCCGCGGCAGCGCCGAGGTTGTAGCACATTCTTTCTGAGCGTGATGGAAGGTTTCATGTGGGAGAGCGCGCGGGGAGGGTTGGGGAGGGGGCGGGGGCCGCGGCGGGGGCCGTAGGGGCAGGGGGCGGGGTCGCTGCCCGCACGTCGGTGGGCTAGGGGGTGGCCGGAGGGGGGTTCCGGAGGGCAAGTTCCTGGAGCCAGCCTCGGGGGCGGCGTGGGAAGCCGAGAGGCTGCCTCTCCCCCTCCTCCTGGCCCGCCCCGCGCGCCCCTTGCCTCCGCCCCGGGCCACCCAGCGGCTCCCAGGCTTCGGTTTGGAAGAGAAGCATCCGAAGGTCTGGGGGTCGGGACCCTGGGTGGCGCAGGGAGGTGGGCACCTGGGTGCGGACACGGCTGTGCTCCCACGCGCCCGGCAATCGAGTGGAAGTTGACCCCAAGTCAGACCCTGTGTGGGCGCGCGCGTCCGCGAGGGCCAAAGAACAGCCCGCAGAACGCGCGTTTGCTGGGCAGGGGGAGAGCGGGGCACTTGGGGGCGGGGAGGTGGAGCGAGAGGGTGGTCGGCCCCCAGGGGCCCCACGTCCCCAGGGACTCGCCCTCCCCTAAGGTCGCCGACCCCTCCCTCCTTTCCCTCGCCGTAGTGCGTCGCCCCCTGCCTTTCGGCCGGGAGGAGGGGGAGGCGTGGGAGCGGCCCGGCGCCTTCCGATTCCCGGAAGGTTCGGTTTAACGGATTTCCCTCTCCCCTTCTTGCGCCTCCCGAATCCCGGCGGATCCGAAGTCGCTCCCTCGGGCTCTAAGCCGAGGGGTCCCCCGCCGCTCCCTGGTGGTCCCGAGCCCTCGCCGAGCGGTCTCACGGCTTCCCAGGGCGTCTCCCACTCCCAACCGCCCCTTCCCCAGCCTGCGGCTTTTCGCGTGGGCTAAAAATTCCAAACCAGGCTCAAGAGCGCCCTCGCCGGGCTAAGCCCCCGCGCGCCGCTTCACGAACCCGCGGTGTGCGGTGTTGCGGAGCCTGGGACCCCCAGCGTGCGCTGGGCACGACCCTCTGGACGCCGCTGCCAGCGCCGCGCCCCGGCCAGGGAGCCCCACACCATCAAGAAGGCAGGGAGGGGGAGGGGAGGTGACTGCTGGAGGAGAGGGGGCAGCTCCCCGGGCGTCCTTCCTAGAGGAGGTCCCGGGACAGGGGTGGTAGGCCTCAGAGATCGCGCCCCGAGGATGGCCGAGCCGGGGATGGACGCGCGGGGCTCCCGTCCGGATGCGGGCCCAGCGGCTTCTCCACAGCCCAGAAACTACGTCCAGCCCGCGGGGCGGCCGCCCGCCCTCTGAGCTCCTGGCATCCGATCCTGAGCCTCCACCACACTTGTTCCTGCAGGATGGGGTTGGGGACACTGAGACCGTGATTCAGGCCAGGGCATGGAGGAAGTGCCACCACCTGCTCCCAAGATTGCTGGACACGAAGGGTGGAGGCCAAGGACGGAGCCCCTGCCTGCGGCTGTCCAGCCCTTAGTCCCTGCGCGGGGGCACCCGGACCTCCAGGGAACAGGGAGCCAGAGCGGGCAGAGCCCAGCCTGGGGGGGTCTCTTGCCTGATTCTTCAGGGAGGGGCCCGGCTCTGAAGCACGCAGTGGCCTAGGTGGGCACACAGCCCCTTTCTCTCACTTCCCCCCTCCCCTACTTGCGGGCCTGGAGAGTCCCGGACCTGGCTCCCTGGAGGAAGCTAGAAGAGAGGAGCTGTCCTGCGGGCCTTCCAGGGCGCTTAGGGATTTCAGCCCTGACTGACTCCCTCTGCAGCTCCTTCCAGTGCTCACATATGCCTTCCTGACCCGTGAGAGGGCAGGGCCCCTCACAGGGCCTGGCTGGCCTCGGGCTGCTGTGCCTCAAAAGCATGACACACCTCAGGCTGGGAATGGGTGACCCCAGGACAGACCCAAAGAGAAGAGGTGGGTTGGAGGCTATCTGTCTCTGGCCTCTTCTGGAGCCCTCTCCCCGGCCGCTATTTGCCTCTGTCAGAGGATATGTTTGTTCTCTCTCTCTCTCTCTCTCTCTCTCTCTCTCTCTCCCTCCCTCCCTCTCCCTCTCCCTCTCCCTCTCCCTCTCCTCCCCACCACTCCTTTTCTGTCTCTTTCCCTCTTCCTCTTCCTCTTCTTCTCCCCTGTCTCCCTTTCCTCCTCTCCTCTCTCCTTTTCTTCTCTGTCTTCCTCTCTTTCTCTCTGACATTCATCTCCTCCTGATCCCCCTCCCCCAGCAGACACAGGTACCCAGAGGCAGCCTATGTGGTGTAGACACGTTACAGCACATCCAGGGAAGACGCACATCCAGGGAAGACGCGTGTGGTTACCCACCCCAGCTCCCTCCACAAGCCTGTCCCCCACGTGAGGATGCCACAGCCTCACTGGGACAGGAAGACCTGGATCTCTCCCCACCCCATATCCCTCACTGTGGTTGTGCGGAGAGTTGCAAAGGCATCCTGCTTCACACACCCCCGAATTGCACACACCCCGCCCCACCCCAAGTAACCCTCATACACACGCACGCACACTGGTGTGGCACGATGACCATCCCTCCCGTGATGGAGCATCCTAGTGGCTGGGGGCTGACATCAAGTCATTTAGTTCACACGGTAACCCTAGAAGTGAACTAGCTATGAAGATCTCCAGTTCCCAGAGGGTAAAATCAAGGGGTCCAGAGATCAAGTACCTTGGTCAGGGTCACCATAAACTGGAAATGGCCAGGGTTTGAATCCAGATGGTCAGACTCGAAGGCCGTTGTACTAAGCATGTTCCCATCTGCATGCACACGCATTCACGCAGTCGCTCCACACACACGTACTTGCTCAGGCCTCCTTTCTGAGGTGTTGCCACTGCCCGGCAGCAGCCCCAATGCAGCAGTGACAGCCAGTCCATCAGACAGCCTGTCTTTCCAGAGATGCGTCGGCTGGGCCAAGACCCAGGGCAGAGCTGGGGATGGTGGGTGCACCCCCAGCCACCTGGGCACCGTCGCCAGATCCAGGGCTCAGCAGGCCCTTCTGATGTACATGACAAGGTCCTCGTTCAGAATAAAACAGCCCAGTTTAAGACCTGCCTGGGCAACATAGTGATACCATCTCTACAAAAAATAAAAAATTAGCTGGGTGCGGTGGCGTGCGCCATGGTTCCAGCTATTCAGGAGGCTGAGGTAGGAGGATCACTTGAGCCCAGGAGGAGGAGGTTGCAGTGAGCTATGGTCGTACCACTCCACTCCAGCCTGGGCAACAGAAGAAGAGTCTGTCTCAAAAACAAACAAAAAAAGAGCTAAACTGCCAATAAGATTCTCATTTTTATGGAAACAAATCAACCACCATCTCATGACCCACCCAGCTACTCATGGGGGAGAGGCTGGTCAGTAAGAGCTGGAGGGGCCTGGGGCTGTGGGGCCTCAGGGCTACACTTTTCTTAGGTGGTTGGAAGCACGCACACACCCCTCCTCCCCCACACCCTGCCACTGACAATCCTGTGTCCCTGGACACCCTGGGATTCCCTGGGCAAGTTCTCACTGTATTGTACAGTCAATGACTTGATGTGTCAGTTTCATCCAGCAGAGTGTGAGCTGGAGAGAGCAGGACAGACTGACTCCCCTCCAGGCCTCAGTGCCCCACTCCAGCCCCACATGACCGCACCCACTTCCAGGATAAATGAGGACTCACCTGATGGCTTTGATACCTTTGCACCCCTGCAGGTGGTTCCTGTGCCCCCTCTCTGCTGAGGATGGCCTGGCTGGAAGCAAATGACCCGGTTGCCTGAGTGTGTTTGTGGGAAGCAGGGGAGGGACGGAGCAGCTGGGATAAATTGCGAAGGAGCGGGGAGAGAATTCCGCCCCCCCGACACCCATCCTAAGAAAATGGTAACCAGAGAAGAATGGTGACAATCTCTTCCAGTTCCCAGAACTTCACAGTAAGAACAACAAATGCCCGTAAAACCCCGAAGCCATAGATTAAATGGTATGTCCAATTTCTATCTCAGGCAAAGAGCCAGTTCCCTCTCTATATAAAGAGCTCTTACAAATCAATAAGAAAAAAATAGCCAAGAGGCAAAAAAAAAAAAAGGCAGAGGTAATGAACAGAAAAGGAAATCAAAAGGATGTTTAAACAAATGAAAAAGTGCCTACGCTCACTCTTAGTTGGAAACTGTACTGATGTGATTGTTCACTCATCAGATAGGCACAGATTAAACAGTCTAAGGACACACCCTGTTGCAATAGTGTGGGGAAGCAGACACCCTTGGAACCTCTGAAACAATGTCAACATTCCAAATATACACACCCTTTGGCCCAGCATTTGCTTCGAGGAATCTGTCCTCCAGATACTCCTCGCAAATGTGAAAAATGATATATTGCTTTGTACAAGGTTATTCGCCGAAGCACTCTTTGTAATAGCAGCAGATTGGAAGGATCCTAAGTGCCCGCTGACAGTGGAGTGCTTAAATCATCATGGCACATCCAGCCGGATAAAGGTGGACTGATTGGAGTTCATCTGTGGATGTTCTTTAGGGTGAAAAAGCAAAAGGGGCCGGACAGTGTATATGGCACCTTTTTTTTTTTTTTTTAAGACTGTGTACAAAAAGGAGGTAACGAAATGACATTTTATTTGCCTGCACACACTGATTTCTTGAAGGAGACCCAAGAAACTAGAAATAATGGGTGCCTCTTGTAGGAACCTGGGGGCTCCAAGGCTGGGGGAGAGGGTGGAAGGGGATTCTTTTTTTTTTTTTTTTTAGACGAAGTCTCGCTCTTGTCCCCCAGGCTGGAGTGCAGTGGTGTGATCTTAGCTCACTGCAACCTCCACCTCCCAAGTTCAAGTGATTCTCCTACCTCAGCCTCCCGAGTAGCTGGGATTACAGGCATGCACCCCCACGCCCGCCTAATTTTTGTTTTTGTTTTTGTTTTTTTTTTTGAGACGGAGTCTCGCTCTGTGGCCCAGGCTGGAGTGCAGTGGCCGGATCTCAGCTCACTACAAGCTCCGCCTCCCGGGTTTACACCATTCTCCTGCCTCAGCCTCCCGAGTAGCTGGGACTACAGGCGCCCGCCACCTCGCCCGGCTAGTTTTTTTTTTTTTTTTTTGTATTTTTAGTAGAGACGAGGTTTCACCGTGTTAGCCAGGATGGTCTCGATCTCCTGACCTCGTGATCCGCCCGCCTCGGCCTCCCAAAGTGCTGGGATTACAGGCTTGAGCCATCGCGCCCGGCCTAATTTTTGTATTTTTAGTAGAGACGGAGTTTCACCATGTTTGCCAGGCTGGTCTCGAAATCCTGATCTCTGGTGATCCACCCGCCTTGTCCTCCCAAAGTGCTGGGATTACAGGTGTGAACCACTGTGCCCAGCTGGGGACTCAATATAAAAAAATATTTTTAATGTATTATTTATTTACAGACAGTGAAATTCATAGTTCTTCAGTTTTATACTGCTGGGAACTACAGTTCTGAAGTCAGACAAATGTGGACACTGGCTGCCATCACTACCTGGCTCAAAATACTGAACATTCCCATCACCCCAGAAAATGAGACTTCTCCCTGTGTGCCCCTGTAATGCCATTTGAATTCTGTGCAATGTGCAGACGTGTTCCTTTGTAATAAATTTCAATGTGAAAATGAAAATGGAAAATTGTTTTCTAACGTCTCATCTGGTCCCCACTGTAATCCAGGGAGGCAATCCTTCCTTTCCCCTTTTACAGGTGACAAAACTGAATTTTAGGGAGTGATTTGCCTAAGGGGATCCTGCAAGAGCAGGTGAGGATGGGAACCCAAGGCTACCTGTTTTAAAAGGCTTTCTTGATGATAATGCACATAGCGTACAATTCACCCATGTCAAGTGTACAATTCGATGGTTTTTAGTATGTTTGCAGGATTGTGCAACCATCACCACCATCTAATTTTAGGACATTTCACCACCCCAAAAGGAAACCCTATATCCACTATCAACCACTTATCATTCCTCACCATCCCCCAACAATGGTAAGCAACCACTCATCTGCTCTGTCTCTATGGATTTGACTATTCTAGATTTTTTTTCTTTTCTTTTCTTTTCTTTTTCTTTTTTTTTTTTTTGAGATGGAGTCTCCCTCTTGTCACCCAGGCTGGAGTGCTGTGGTGTGATCTCAGCTCACTGCAACCTCTGCCTCCCAGGTTCCAGGAATTCTCCCATGTCAGCCTCCTGAGTAGCTGGGATTACAGGCACACACCACCACGCCCGGCTAGTTTTTGTATTTTTAGTAGAGATGGGGTTTCACCATGTTGCCAGGCTGGTCTCAAACTCCTGACCTCAAGTGATCTGTCCGCCTCAGCTTCCCAAAGTGCTGGGGTTATAGGCATGAGCCACCACGTCGGGCCTGTTGTAGATATTTCTTATAAATGGAATCAGACAATACGTGGTCTTCTGTGATGGGCTAGTTTTACTTAGCATTGTTTTTGAGGTTCATCCATGTTGTAGCATTTCAGTATTTTATTCCTTTTTATTGCCAAATAGCACTCCACTGAATAGCTGGAGCACATTTTATTACCTGTTCATCAGCTGATGGGCATTTGGGCTGTTTTCATGCTGGAAATGTGAGTCACACAGCTAGATATATCATGTACTAGTTCTCACGTGCACATGTGTTTCCATTTCTTTTGGGTAAATCCCTAGGAATGGAATTGTTGGGTCATATGGTAAGCCTATCTTTCACATTTTGAAGAGTTCACAAACTCTGTCAAAATAGATACCACGTTATGTTCCCAGCAGCAATGTAGAAGGGTTCCTATTTCTCTGCATCCTTGTCAACACTTATATTAATAATATTATTATTATTATTATTATTATTATTTCCTGAGATCTGAGATGGAGTTTCACTCTTGTTGCCCAGGCTGGAGTGCAGCGGCACAATCTCGGCTCACCACAACCTCTGCCTCCTGGGTTTGATTCTCCTGCCTCAGCCTCCAGAGTAGGTGGGATTATAGGCATGAGCCACCACACCCAGCTAATTTTGTATTTTTAGTAGAGACACGGTTTCTCCATGTTGGTCAGGCTGGTCTTGAACTCCTGACCTCAGGTGATCCACCCACCTCGGCCTCCCAAAGTGCTGGGATTACAGGCATGAGCCACGGTGCCCGGCCAACACATTTACTTTATCATTTGAGACAGGGCCTCACTCTGTCACTGTCAGGCTGAAGTGCAGCAGCACAGTCTTGGCTCACTGCAACCTCCGCCTCCTAGGCTCAAGCAATCCTCCCACCTTGGCCTCCAGAGTAGCTGGGACTACAGCCATGAACCACCACGCCTGGCAAATTTATGTATTTTTAGTAGAGATGGGGTTTTACCATATTGCCCAGGCTGGTCTCAGACTCCTGGGCTCAAGCAATTCACCTGCCTCAGACTCCTAAAGTGCCGGGCCTCAACACTTATTTATTTATTTATTTTTTTTGTTGAGACGGAGTCTCGCTCTGTCGCCCAGGCTGGAGTGCCGTGGCCGGATCTCAGCTCACTGCAAGCTCCGCCTCCCGGGTTTACGCCATTCTCTCCCCTCAGCCTCCCGAGTAACTGGGACTACAGGCGCCCGCCATCTCGCCCGGCTAATTTTTTGTATTTTTTTAGTAGAGACGGGGTTTCACCGTGTTAGCCAGGATGGTCTTGATCTCCTGACCTCGTGATCCGCCCGTCTCGGCCTCCCAAAGTGCTGGGATTACAGGCTTGAGCCACCGCGCCCAGCCTCAACACTTATTATTATCTGTCTTTTTTATTATGGCCATCCTAGATAGTGTGAAGTTGTATCTCCTAGTGGTTTTGATCTGCATTTCCCTGGTGACTAATGATGTTGAGCATCTTTTCCTGTGTGATTGAACTTTTACATATCTTTTGGAGAAATGTCCATTTGAATCTTTTGTTCATATTTAAATTGGGTTATAATTTTATTATCGAGTTGTAAGACTTGTAAAATATGTTTTAGACACACTCCCTAATTAGATGTATAATTTGCAAATGTTTTTCTCCCTTTCTGTGGGTTGGTTTTCATTTTCATGTTGCCGTTATTTGTAGCACACAAATTTTAAATTTTGATGAAGTCCGACTTTTTCTTTGGTTGTTTGAGCTTTTGATGTCGCATCTGACAATCTTTTCCCTACGACGAATATTTAGTTCTGTATTTTCTTCTAAGAGTTTCATGGTTTTAGCTCTTCTGTTGAGGTCTCAGATGCATTTTTTTTTTTTTTTTAAACAGAGTTGTGCTCTTGTTCCCCAGGCTGGAGTGCAGTGGCAGGATCTCGACTCATTGCAACCTCCACCTCCCAGGTTCAGACAATTCTTCTGCCTCAGCCTCCTGAGTAGCTGGGACTACAGGCATTCACCACCACACCCAGCTATTGTGTGTGTGTGTGTGTGTGTGTGTGTGTGTGTGTGTTTAGTAGAGACAGGGTTTCACCATGTTATCCAGGCTGGTCTTGAACTCCTGACCTCAGGTGATCCACCTGCCTTGGCCTTGCAGAGTGCTGGGATTACAGGCATGAGCCACCATGCCCGGCCTTGGATGCATCTTGAGTTGATGTTTGTATATGGTGTGAGGTAAGGGTCCATCTTCATTCCCTTGCATGTGGCTGCTACTTGGCCCAGCACCATGTGTCAAAGGACTCCTCTTCCCCCAGCCCTATCAAATTGTCTTGGTTCCCTTATTGGAAATAAACAGAGTGAAAATACAAGGGTTTATTTCTGGACTCTCAGTTCCAGCCCATTGCAGTACATATCTGTCCTTACCACAGTACCACACTGTCCTCATTACCGTAGGAAGTTTTCACATTGGGAAGTGTGAGTCTGTCTTCCTGCTTTTTTTTTTCTAGAAACAGAATCTTGCTCTGTTGCCCAGGCTAGAATGCAGTGGTGCAAACATAGCTCACTGCAGCATTGAACTCCTAGGCTCAAGCGATCCTCCTACCCCAGTCTCCTGAGTAGCTGGGACTACAGGCATGTGCCACCACACCCAGCTAATCTAAATTTTTTTTTTTTTTTTTTTTTGTAGAGATGGAGTCTTGCTATGTTACCTAGGTTCGTCTCGAACTCCTGGGCTTAAGTGATCCTCCTGCCTTGGCTTCCCAAAATGCTGAGATTACAGGCATGAGCCACCACACCCAGCTGAGTCTTCCCACTTTGTTCCTCCCTTCTCAAGCTTGTTTGGGCTCTTTGGGGTCCCCTGCACCTGAACCCAGTGCAAACCCCAGCTGTCCCTCAGCATCTCCGAGTTGCTGGGGCACACGTGGCTACTATCAGGGCTGAGGAATACTGTCAACAAAGGGCACATTTATTAAGCACCTGCTGTGTGCCTGGCAGTGTCTAAGTGCCCTGCCTATGTTAATTCACTTGCACTGTGGGCAGTGGTGCTATTACCACTCACACTTAACAGTGAGGATCCTGAGGCACCATGAGGCTGAGAAACCCACCCAGGACCACACAGATACTGGGCCGTGGCCACCTCCCAGCAGTTTGTCTGCAAAGCCCAGATTCTTTTTCATTGCTTTTCACATAGAACTTTGAAATGTTTTAAACACCTAGAAAAGTCGAGATGATTTCACGGCGAACACCCAGATGCTGTCACCTGCATTCCACAACTGACGTTTCACTAGACCCACTTCATCTTGTTTTTCTGTCCCTCTGCCCACCCAGAAATCAATCTCTTTCCAAGTTGCAGGCACCAGTACGCTCTTCCCCTTAACAGGCCAACTGCTTGTCGTGAACTAGAGTTCAATATTCGTTTCATATTTTTTATTCCTTTGAGTAAAATTCACATACCATGAAAAGTATAAATCTGAAGGAGTCACTGAATGCTCTGACTAATGGATCACTTCTGCAGCCCAAACCCTTATCAAGAGACAGACATCAGGCCAGGCGCAGTGGCTCATGCCTATAATTCCAACACTTTGGGAGGCTGAAGTGGAAGGATCACTGGAGCCCAGGAGTTGAAGAACAGCCTGGGCAATGCAGGGAGGCCCCATCTCTACAAAAATTAAAAAATGAGCCAGGTATAGCAGCACATGCCTGTGGTCCCAGCTACTCGGGAGGCTGAGGTGGGAGGATGGCTTGAGCCCAGGAGGTCAAGACTGCAGTGAGCCATGATTGAGCCGCTGCACTCCAGCCTGGGCAACAGAGCAAGACCCTTCCTCTGAAAAATAAAAAAGACAATGCTCCAAAAGGTTGCTGCATACCCCTGCCCAGTGCATTCCTACCTCTGGCCCCCCACAGGCCACTGCCATTCTGATGTTTTCCACCGTAGGTTAGCTCTAGAATTAGTTCTAGTTTGTTAGTTCTAGTCCAGGTTAGTCCAGGGTGGATCTAGTCTGTTCCAGAATTCCACACACCTGGGCTCATGGATATGCCCTCCTGGCGAGCGGCTTCTTCCCCCAGCACAGTCTCCCAGCCTCATGCATGGCGTAGGTGTCCTCCACGTGGCTGCACCATCTGCTGGTCATCCTCCCTGGGGCAGACACCCTGGACCCTCATCTGCATCACCCACCATATCATTTCTCAGCCAGGAAGGCAACCAGAATTTTTTAAGCCTTTGGACACCCAAGGAGCTCCCTGGTGGCCTCAGCTCTGGCCTCCGCGGCTGCTCACCTGTATGACCCCGTGAAGGTGGCCATACCTCTCTGTGGACCTGGTTCCCCATCTGTTCCTCAGCTGCATGATGATCAGAGGAAGTTGGGGAGGGAGGCAGCCTACCTGGAAGCCAGAGGTTGCAGAAATGCCGACCTTCATTGGCATCTTCTGTCAAGGATAAGCCGTGGGATCTAACATTAGGTGAGGAGACAGCAGATTATAAATTGCAAACTGGGGCTGGGTACGGTGATTCACACCTGTAATCTCAGTACTTTGTAATCCCAGCACTTTGGGAGGCCGAGGCAGGCAGATCACTTGAGGTCAGGAGTTCAAGACCAGCCTGGCCAAAATGGTGAAATCCCATCTCTACTAAATATGCAAAAATTAACCAGGTGTGGTGGTGAGCACCTGGTTACTGGGCTGGTTACCTCAGCTACTTGGGAGGCTGAGGCAGGAGAATCGCTTGAACCTGGGAGGTGGAGGTTGCAGTGAGCTGAGATTGCACCACTGTACTCCAGCCTGGGTGACAGAGGGAGACTCTATCTCAAAAAAAAAAAAAAAAAACCCTAAAATCAAATAAATTGCAAATTGGGGATTCTAGTAAGAAGAATCCCAAATTTGTAAATACATTTTTAAAAAGAAAGGAAAGGAGGGAGGGAGGGAGGGAAGGAGGGAGGGAAAGAAAAAGAAAAAGTATATATGTATATACACAACACACGGACACTTTGGTAACCAATGGACCACATATGCAATGGTGGTCCCAGAAGAGTATAATACCCTCTTTTTACTGCACCTTGTCTGAGTTTAGATGTGTTTAGAAACATAGACACTTACCCTTGTGTTGCAGCTGCCTACGGTGTTCAATGCAGTCACCTCCTGTGCTGGTGTGTAGCCCCAGAGCCACAGGCTGTACCGCACGTCCCAGGCGTGGGGTAGACTGTGCAGGTTTGTAGCCCAGAGCCACAGGCTGTACCGCGCATCCCAGGCGTGGCGTAGGCTCTGCCATCTGCATTCATGTGAGTCACTCTAGGATATTTGCACGATGACAAAATCATAGAACCATGTATTTCTCAGAACATATCCCTGTTGTCAAGTGATGTGTGGCTCTGTGTGTGAGCATACACGTGTGTGTAGATATATGCAGACACGCACACACGTATGTAGCCTGGCAGAATCATGGATGTCGCTTTTTCTCTCTCTGCCTTATTTCATTTCTCTGAATTGTCCATATTTACCAGCAGCAATGTGGATGGCAGCTGGGCGCCATGTTCCCAGGAGCCAGGGCCTGCCCTCCCTGGCTGCTGCAGGGGTGCACTGGGCGGGGTGAGGCTGGGCGCCCCCTTTGCTCCCCCCACATGCTGAAGGCTGGGGTGCAGACGCCCTCCTCACTGATGAAGGCAAATGGCCCAGGCCTCAGGGCTGCTCACCTGGTCCCCTGTGATTCATTCTGCTTTATTCAGACTAAAATAGGGCTTAATGAGAAGATAACAGGAGTGACATTTTGCAGGCTCCTACGTGGACTGTGCCCAGAGGTATCTTATTTCTTAAAACAAGTTTCAACCACCAGGATGTTTCACTTGGAAGGAGAGACCTGTGATGTCTAGGACTGGTAAGGAAATGGTAGAGGGGCCTCAGCCTCCACCCCGGGGGGGCCCTGGGTGGAGATGGAGGTGCTGTCAGCAGCCACCTGTGAACGTGGCCTTGAGCTCGGCGCACCCCTCCTGCTGTTATGATGAAGGGGGGCCTCAGGACTCGTCTTCCCTCCTCCCCAGCTTCCCTCCATGAGCCCCTCAGGGATCAGGCTGGTCAGATCATCACTGTCACTTTTGTACACAGTAGATGTTCACAATAGGCGCTTTGGAACCCGGGTATGCCCTTCCCCAAAGCACACCCTCAGCAAACAGCCTGTACACGCTGGGCCATTGGCCCCCAGGACTGGTGCCCTGGCCTGCTCCCAGAGCTGAGCATGGTGCATTCCTCCCCAAGGCCTGACTCACTGCAGCCAAGCACTGGGGCGCAGATGCCCGCTGGCTCCAGGAGGCGGATGGGCAGGCAGGGCGGGGTCTGCGTAGGAGCTGGTCCCCATCTCTAGCAGGGTGCTAATCTGGGCCTGTGTCCAAGCACATCCTGCAAGTGTGTGAGTGCCTGTGTGCATGTATATGTGTAAACATGTCTGTGTGCACACGTATGTACCTGTGTGCACCTGTGCATGTGTGTATATGAGTATGTAAGCATGTCCACATGTGTGTGCACACATATGTGTCTTGTGCACCTGTGCATGTGTGTATATGTGAGCATGTCTGTGTGGGTGCACAGTATGTACCTGTGTGCACTTGTGCATATGTGTATATGTGAGCATGTCTGTATATGTGTGCACACGTATGTGTCTTGTGCACCTGTGCATGTGTGTATATGTGAGCCTGTGTGTGTGCACACATGCATATGCCCTTGTGTATGTGTGCCTGCATGTATGTGTGTGTGTGCCTCTGTGTGTGAGCATGCCTGCATGCTTGTGCACATGCATGTACCGGTGTGTGCCTGTGCATGTGTGCGTGAATGCCTGCATGTATGTACACATGTATGTGTCCTTGTGTGCATGTGCCTGCACGTATGTGCACGTGTGTGTGTCTGTGTGCATGCCTGCATGCTTGTCCACACGTGTATATGTGTGCATGCATGATCCCCCTATTTCTTTCCTCCATCACATATTAGCATCTACATGGAGCACCTGGGGCAAGAAGGGCCAACAAGGTGCCGTGAGTCTGCACCTCAAGCCACACAGACAGGGCAGGTGAGGGGGGCCGCTGGTGTAACACCACAAGGAGCTCATAGTATTTCTGCAGGGAGCCCACATCTGTCCCTGTATCTGCGTCCCGGGGCCACCATAAAGAAGTGCCACACGCTGCAGGGCTTAAGACAACAGGCATCTGCTCTTTCACAGCTCTGGAGGCCTGAAGTCCAAAACCAAGGGGCTGGCAGGGCTGCGCTCCCTCTCATAGCTCTCGGGGAGGATCCTTCCTGCCTCTTCCAGCATCCCTGAGCAAGCCCCGGTGCCCCGTGGCTGGTAGACACGTCACTCAGTCACAGGGATGTCTTTCCTCTGTGCATGTCTGTCTGTGCACAAATTTCCTCCTTTAAAAAAAAAATTGAGGTCAGGCGTAATGGCTCATGCCTGTAATCCCAGCACTTTGGGAGGCCGAGGCAGGCAGATCACCTGAGGCCAGGATTTAGAGACCAACCTGGTGTGGTAGCATGAGCCTGTAATCCCAGCTACCAGGGAGGCTGAGGCGGGAGAATCGCTTGAACCTGGGAGGCAGACGTTGCAGTGAGGCAAAATCATGACACTGCACTCCAGCCTGGGCGACAGAGTGACTCTGTCTCAAAACAAAACAAAAAACAGAACAAAACAAAACAAAACAAAACATCGGGGGTGGGGGAACAAGGTCTCGCTCTGTTATCCAGGCTGGAGTGCAATGGTGCGATCACAGCTCACTGCAGCCTCCACCTCCTGGGCTCAAGTGCTCTTCCTGCCTCTCAGCCTCCTCAGTAGCTGGGACTACAGGCATGTGCCACCATGCCCGGCTGAAATTTTCCCTGTTCATGAGGACACCAGGCACACCGGATCAGGGCCCACCCCAATACACTTTAACTTAATCACCTCTGTAAAGACCCTGTCTCCAAATAAGGTCACATACTGGGAACAGGACACCAATGTGTCTTTTGGGGACACAGTTTAGCTCATGAGAATCCCCATCTCAGTTCCTTCAGCAGTCCTGGAGCTTGACTTTATTAGTCCTTTGATAAAGTCAGGGTGGTGTTGAGGCTCAGAGATGTCCAGTCCTTTGCCTAAGATCACCCAGCCTGGGCACTAACATTCCCCACAGCAAGCTGGTGCCACAGATACCAAGAGGGAGCTGATCTCCGTCCCAGGCAACCCAGGGTGGCTTCCTGGAGGAGGCGTTGTTTGATACGGGCATTGTTGGTTAGGGGGATTTTTAATCACTTACAAAAGCATCAAGAGTCAAGTTTCAGGGAAAAGTCCCACCCCTGATGCGGGTGCTCCTGTCGCTCTCCCCACCCTCTTTCGAGCAGAGCCTCCCCCACCCAAGGGCAAGACTGTGGTTGCCCACGGCCTCCTGCTTGGAGCAGACCTCAGGTCCTGGGTCCCTGTCTCAGTTCTCTGAGGCTACACAGGTTGGCCTTACCCCTTGATGCTGCCTGGCTCCGTCCGCTCCACCATGCAAGTCTGGGCCTCCATTCCTGCCAGCTCCGATCCAGCCTCCCTCAGCCTGTGACTGGAGCCAGCCTTTCAACATTCCAATATGGAAACCCTCATGTTCTCAGAAAAGGTCCCCATCCTTGGCCTAGAGGACCCAGGGCTGTATCTAGCGCTTCCCTCCGGGCCTTGGCTCATACTGGTGCCTCCACCTTGAGTGCCCTCCCAAGCCTCGGCTGGCTTCTCCCACACTTCTGTCCGTCAGCCTCAGCTTAGGGGTCCTGGGCCTGTTCAGGCGCCCGTCCATGGGCCTCTTGCCCAGGCCGTCGTCCTGAGGTGCCCTGGTGGGCAGTGTCTTGCCAGGAGGGGCTTATTGGACTCCACTCCAGCAGCACAGGACTTTGAACCTACCTGGCTGGGGCCAAACCAGCCTGAGGGAGGGCCGGGCAGGTGGCTCCAGGGAGCAGGGTGCTTTGGCAAAAGGCCAAAAGTCCCAGCACCCCCTGTAAGCTGTGTCCTTGCCAAATGGACTGGCCCAGCCATGGCCACTACTTCAGTTCCTCTTCTCCCACAGCGGGCCTTCCCCTGCGTCTCCCATGGGAAGGCCGCTCGCTCCAAGCCCCCATCGTGAGAGAAAACCAGGCCTAAGTAGGAGCTCGGCGGGGCTCTGCGGCTGCGGGGATTGATCGGGCTTCCTCTGGGAGGGGAGCCGGCACCTCCACATCTGTCTCCTTGGCAGGAGCTCCCTGGTTCCGGCCTCATCCCTAGGGACAGAGGCAGTAAATGACAGCGGCCTCCATTCACAACCACCCTCATCTGCCTGGCTCGGGGCACGCCGGCCCTGAAAGCCGCCCCTGGGTGGACATTCGGGGCCTCTGCAGGGCAGAGCTTCAGCTCTGAGGCCAGGTCAACGGCTGCAAACCTCAGAGCCCGCTGGAAGCTGACTCCGGAGAAATCACTTCCTCCAGGGCTGCTGGTGTGTGGACCCTGAGCCCACAGCCTGACTTACCGTGCTGCCCGACCCCTGGGCCTCCGTGAAAGCAAGAATTCATGCAGAAAACCAGGCAACTATCGCGGATTCAGCCCTGGACCCGAACAGCCATCTCCTCCAATCACCTCCTCCAGTGTTTATTCCCAGGACTCGGAACTCCCCCCACTGCTTCTGATAAAAATAAAAGCCACCCCTCCATGATGCGGGTCTTCCTGCTTCTCCCAGTCAAGTCTCCCTACTCAGTGAGCATCAGAATGTGCTTGATTTCCTCCATTGCCAGGGAGCTCACTACTGCCCAGCTGTGGCAGCTGCTGGCCTTGTGCACCTGAATTTACTCACCAGGCTCTGTGCTGGGGAGGGATGAGCACCCCCTTACTGCACCAGACAGCGTGGTCCCTGAGGCTGTCCCCTCCTTGCTCTTAGCCAGTCTCCTCCACATGGCCCCTCCTCCAACCTCATCACCTCCACAGGATCTCAGCAAAGGCCCGCTCTCCCCTCTACCTCTCCTGGTCACCCAACCGCCGGCGTCACCCTGCGGACACTGATCTCTTGGGAGTCCCTGTGGAGCAAATCCCCAAAGCTGCCCATGGAACTAAGCACAAATGTTTCCCCACGGTTTGAGGCCCACTCCACCCCAAATAACCTCCCTTTTATTTTTCTTTTTCTTTTTTTGTGAGACGGGGTCTTGCTCTGTCGCCCAGGCTGGAGTGCAGTGGTGCGATCTCGGCTCACTACAACCTCTGCTTTTTGTGCCTCAGCCTCCCGAATAGCTGGGATTATAGGTATGCACCACCATGCCCGGCTAATTTTTGTATTTTTAGTACAGATGGGGTTTTGTCATTTTGGCCAGGATGGTCTGGAACTCCTGACCTCAAGTGGTCCACCCGCCTCAGCCTCCCAGAGTGCTGGGATTACAGGCATGAGCCACCATGCCTGGCCACCTCCCTTCGTAAAGCCGCCTTCTCGAACTCCTCCTTCAGCCCGGACAGCACTCACCAGGCACACCTTACCCATGTTCATTCATTCTTTCTGTGCACTGGCCCAAAGGGAAGGATCATGACTGCCTCTGTTTGCCAAACGAGGACGTGAGATCCTGGGAGGTTATCTAACTTGCTGATGGTCACATGGCCCGTATGTGGCAGGGCTGGGGTCCAGGCCCAGGTGTCAGGCTCCAGCATCCATGCCGCAGACATGCTGCGGTGCCCGGCCCCCTCTCCACCCTTCCTGTCACCTGCAGGGTCCCATAGGTGCAGCACTTCAAGCTGGCATAGAAATGACCCCAATGATCCTGGCCTGTCTTCACACCGTCCTTGTAGGTCATGGAGGCTGGGAGGGGAAGGGGCCTGCCTTGAGTCACTCAGGAAGGGTCAGGGGGTGCCAGGAAGAGGACTTTCCAGGAAGAGGGGTGTGTTACGGGTTGCATGGTGCCCCCGAAGCTCAAATGCGGAAGCTTGGAACCCCAGGACCTCAGAATGGGGCTGTGTTTGGAGACAGGGCCTTTGAAGAGGTGACTAAGACCAGATGAGGCCATACGGGTGGGTCCTAATCCAATCGGACGGGTGTCCTTGTAAGAAGAGGAGATCAGGACACAGACACACACAGAGGGACGGCCCCATGAGGACACAGGGAGATGCTGCCATCTGCAAGCCACGGGCTGAGGATTCGGGAGAAGCCAGCCTGCCTACACCTTGGTCTCGGACTTCCAGCCTCTAGAATGTGAGACGATAAATTCCTGTAGTGTAAGCTGCCCGGTCTGTGGGGTTTGTTACTGCGGCCAGAGCAGACTCATACAGACGGGGCCTTCCTGACTCCACGCTGGGTGCTCCGGGGGCACAGCCTGCTGCGGAGCTGGGCCAAGGGCTCGCTTGGTCCCTCAACGGGAGCTCCCCTTGCAGGGGCTGCTCAGGACTCTGCTGGCTCCGCTCTGCAGGCAGCCCCCCACCCTGGGACAGGCTGGGCCGGGACTCCGGCAGGGCTTGGCTCTATGACAGGCTGTCAAGCAGGCAACAGATAAAATGCCTGGCCAGGGTGACAGAACAAGATATAAAAAGCCTGCTGGTTCCTTTGTACTGACTAGAAACCTCGTGCTTCACGTCCCATTATCTCCCAGGCTAACAGGCCCAGACCAAGGCCAGTCAGTGGGGAACTCGGCATCCTGGCAGGCAGGGAGACATCGCACCTTGCGGGGTGCCCCAGCCCTCGGCCCTGGTCCTCCCCAAGCCAGGACGGTCTGACTGGGTAGGTCCTTCTCACCCCAACGCATTTCCATCCCGTTCGTTTTGGAGGGCAGGCAGAACATGACCGCCTCTCGGAGACGAGACAGAGCTGCAGGCAGCTGGGAACTCGCCCAAAGCCAAACTTGGATGGCAGTGTGGGTGTCGTGGGCATCCCCCAAGGGGGGCAGGCCCTGGGCATCAGCCCACTCAAGCCACCTGAGCATTTAATGAGGAGGTGCTTCTGCACCCCCATTCTGCAGGCAGGAGTGCAAAGCCCACAGGCAGGGAGGGACTCACCCAGCAACCCTGCAAGCTGGAGCCAGTGTGGGGCTTCTGACCCAGGTCTGTGGGACCCCAGAGCCTCAGGGAACCCCTGGGCAGATTGGGCTGGGACCCCAAGTGTCTATAAAAACAGGAGTGAGGCTGTGGCCCTCAACCCAGATCAACGCCCATGAGCACAAACCCAGGTAAGGCACAAACTGCGTGGCAGCAGCGGGGTCCGTGGGCCCCAAGGTTCCCTGAGGCCAAGGCTCCAAGCCTGTGGGATGCAGACGGGGTCCTGGGTCTTCCTGCAGGGCCTCGCTCCAGGCTGGAGTCACAGGGGCTTCTGCCTCTCCCCACACCAGCCCCTCCGCCCCTTCTCCTTAGTCAGGTGGCAGCTGCACACTTCTCCCTCCGCACAGCCTAGTTCCCCAGGGACCTCACTGAGCCAAAAATGCCTGTGGCCTCTGAGGAAGCTGGGAGGAAAGACATGCAGTGCTAAATGAAGGGCCGTTTCTTCCTTACAGAATAGCGGCGGCCGCGGCACGTCCAACGTGCCTGACCATTGGAGCCAATCGCAGCACGGGGAGCAGTAATTAATAAAAATGGGTAATGATAGACCATCTGTCCCAGCCTGCGCTCCGTGGCGGGGCCACGCCGGGCCCTCATTAGGCATTCCTCTGTCATTGTCCCCACAGATGCTGGCGGTGGCCGTGTCGGTCTCATGGGAAGACGAGGTTGAACACATTTAGGCAGACGACACCAGCAGGCTGGGCCTGAGCTACCAAGCTCACTGGGGTCAGCCTGTGCAGCAAGCCCTGGCACAAGGGACCTCCACGCGTCCTCTACCCCAGATGGTGGCTGTAAGCTCAGGCTGTGAGTGAGGTGGGCCCGGACCCCGGCTGGAGCCCCACTCACTGGCTGTGTGACCTCGGACAAGCGCTGGAGCACTCTGAACCTCCACCGCCAAGCTCAGAGCCAAGCACCCAAGGAGAGAGGCCAGTGTCTGTTTGGGAAGCTCAGGTGGGGAGATCAGGACTCCCCAGAGCCTTTAATTTGCTAACTTGCAAGGGAGGAATCACATCTCACACCGTGGCCGCCGGAATCCAGAGACTCAGTAAAGCTCCCAGATCACAGCCATGCTTCAGTGGAGAGACCTCCGGAGAAGATGCCCCCAGGGGCCCCAGGGTCTTGGAACTCTCTCCGGAAGGCACTGGGCAGGGCTTATGCTCCTTGACAATTGCAGCCGGTCTATGGATCCTTGATGGAGGGCCCCTGCACAATGCCTGCAGCCCAAGGGCCCCTAACTTCCCTGGAGGAGGGTCCATCCCCTGGAGAGGGGAGGCTGGGCACCCAGGAAGGGAGGAGGACCCAGCATGCCCACGGCTCAGAGGACCCGTGAGAATCGGATATGCAGAGAGGCCCTGCGTCGTGGCTCACGCCTGTCGTCCAGTGCTTTAGGAGGCTGAGGTGGAAGGGTCACTTGAGCCCAGGAGTTTGAGAGCAGCCTGGGCAACACAGTGAGACACTGCTGCTACAAAAAAATAGAAAATTAACTGGGCATGGTGTCATGCACCTGTAGTCCCAGCTACAAAAAAAAGTGGGGGGGGGGAGTGTCCAGGCACGGTGGCTCATGCCTGAAATCCCAGCACTTTGAGCGGCCAAGGCAGATGGATGACCTGAGGTCAGGAGTTTGAGACCAGCCTGGCCAACATGGTGAAACCCCGTCTCTACTAAAAAATACACAAATTAGCCCAGTGTGGTAGCAGGTGCCTGTGGTCCCAGCTACTCGGGAGGCTGAGGCAGGGGAATCGCTTGAACCCGGGAGGCAGAGGCTGCAGTGAGTTGGGATGGCGCCATTGCACTCCAGCCTGGGCAACAGTGCAAGACTCTGTCTCAAAAAAAGAAAAAAAAAAAAAAATAGGCCGGGCGCACTAGCTCACACCTGTAATCCCAGCACTTTGGGAGGCTGAGGCGGATGGATCACGAAGTCAGCAGATCAAGACCATACTGCCCAACATGGTGAAACCTCGTCTGTACTAAACAAAATACAAAAAATTAGCCGGGTGTGGTGGCGGCTGCCTGTAGTCCCAGCTACTTGGGAGGCTGAGGCAGGAGAATGGTGTGAACCCGGGAGGCGGAGCTTGCAGTGGGCCGAGATCACACCACTGCACTCCAGCCTGGGTGACAGAGCGAGACTCCATCTCAAAAAAAAAAAAAAAGCAAAAGTGACCAGCAGAGGGCAGGGAGGGACGTCTTGCTCCCCCGGGTGGAGGAAGGCCCCACGTGGTCTGTGTAATCTGGAGCCGTTCTGGGGCAGGGGCAGGGCCTGGCCTCCCCGCAGCCTCAAAGCTTTGGGCTCTGTGGTGGTGTCACTGCTCCCCAAGCTGGGTCCACTCTGGACAAATGGCCAAATGTCTTCCGAGTGGGGGGTCCCCCACACAGAGCATCCACATTTACCAAGGGTGGCCCAGCCTTGAACACACCTGGGGAAGGCATGGCAGAGGGCGAAACGAAGGCACAGAGAAGCGTGACCCGTCCAAGGTTGCACCGCCAGGAGCAGGGAGCCTGACTTCCTCCGGACAGCATGTCCTGGGGCACGGAGGCCACTCACCCTCCACCCTTGAGCTTTGTGGTCTGAGAGCTCCCCCTGCCATGCCTGCAGCCCCTGCCCCCTGCCTGCCCTCTGAGTGCTCCCAGCTCACCTCGGTTTGGCCTGTGCCAGGGAACGGCTGACCAAGCAGCCCCTGGCTGTGGGCCCAGAGGCCAGCGGGGACACCTGACCGAAGGCCTCTCTGGTTCCCTGTCCTGGGTAACCCGAAGTCTTGGCCTGGCACACCCCTGGGGAACCGGAGCCTCTCGGCTTTGTCCCCGCACAATGGAGCACTGGAAAGAGGAATCAGAGAGGACGTGTTGTTCCCGGAGCCCGTCAGCCTGGCCAAATCCTTTCAGTCTACGGCCCAAAAGGGCCTGTGGAGGTCAGAAGGGAAACTGAAGCCGGACGAGGGGCTCCCCCTTACACAGGAGGTGGGGTCAGAGCTGAAACAGGGCCTGCACCTGCTGAACCCTGGGCCAGGGACCATTCCCACCCAGGGGTGTCCTGGGATGAGGGAGCCGTGGGGCTGCCGGGCAGACCTCTGCGGGTGGAGGGAAGGCCGCCTCGCTGGCTCGAGTGCAAGGGTCAACAGAGACCCGTGCGTGTGGCGAGTTAGCAAGCTATGGAGGTACTCAAGGGCGAGAAGATAGAACCAGTGCAGTGTTCTCATAAATATTCATGTGCACCATATGAATATTCATAGTAACCTCTCCTACTACTGATAAGGGAGAAGCGGCAGTGAGGGAGGACAGGCCTCTCCCTCCTCAACCCTGCAGGCCAGAGTGCAGGTGGAGGCCCTGAGCATTGGAACCAGTCCTCCTGGCAGCCCCCTCAGGATCTCCTCAAACAGGCCTGCCGGGGACCAGGGGCCAGTGAGGGCGGGACCAGAGCAGGAAGGAGCACGTGGCCTCTCCCTGCCATGGACGAGGGCTCCAGCACCCTGGGTAACCCTGCCTGGACCTCAGACGGGCCTGGCTTTTCCTGGGTCCGCTGGCAGGAGCCACAGGAGCCTGGCAAGGCTGCAGCTGCTTGGATCACAAGGTCCTCTGGGGCTGGGTGGGGAAGGGATGTCCACTCAGAGGCAGGGCAGCTCCATGCCCAAATTTTTCCTTTCACACAGATGGAAAGTGAGGACGGCTCAGAGACAGCAGTGCCTTGCCCTAGGTCACACAGCAACTTTGTGGAGAAGCCCAGGGATCCATTCTGTAAGCTTCTGTAAGCATGGGGTCGGATTTTTGTTTTTTTTCCGGACATTTTCACTCTGTTGCCCAATCTGAAGTGCAGTGGCATGGTCTTGGCTCACTGCAATCTCCGCCTCCCAGGTTCAAGTGATTCTCCTGACTCAACCTCCCAAGTAGCTGGGATTACAGGCGCCTGTCACCCCGTCCAGGTAATTTTTGTATTTTTATTAGAGATGGGATTTCACCATGTTGGCCAGGCTGGTCTCGAACTCCTGACCTCATGATCCGCCCACTTTGGCCTCCCAAAGTGCTGGGATTACAAGTGTGAGCCACCGCACCCAGTCTGTGTGGACGGATTCTGGCGTGCAGGTAGGTAGAGTTACATCTGAGCTGGTTCCTGCCCTGGGACAGGTGTGTGGCACATAGTAGGCCCTCAGTTAGTGTTTGCTGAATGAATGAGGGATCATAACCTGAAGTTAGTTTTTATTTAAAAATGGGGATGCCCGACGTGGTGGCTCATGCCTGCAGTCCCAGCACTTTGGGGCACCGGGGTGGGAGGATCACTTAAGCCCAGGAAGTCGAGGCTGCAGTGAGCTGTGATTGCACCACTGCACTCCAGCCTGGGCGACAGAGTGAGACCTCACCTCCAATAAACAAGTAAATAAAGACAGGGAAACCGAGATGAAAGGGCCTGCCCAGGTCTCGCTGTAGAGGGTGGTGGGCCAGCTTCTGTTTCACTGAGTAATATCGACAGCTTAGGTGGCGTTTGAGGACAGGAGTCTTTGTGAAAACCACTCTCCTTGATGATCTTGGCAGCCCATTGGCTCATGAGGAGCTTTGCAGAACCCACAGGCCTGGGGCAGGGGGCACAGGGTGCTGAGACCCATGGCCTGCAGGGCCGCCCCATTCCCTCTGAGTCCCCAGCCCCTCCTGTGCACTGGAACCAAGAAAGGTGCGCAGGGCACAGTGGTACACGCCTATAGTCCCAGTGCTTTGGGAGGCGATGCAGGCGGATTGCTTGAGCCTAGGAATTTAAGACCAGCCTGGGCAATGTAGCAAGACCCCATCTCTACAAAAAAATTCTTTAAAAAGTTAGCCAGGTGTGGTGGTGTGCACCTGTAGTCTCAGCTACTCAGGAGGCTGAGGTGGGAGGATCACTTGAGCCTGGGAGTTCAAGGCTGCAGTGAGCTGTGATTGTGCCACTGTACCCCAGCCTGGATGACAGAGTGAGACTCTGATGAAAGAAAGAAGGAAAGGGAGGAAAGGGAGGGAGAGAGGAAGGAAAGGAAGGAAAGGAAAGAAAGGAAGGAAAGGCAGGGAGGGAGGAAGGGAGGAATGAAGGAAGGAAGGAAAGGGAAAGGAAGGAAAGGGAGGGAGAGGAAGGAAGGGAGGGAGGGAGGGAGGCAGGGAGGAAGGAAGGAAGGAAGGAAGGAAAGGAAAGGAGGAAAGAGAGGGAGGGAGGAGGAAGGAAGGAAGGGAGGAAGAGAGGGAGGGAGGGAGGAAGGAAGGAAGGGGGAAGAAGGGAGGGAGGGAGGGAAGGAAGGGAGGGAAGGAAGGAAATGAAGGGAAGGAGGGAGGGAGGGAAGGAAGGGAGGGAAGGAAGGAAAGGGAGGGAGGGAGGCAGGGAGGAAGGAAGGAAGGAAGGAAAGGGAAAGAAAGGAAAGGGAAAGGAAGGAAGGGAGGGAGGAAGGAAGGAAGGGAGGGAGGAGGGAGGGAGGCAGGGAGGAAGGAAGGAAGGAAGGAAGGAAGGAAGGAAGGAAGGAAGGAAGGAAAGGAAGGAAAGGGAGGGAGGGAGGGGGAGGGAGGAAGGAAGGAAAGGGAAAGGAAGGAAAGGGAGGGAGGGAGGGAGGAAGGGAGGGAGGAGGGAAGGAAGGGAGGGAAGGAAGTAAAGGAAGGGAGGAAGAGAGGAGGGGGAAGGAAGGGAGGGAAGGGAGGGAGGGAGGGAGGCAGGAAGGAAGGAAGGAAGGAAGGGAGGGAGGGAGGGAGGGAGGGAAAAATATGCAGGCCAGACTCATCTGAAGGATAGAACAGAAAAGCCCAGAAGACGGGCAGCAGTGGGCAGCAGAAGGCAGCAGTGCTGGCTGAGGCAGGGACACAGGAGGGTCCTGGGGCTGGAGGGAGGCCCTCGGAGACAAAGCAGGCGGGAAGCCGTGTTCATATGAAATCCAATGGGGAGGCTGACAGTGAGTGGGGAAGAAAAATAATCGTAAATGATGGTTTTTATTAAAAAAATCACCAGGAAAATGTATGCTCATTCCAGAAGCCCAAAAAAGCCCAAAATGTAATAAGGGGGAAGAGGAGATGGGGAATAGAAAATTAAAATCATGAAAATAGCCCCAGAAAGCCTCCTGGTGTCCGCTGGGAGTCCGTAGCATGGCAGGGAGAGAAGGAGGGAGGCAGGGAGGGTCGCTGCTGTGCCGAGTGATAAACATGGTTCTGCAGCTGAAATAGCACGGGGCACGGGCAGGAGGAGGCTCAGATCATCCATCAGGCAGCAGTGATGGATCCTTCCTGCCATGACCAAGGCAGCCAGGCTGGCCCACAGGCCAGGGGCCAGTGCCTGGGCACCTGCGAGGGGGAGTGGGCTCGTGGTCTGGAGGCAGGGGGCTGCCTCTGGTGGCCCTGGCCGAGGGGACCGCTCAGCTGCAGTCACACCATGGCGTCTATCCCGAAAAGGCTCTGGGCCCCTGGAATACAACCTTGGGATGTGAGAAGGGAAACCGAGGCCCAGAGAGGGGAAGGCCTTACCCACAATCACAGAGCAAGCCCGTATCAACGTGGGGGCGGGGACAGGTCTGCTGGGGCAGGCACTGCACCTGGGGCCCGTCACATAGGGGCATCTGAGGAGAGGAGGGGGTGTTGCTGTCTGGGATTCCCCCTTGCCATGCCTGTCACGGCCGCAGCAGCACCCCTCTTCTTCCAGCCTGGAGGCTGGGGATCTGGCTGGGGCCTCTCACTCCTGCAAGGCCCGGGAAAGTCCCCTCACCCCCTCGTTCCTGTCTGACTTGAGAAGGGCAGTGAGGGCTGGGTCTTGGCACGGAGCGGGGTCCCCACCATGTCCACGGCACGGAGAGGGGTCTCCATCATGTCCACAGCTGACACTGGAGCTGCGGGTGCCATTCCAGCTGGGGCAGGGGGTCTATCTGGGGAGAACAGCAGGGGGACGGGGTAGCACCCCAACTCCACTGTCGGTTGAGAGACCCCAAATCCAGGCTCCTAGCGGGGCTTGGGGTTTTATGAAGCACATCACCTCCCTCCACTGTGGGAGGCTGTTCCCTTTTCACAGACAAGAAAACAGAGGCCAGCTGGGAAAGGACTGGTGATGCCACTCACAGGAGGACCAAAGAACGAAACCCAGGCTTGGGCAGGGCCAGCCCCTGGCTCCACCAGGAAGCTGGTGAAATCGGCTTCTTCTTTTTTTTTTTTTTTTTTTTTGAGACGGAGTCTCGCTCTGTCGCCCAGGCTGGCGTGCAGTGGCCGGATCTCAGCTCACTGCAAGCTCCGCCTTCCGGGTTCATGCCATTCTCCTGCCTCAGCCTCCTAAGTAGCTGGGACTACAGGGCCCGCCACCTCGCCGGCTAGTTTTTTTGTATTTTTAGTAGAGACGGGTTTCACCATGTTAGCCAGGATGGTCTTGATCTCCAGACCTCGTGATCCGCCCGCCTCGGCCTCCCAAGTGCTGGGATTACAGGCTTGAGCCACTGTGCCCAGCCAAAATCAGCTTCTTCTGTCGACAGCCTTGCCATGCGCCTGCCATGCGGCCGGGGCTCTTGTACCAGGATCGACAGGAAAGGGCACAGAACCGTGGCCTCATGGAATCGACATTGTAGCAAACTAGGGAGGGAGATGGCGAGGGAAGAACGGATTTCAGACAGTGAAGAGAGTCAACCATGGCAATGCGATGGAAACAATTGGGGGGCAGGAGTAGGGGGCAGTGCTGTGCTCATACCCATGGTTCCAGAACAGCCTCTCCCAGGAAGGGGATTTTGAGCTGAGACCTGGGTGGTGAGAAGGAGCGAGGCTGTGAGGAACCCCAGCCAAAGGACACCAAGTGCCAAAGCCCTGCAGCCAGGCGAGCTGGCTGGGAGGACAGACGGAAGGCCACACGTGGGGCAGGGGGCAGGCAGGGTGAAGGCTCCGGACCCCGGGGAACAGCTGGGGAGGGCAGAAAGGGCACCTGAGAGTAGGGAGGACAGATGGGGCAGGGAGAGGACAGAGCTGGGGACCCTCTGTGGGGCCAAAGGGGGTGCAGGGAGGGCTGCCAGCTGTGTCTGATGACCTTAGTTAGGGGAAGACTGGGGAAGGTGTAGGTCTGAGTGGGGTTTGTGGGTACCATCAGGAGCTCCGTTGGGAGTGGAGGGGACCAGTGGGCAGGTGGGAGTGGAGGGGACCAGTGGGCAGGTGGGAGTGGAGGAGACCAGTGGGCAGTTGGGAGTGGAGGGGAATCAGTGGGCAGGTGGGGCATGGAGGGGAGGGGTGGGCTGGGGGAGAAAGGTGAAGTGGTGGCCAGCTTGGAGAAGAAGTAGCGTAGCTCATCTGGGAAGAGAGGAGGTGAAGTGGAGGCCGGGCCTGCTGAAGCCGCACAGCGCACGTGCACAGGCCAGCACAGGCCTGGGGCAAGGCTGGACGGACCAGGGAGCTCCAAGCTGCAGGGGTGGAAGGCTGACCCAGGCGGGGGCGCAGCTCCCCACTGAGGTGGGCAACCTGGGCCTGCTGGTGGTGGCTCCTGGCATTGTGGGGCCTGAGGCTGCTGGGTGTGGGGGTGGGGTTGGGGATGTGAGGAGCTGAGGGGTCTAGTTTGGGGCATTTGGCTTCCTGAACAGAGGTTACTGGGGCGGATTTCCAGGCAAATGAGTTTTGCCTCTGAATTTGGTCAAAGGCTTTCCTGAGCCTTCAAAATGCCCGAGGACAGGGGTGGGGGATCCACCCCAGCAAGGGGCCAAGGGGTGGGCCACCCAGGGCTCAGAGAGGGCTGGAGCGCCCTGGTTCCACTGCCATGTACCACAGCATCCCCTTCCGAGACACAGCAGGAAATGGTACTTCCAATGCCAGTCGCTCCAAGGCAGGGCCTGTCTTTGCTGGGGTTACATTTTGGAAGGGGGATTTTGTATCATATGCAAATGATTCCCGTCAGGAGGAGAAATCAAAACCTCCTTCTATTTGGAGATACCAAGAGTCCCCTGGCTGATCATACCAGTCATTCCAGCACTTTGGGAGGCCGAGGCGGGCAGGTCACTTCAGCCCAGGAGTTAGAGACCAGCCTGGATGACATGGTGAAACCCTTTCTGCACCCTAAAAATGCAAAACTTAGCTGGGTGTGGTGGTGCGCCTGTAGTCCCAGCCACTTGGGAGGCTGAGGTGGGAGGATCGTTTGAGCCCTGGAGAGTGAGGCTGCAATGAGCTGTGATGGCACCACTGAACTGGAGACCCAGTCTCAGAAAAAAAAAAAAAAAAAAAAGAAAGAAACAGGAATCTCCTGGCTGAGAATCTGGAGCTTCCCCCAGGCCCTGCTGGGTGCCAGACCCCTTCCTGGCCTCACCATCTCACCGGATAAACTGCAGCCCAGGCGATGATGAGATTGAAGCCGTGGGGCCGGGGAGCCCGGAGGAAGCTGAGCTGTGGCCCAGGCAAGGGCATCATCCATCTTGATCAGAGGTCTCCTGAGAGCCAGGCTCCCCCTCACCCATGCACCCAGACCAGGGTGGCTCTGGACATAAGACCCTTGGTTCCCCTCAGCTCCCAGTGCCCCATTCCCTACGACACCAAAGCCCTCACCATTTCTAACATTTCCCGAGGGTCAATTAAGATGTCTGGAGTTGATTAGACTCTGACACTGATGAAACCCAGAGGTAATTAGCAAAAGGAAAAAAAAAAAAAGTTTTGATTAGTGCTCAGCATAATTCTCTCCAATTATTCAAAGTTCATGCCTGCAGGGGGTAGAATATCTCCAGGAATATTTATTTATATCCCGATTTTTTCATCAACTTTGTGAGTCTACTTAATCATCAGGCCCTGAACTTGTTAATTTGGAGAATTTGTCCAGGGCTGGTCTGGTCTGATGCTGAACGGCTCAGCTGAGGGATACAGGGGCCCCTCTTGGATCCCCCAGAAGAGAGCCTGGGGACCCCACCGACATCCCCCACCAAGGTCACAAAACACAGTACCACTCCCATCTGGCTGGTTGTCTTGGGATACCTGCTCTGGGCACCCACATAGCCTGTTCTGAGGACACCAGGGCCCCAAGGAGGAACCCGCAGATGGCACCAAACTGTCAGTCAAGCATGTGAGCCATCTTGAATGAAGGTCCTTCAGCCCCCGTTGAGCTGCCCTGCGCTGTGTTGGGGAGCGGACGAGGCCTCCCTGCCTGGCCCTGCACAGATGGAGGACTTCTGAGCAGAATCAAGAACTGTTGTTTTATGAAACTGAGTCTGGGGAGGTTTGTCAAGTAGCAACAGACAATCTAAAGCACCGGAGGTGGGGGGTGGGGGCGGTGGCTCACACCTGTCATCCCAGCACTTTGGGAGGCCAAGGTGGGAGGATCGCTCGAGCCCAGGAGTTTGAGATCAGCCTGGGCAACATAGGGAGACCTTATTTTTACAAAAAATATGAAAATTAGCCAGGTGTGGTGGCAACTGTAGTTCCAGCTACTGGGGAAGCTGAGGTGGGAGGATCTCTTGAGCCCAGGAGGGTGAGGCTGCAGTGAGCTAGAACGGAGGCACTGCGCTCCTGCCTGGGCAACGGAATAAGGCCCTATTTCTTAAATATATATAAAATAAAAATGAAAAAGCAAGGAAGCCTGTGTGAAGAGGCACCCACACCTGGACACCACCCTGCCCATGTCCCTCCCCAGCCCTGCCTACCACCCTCCCCCAGTCCCCAGCCCAAGTGGTTTTGGGATAGGCAAGACCAGGACTCTCTCTGGCTCCTTTATCTGCAGCCAGAGGGAGGCTGTTGCCTTCCTGTCCTCACTCAGAAACTCAGGGCTCAGGTTTTCAAAGCAGATGCTCAAAGCCCTGCCTCCTCCCTCCCTCCTCTCAGCTCCGCCAGGGCTGATGGGCCTGGCATCTCATGACTCTCTTCTCGGATTAAATTAGTCCAGCCCAGCACGGGCTCCCCGGCGGTGCTCCCATCACACTTTAATGGTGAGCTTATTAGTTGGGTGGTTCCAGGAGGAGTATACACTCCCAGTTCTGCCCAATTAATGCTGCCCTAAGCCAGTTAAGAGGGAAGCTTAGAGACAGCTGCCCCCATAACTGAGAGGGAGGTTCAGTAGCAGGACACTGGCTCTGCTAGGGCAGAGGAAGGAATGGGAACTTGCTGTCCACAGGCCAGGGCCTGGCTGCTGGGTCCAGCTTGGACTCTGACGTGGTGGCCAATTCCTGCAAATACCCTGCCTCTCTCTTGGCCTCAGTTTCCCCATCTGCAAGCTGAAGCAGTTGAGTGGGATGAAAGCAACACAGAGAGGTATAAAAATAATGGTGCAGTTACTTAGTCCTTCCTGCCTGCCATGCTGTGCCACAGAATTGGCATCCACCAACTAAATTTATCCTCCCAGCTGTGCATGGTGTCTTATGCTTGTAGTCCCAGCACTTTGGGGGCCTGAGGCGGAAGGATTGGTTGAGCCCAAGAGTTTGAGACCAGCCTGGGCATTTTAGACAGGGTCTTGCTGTCACCCAGACTGGAGGGCAGTGGCATGATGTCGGCTCACTGCAACCTCTGCCTCCTGAGTTTAAGCGATCCTCCTGCCTCAGCCACCCAAGAGCTGGGACTACACATGTGCACCACCTGACTCAGCACTAAATTTTTGTATTTTTTATAGAGATGGGGTTTCACCATGTTATTTTTCTAGGCTGGTCTAAAATTCCTGGGCTCAAGTGATCCACCCACCTTGGCCTCCCAAAGTGCTGGGATTACAGGTATGAGTCACCATGCCTGACCTTCTATTTTATTTTCAAATTCAAAAAATTAATTAATACAGCCTCCCAACATTTCAGAGAAGTGGGTACTTGTGTTCTAGCCGTATACAAATAGAGCTACCAGGTATTCCTATATCCGAGTCTCTGTGTGGACAGATGATTTCATCATTCTTGGGTGAGTGCCTGGGAGTGGAGTGGCTGCTTCTTATGGTAGGTATATATTTAACTCTCTAATAACTGCCACACTTCCCCAGCGTGACTGCACCATCTTGCATTCTCAGCATCAGCACGCAGCATAGAGTTCCAGGTGCTCCATGTCCTCATCAACACTTGCTGAGGTTGGTCTTCTTCATTTCAGGCACTCTAGTAGGTGTGAAGTGGTATCTCAATGTGGTTTTATTTTTCATTACCGAATGATTAATAATGTTCAGTGTCTTCTCATGTGCTCATGTGTCTTTTTTCCCCCACTTAAACTAACTTATCTGAAAACCTGTGTATCTTCTTTAGAGAAGTGCCTGTTTAAATATTTGGCTCCATTTTATTTTATTTTATTACTTTTTTTGAGACAGGGTCCTTCTCTGTTACCCAGGCTGGAGTGCAGTGGTGCAATCACAGCTCACTGCAGCCTCGAACCCCTGGGCTCAAGCAATTCTCCTGCCTCAGCCTCCCAAGCAGCTGGCACTATAGGCACATGCCACCATGTCCAGCTAATTTTTTGTATTTTTTGTAGAGATAGGGTCTCACTATGTTGGCCAGGCTGGTCTCAAACTCCTGGGCTCAAGTGATCCTCCCACTTCAGCCTTCCAAAGTGCTGGAATTACAGGCATGAACCACCTTGCCTGGCCCTATTTAACCCATTTTAAAAATTGGTTGTTAGTCTTTCATTATTGAGTTAAAACATCTTTGTATTCTTTTTTTTTTTTTTTTTTTTGAGACGAAGTCTTGCTCTGCCCCTCAGGCTGGAGTGCAGTGGCTAGATCTCTGCTCACTGCAAGCTCCGTCGCCTCCCAGGTTCACGCCATTCTCCTGCCTCAGCCTCCCGAGAAGCTGGGACTACAGGCGCCTGCCACCACGCCCAGCTAATTTTTTTGTATTTTCAGTAGAGACGGGGTTTCACCGTGTTCACCAGGATGGTCTCGATTTCCTGACCTTGTGATCCGCCCGCCTCGGCGTCCCAAACTGCTGGGATTACAGGCGTGAGCCACCGCGCCTGGCCACATCTTTGTATTTTAAATACAAGTCCTTTGTCAGGTAAATGTTTGTAAATATTTTCTCCCAGTCTGTAGTTTGCATTTTCATGGGGGAAAATCTTAGTGACTGTGAGGTTGGCAAACAAACACTCTGAGGGTACACACAGAGACCTGGCCTACACACAGAGAACACCTATGGATACCTCAGCCTGGGCCCAACCCTCCATAATAGACTCTGCTGTGTTTTCAGGTCCTTGGCCTGCTCTGTTTCTCACTGACACAGCATTGACCCATCGACCCTTTCATTCTTGACTCTGGCCTCATCTTTGGGGCCTGGGGCTGGGCCTCCCCTCCAGGATGACTTCCTGGGCCCCACAAAATCTGGAGACCCAGCTAAAGGCACAACAAAGGACACAATGACTCGCGAAGCCCCACTCCAGTCTCCTCACAGGAAATACAGGAATATCTCAGAAGTTAATGAGATAATTCATGTTAAAAATCAGTTGTAGATGATAAAGTTCTGTGCAAACTCCAAAGTACTTCAAAATCCAGAAAACATTTCATAAACTGGGACGGTCAGCCTCTCAGAGGGCCTCCAATGATGGATCCTCCCCTCCTGGTGTTTATGCCCTTGTATAGTCTCTTCCCATTTTGAACAGGGTGGACCTATGCAATAATAGGATATCCTGGGAGAAACAGAGTGTGGCTTCTGAGACTAGGCCACAAAAAACAATGCACTTCTTTCTTGCTCTACAGATTGCTCACACTGGGGAAACCAGTCACCATGGCACAAGGAAACCTAAGCAGCCTATGGAGAGGACCACAGGGTGAGGAGCTTAGGCCTCCAGCCAACAGCCCTGTGCAGGTGCCATCTTGGAAGGGAGCCTCCTGCCCCAGTCAAGCCTTCAGATAAATGCAGCCTTGGCTGGCTCCTGACTGCAACCTCATAAGAGCCCTTGGGCCAGAACCACCCAGCTAAGCCACTACCTAATTACTTACCCCAGAAATTATGGGAGATAATACATGTTTATTATTTTATTTTATTTTATTATTATTTTTTTTTGAGACAGAGTCTCGCTCTGTCGCCCAGTCTGGAGTGCAGTGGCCGGATCTCAGCTCACTGCAAGCTCCACCTCCCGGGTTCACGCCATTCTCCTGCCTCAGCCTCCCGAGCAGCTGGGACTACAGGCGCCCGCCACCTCGCCCGGCTAGTTTTTTTTTGTATTTTTTAGTAGAGACGGGGTTTCACCGTGTTAGCCAGGATGTTCTCGATCTCCTGACCTCGTGATCCACCCATCTCGGCCTCCCAAAGTGCTGGGATTACAGACTTGAGCCACCGCACCCGGCCACATGTTTATTATTTTAATTTGCTAGATTTTGAGGTAATCTGAGTAATTTGTTGTGCAGTAATAAATAATACCCAACCCATTTGCTTTGTGAACCAAAATAAAATAACAATAAATAAACTAAATTTGTAAGCAAGAGAGCACTTTGTGAAACTTAAAGCTTTTCTTAAACCATTGCCAGATTTTGTCCGCTCAGGGCAAAGCTAATTCATTCCTCCATGTGGAAAACAGAGGCCGTGGAGGCTGTGGGTAGGAGATTGCTTAGGAAGTGATGGGACGTGGCTGCAGGGTCCCAATGACTGCTGGGGCCACTGTAGGCCCTGTTCTCATATATGGGGTCCCCAGATGGGTGCCAGGGCCCCTAGCTGGGTACATCACTCACAGAGCACAGCCCAGAGAGTTGGCATAACCCAACCCATTCTGGGGATGTGTGGCAGATTGTCTTTTCCAAAGACAGCTGCAATGATATCTCCCATTCAACAGTCTCTTCTTACAATGTGACCTTGACCTTCCTCTCATCAAGTGTTGGGGTCTCCATCCCTTCCCCTTGACTCTGGGCAGACCCTCGTCCCATAGAGCTTGGCAAAGGTGATGCTACTTGACTTCTAAGTGCTCTGCACTCCTCCTTGCTTTATTGGGGGTGTCCGTTCTTGGAACCCAGCCGCCATGATGTGAGGAAGCCCAACAGCCCAGGGAGAGGACACATGGAGAGGACCTGAAGACAGTGGTCCATAGCCCAGCCTGTGCTCTGTGACAGCTGATGCCTACCTGCCAGCCATGGGATGCACGCTCTTGAAAGTGGACTCCCAGCCCCAAGTCCATCCCTGTGCTCCCATGACCTGACCCACAATGGTGTTCAGAGAAAGTCAGTCATGACAGAGCCTGTGAGAGAGAAGTGAGTTGAGGGGGTATCACTATAAGCTGAAGCATACGGGGAAGACACAGAAGGGCAGGAACCTAGGGTGCTGCAGAGAGAGGGACAGCCACAGAGTTGGGGAGGAGGGACTTCTACAAGCTCCTGCAGAGGCTTGAGCATCGGCAGAGGGTCCCCAGGGCAGCTGCCCCCAACCCATCCTTCCCAAATCCTACCTTGGCCACACCCACCCAGCAGCCCCACTACAAGGCTAGCCTGGAGGGAGACACGGGGATGGAGAGGGAGATCCGGGAGACGGGCAGAGAGGCAATGAGGAGAGACACACACAGAGCTATGGGAGTGGTTTCAGACCAAGCAGGCCACAGCTGCAGGGGAAGGTGGGGACAGAAAGGCCTCTGGGTTCTGCTCTCTGACACCCTGCATGGTTGGGGGATGCCGCCTGTCTAGATCATTGCAGGAATGAGGGCAGCCTGAGCCCCCAACCAGGCCCCTGTGCCACTGCTAGTGAAAGGTGGCTCCCCCCAGGAGAAGCCCAGGTTTGGGAGGGCTTGTTTTCTTGTCCAGAAAATGCTATACCACCAGGCAGCATTAGCGGATGCACGGTGAGACCCCAGCCCCTCTCTCGGCATGAATGTCAGCCCCCCAACTCCCCCACCAGGGGCTGCGTGTCAGGGAGCTCAGGGCCTCCCAGCCAGCTTCGGAGGGCCATGACAAGGACTCACCTGTGGCCTCCCAGGGCGACGGGGCTGTCTGTTCTCCCCACCACAGTGACCTTCATGGGGAAGGGCTGTCCTGAGTCGGTGTGGTGGGGGGTACCCAAAAACCCCACAGAAGGAAGATTACTGCAGAGGAGCCGGGGTTAAGGGCCATGTGGAAGCTGAGCAGTGAGTTTGCAGAACCAAACCCCTTCTGCAGGAAGAACTCTCTGCTTCCCCAGGAATCACCCTTGTCCCCAGCCCACTCAGGGTCACCCGCCCCTGCCAGCTGTCTCAGCTTCAGGGCCAGCACTCACCCTGTCCTGATTCCCCCGTCCTCCCCGTCTCCCCAATCTGCCTGCCTGTGCCTCCACATGCGGCCCAGGTAAAGCTCCCACGGGTCCTGTGGTCAGTCTGGCCCAGCTGTCCAGGAACCCTGCCCACCATGGCCACTAACACCCCCTGGGAACTCCTTGTGCTAACTTCAAGGCCCCCTGCTTGCTGGAGCCCGGCCCATCTCTCAGGGACCACCAGGACCTGAGCTGCCCCCACAGGCTTGCTGGAGCCATGGTTGGGGCTCCTCTCCCTGCTATTCTCTCTCCTCACCCCTGTGCTGGTGTGAGGATTTCTCCAGACTTCTCTTTAAGGAGTGTATCAAGCACAGGTCTACCCTGATGTCCCCCACCTCCCCTGGGTCTCCCAGCAGCCACCCCCATGGGGCTTCACCCAGGCAGTGGCCATGTGAGGGACTGGGGCACCCCTTCCCTCCCCTCTCATGGTCCAACCCTTGCCTTCTCTCAGACAGGAGAGGCTCCCCACAGCCTCCCCCACTCTACAGCTTAAGCCAGTAAAGTCCATGTTCTCACTTAAATCCTTTTCCTTTCTCAAAAAGCCCTGCTCTTGTCAAAGAAATCTGCTGTGCTTTAGAATAGTGCCACTGCTGCTGGTCTTTAAAAATTCATCCAGAAGTCCATCGATTTCTTTGTACTCAGTTCTGTCCGCCTCCCCACTGAGGCAGAAGCCACAGAGCAGAAGAACAGAGAGAAGTGTGGAGGTGAAAACCTCCATCGGGGCCTAGCCAGTGCCGTCGCACCTGGCCCTGCACTGCCAGGGAGGCAAGGACTGCCCAGGGTCCCCACGGTAGGGGGAGGCAGGAGAGGCAAGGGGTCAGCACCCCCTGCTGCAGGGTCCTGCCTCTCTCGACCCTGGAAGGCCGTCCCTGGATGTCAGCTTCACTGCTTGGCAGCCCTACCGATGCTCAGGCCTGGCTGGGGACCCAGGTGTGGATTGTAAGCAGCCCTTGGTGTGTACAGGTGAGGTGGGGTTTGCCCAGGGGAGGTAAGGGTATGCACAGGTAAGGTGAAGGTACTTACAGGTGAGGTAAGAGTCTGAGGCAAGGGTGTGCCCAGGTGAGATGAGGTGAGGATGTGCATAGGTGAAGCTGCCCACAAGCGAGATGTCTAGGTAAGGTAGGGTGTGCACAGGTGAGGGTAAAGTATGCCCAGGTGAGGTAGAGTGTGCCCAGGTGAGATGGGGGTATGCACAGGTGAGATAGGTAAAATATGCACAGGTGAGGCAGAGTGTGCACATGTCAGGTGGGGGACATATGGGCAGGGATCCTAGGTCTGATTATGACGTCAGCTCAAAGACCATGTCTGTGGTTTGCAGTTTCAGCAGTGACATCTGCACCTGGACACTTCCCTGGGGGAAGACAAGCCTGAGGCTTCCTGAGGAAGCACCTGCCCTGCCTTTAGTCGGGCTCTCAGCCCTCTGTGCCAATGACTACTTCTTCAGTGTACCATGGATTCCGTGGCTGCAGAGGTCATCAGATGGCTCCCACTGGAACGGGACAGTAAGGAACACCCTCTGGATGCCCAATTAAGCCACCTACAACCAATAGGGGCCATGTCTGGGATGTTTGCTATGCTTTCCCCTATGATGGGATATCAGTTCCTGTGGCCTTGGCTCAAATAGGAACAAGGGAAAGGGTGGCATAATCTGGGTCTGTACCCCACATCAGTGGGCATCAGGCCTTCTCTCTGACATGGCCCAGCTCCTCACCCTTCTTACGGAAGGTTGTACCTGCATAGCAGTCAAAGAATGCCAGAGTGTGAAGGGTCCTGGGAAATGAGTTCACTCGACTCTTTCATTTAAAGATAAGGAAACTTAGGTCCTGGAAGGCACATCTGTGGCCCAGTGTCCAAAACAGCTGTTGATCAAAAATTGGAATGAGTACATGGAAAAAGATGGAAGGAGGTATGGGTGAATGACAGATGGATGAATGGGTGGGTGGATGAGTAGCTGGATGGATGAATGGGTAAGTGGATGAGTGAATGATGTATTGATGAATGGGTGGGTGGATGGGTGAATGATGGCTGGATGAATAGGTGGGTGGATGGGTAGATGGATGGATGAATGGATGAATGGGTGGATGATGGATGGATGTATGGGGGGGTGGATGGGTAGATGATGGATGGATGAACAGGTGGGTGGATGGGTAAATGGATGGATGGATGGATGGATGGATGATGGATGGATGAATGGGTGGGTGGATGGTTGCATGATGGATGGGTGGATGGGTGGATGATGGATGAATGGGTGGGTGGATGGGTAGATGGGTGGATGATGAATGGGTGGGTGGATGGGGTGGGTGATGGGGAAGATGGATGGATGATGGATTGTGGATAAATTGATGGATGGTGAACGGTTAAATGGACAGAGGGTAGAGGGATGGATGGATAGATGGTGGATGAACGGATGGAGAGATGGATGAGCGTATGGACAGATGGATGAATGGATAGACAGGTGGATGAATGGGAGGGTGAATGGGTGGATGTATGGATAAGTAGTTGGGTGGGTGGATGGATAGATGGATGGATGGATAGACAAGTGGATGAATGGATGAGTGAATAGATGGGTGAATGATGGATAAATGGATGGGTGAGTGGGAACTCACAGCATTAGACATCCCCACTAGTATACTCATTTTAATCCACTATATAAATAATTAGTTTGAAAATATTATCAAAACCTTAGGAAAAACCTTTTATGTACCCAACACTGCTGGGCTCTTTGTGGACTGCAGAGACAATGTGATGATTTCCAACCCCAAGAAACTCCGTGAGTAAAGGGAAAGGCTATGTGTCTCTATGTAGGGAGACAGATGGGAGTGGACAGACAGCCTGGCAGAGGAGCCATGCCAGGGAGAAGCAGACAAGCTCCTGGAAAGACCAGCCTGCCACAGAGAAAATAATATAAATCATGACACCTGTCAGCTGTCAGGGGCTGAGTGCAAGCCTGGGACAGGCTTTTCTTTTCTTTTTTTCTTTTAGATGGAGTCTTGCTCTGTTGCCTAGGCTGGAGTGAAGTGGCACGATCTCGACTCACTGCAACCTCCACCTCCTGGGTTCAAGCGATTCTCCTGACTCAGCCTCCCAAAGTAGCTTGGATTACAGGTGTGTACCACCACACCCAGCTAATTTTTTTTTGTATTTTTAGTAGAGACAGGGTTTCACCACGTTGGCCAGGCTGGTCTTGAACTCCTGATATCAGGTGATCCAACTGCCTCAGCCCCCCAAAATGCTGAGATTACAGACATGAGCCATCGTCCCCAGCCGGTTTTTCTTTTCTTATTTGTTTTCCAGAAATTGACAAGCCAAGTATAAAATTCATATGGAATGCAAAGGACCTAGAAGACCCAAAACAACATTGAAGAGAAAGAGTGACACTGGAGCACTGACACTCCTTGATTTCAAGACATATGACAAAACCATTGTGATCAAAACAGTGTGGCATTGCTATAAATATAGACAAACAGATCAATACAACAGAATAAGAGTCTGAAAATGATGCCCATATACATGGACAGCTAATTTTGACACAGATGCAAAAGCAACTTAGTGGAGAAAAGAAGGCCTTCTCATCAAATGGGTTGGAACATTTGGATATCTGTACATGCAAAAAAGGAGTTTTGATCCATAGTTCACACTACATACAAAAGTAAACTCAAAATGGATCATAGGCCTAAATGTGAAACCTAGAATTATAAAACCTCCATAAGAAAACATAGGAGAACATCTTTGCGCTCTTTGCTTACAGGTAAAGATTTTTTAGACATGGCATCAAAAGTGTGATCCAAATAAAACTTAAAAAACTGGATATCATCAAAATTAAAGACCTTCTGCTCTTTATTTTATTTTATTATTATTCTTTTTTTTTTTTTTTGAGACGGGGTCTTGCTCTGTCGCCCAGGCTGGAGTGCAGTGGCCAGATCTCAGCTCACTGCAAGCTCCGCCTCCCAGGTTTACGCTCTTCTCCTGCCTCAGCCTCCCAAGTAGCTGGGACTACAGGCGCCCGCCACCGCGCCCGGCTAGTTTTTTGTATTTTTTAGTAGAGACGGGGTTTCACCGTGTTAGCCAGGATGGTCTCGATCTCCTGACCTTGTGATATGCCCACCTCAGCCTCCCAAAGTGCTGGGATCACAGGCTTGAGTCACCATGCCTGGCCCCTTCTGCTCTTTAAAATTCACTGTAAGGAGAATGAAAGAGCAGCTCGCAGGCTGTGAGAAAGAAAATATTTGCAAACCATAGATCTGAAACAAACAACTGAATTTTAAAATGGGTGAAAGATTTGAACAGATACTTCACCAAAAAAGACACATAAATGGTAAATGGCAAGTTAGCACCTGAAAAGATATACAACATCATTAGTCATTAGAAAAATTCAAACTAAAACCACAAGATACCTCTGAACACCTATTAGAAGGCTAAAGTTAAAAAGACTGACCATATCAAGTGCTGGTAAAGATTGGAGGAACCAGAACTCTTAGACACTGCTGATAGAAATACAAAGTTGTACAACCACTTTGGAAAATAGTTCAAAAGTTTCTTTTTTTTGAGACGGAGTCTGGCTCTGTCGCCCAGGCTGGAGAGCAGTGGTGTGATCTCGGCTCATTGCGAGCTCCACCTCCTGGGTTCAAGCGATTCTCATCTCAGCCTCCCTAGTAGCTGGGATTACAGGTGTGAACCACCACACCTGGCTAATTTTTGTATTTTTAGTAGAGATGGGATTTCACTATGTTGGCCAGGCTGGTCTCAAACTCCTGGCCTCAAGTGATCCGCCCACCTCAGCCTCCTAAAGTGCTGGGATTACAGGCGTTACTCACCGTGCCTGGCCTAGTTTGGAAGTTTCTTAAAAGGTGGGCTGGGTGCAGTGGCTCAAGCCTGTAATCCCAGCACTTTGGGAGGCTGAGATGGATGGATCATGAGGTCAGGAGATCGAGACCATCCTGGCTAACACGGTGAAACCCTGTCTCTAGGAAAAAATACAAAAAACTAGCCGGGCGTGGTGGCGGGTGCCTGTGGTCCCAGCTACTCGGGAGGCTGAGGCAGGAGAATGGCGTAAACCTGGGAGGTGGAGCTGGCAGTGAGCTGAGATCCGGCCACTGCACTCCAGCCTGGGTGACAGAGTGAGGCTTCATCTCAAAAAAAAAAAAAAAAGGTGGGAGTTAAATATACACCTTCCATATAACCCAGCCATTCCACTCCTAGGTATTTACCCAGGAGAAATAAAAGTATATGTCCACACAAAGACTCGCATAATAATCTTCATAGCAGCTTTATTTATAAGAGCCTAAGCCAGAAATGACTCAAATATCCTTCTATGTATTTATTTATTTATTTATTTATTTTGACTCAAGGTCTCATTCTGTCACTCAAGCTGGAATGCAGTGGTGAGATCATGGCTCACTGCAGCTTTGACCTCCTGGGCCCAACCCATCCCCATGCCTCAGCCTCCCAAGTAGCTGAAACTACAGGCACATGCCACCATGCCCAGTTCCAAATGTTCATTAATAGGTAAATGGATCAACACATTACGGGGTATCCACTTGATGCAATAAAAAGGAATAAACTATTGACATAGACAATATCACAGAATAAACCAACTCAGCAAAGCTTCAGGCTACAGGATTAACACACAGTCATCAGCCACATTGGCACAGGCTCGCAATGAACAATCTGAAAAGGAAAAACACAATTCTTTCCCAATAGTATCAAAAAGAATTTTAAAGCTTAAGAATAAATTTAACCGAGGATGTGCAAAACTTGAAAAAGAACAAATGTAGAGACTCAACCCACTTTCCAATTTCAAACCTTATTACAAGGCTACAGTAATCAAACAGTGTGGTCCTGATATAAGGATAGATGCATAGATCAGTGAGTGCAAAGAAAGATATATGAGGTTGGGCGCGGTGGCTCACGCCTGTAATCTCAGCACTTTGGGAGGCCGAGGCGGGCAGATCACCTGAGGTCAGGAGATTGAGGCCAGCCTGACCAACATGGTGAAACCTCATCTCTACTAAAAATACAAAAATTAGCCGGGTGTGGTGGCGCATGCCTGTAGTCCCAGCTACTGGGGAGGCTGAGGCAGGAGAATCACCTGGACCCAGGAGGCAGAGGTTGCAGTGATCCAAGATTGCACCACTGCACTCCAGTCTGGGTAACAGATCTAGACTCCATCTCAAAAAAAAAAAAAAAAAAAAAAATTAAATTAAAGTAAAAATACAAAAAGTAGCCTGGTGTGGTGGTGGGTGCCTCTAGTCCCCGCTACTTGGGAGGATGAGGCAGGAGAATCATTTGAACCCGGGAGGCGGAGATTGCAGTGAACCAAGATCACACCACTGCACTCCAGCCTGGGCAATACAGCAAGACTCCATCTCAAAAAAAAAAAGAAAGAAAGATAGGTTGATGAGTTAAGAATCCATAAGTAAATTCATACGTCTATGAACAACTGATTTTTGACAAGGATGCCAAGGCCATTCAATGGTGCAAGAATTGTCTTTTCAACAAATGGCGCCGGGACAGCTGGATAGCCACCTTTGAAAGAATGAAGCTGGACCTCTGCCGCACACAAACATTTATAAAAGAAAATATTTGCAAATCATATAGGTCATATATCTGATAAAAGGTCTACTCTCCAAAATATTGTATAAAGAACTATATAGTATAATATAAAAAACTTTTATAACTCAAGAACAAAAAGACAAACCACTCAACTTAAAAATAAGCAAAGAGGCCAGATGCAGTGGCTCACGCCTGTAATCCCAGCACTTTGGGAGGCCCAGGAGGGCAGATCATAAGGTCAGGAGTTTGAGACCAGTCTGGCCAATATGGTGAAACCCCATCTCTACTAAAAATACAAAAATTATCCAGGCATGGTGGTGAGCACCTGTAGTCCCAGCTACTCAAAAAGTTGAGGCAGGAGAATCACTTGAACCCGGCAGGCGGATGTTGCAGTGAGCCGAGATCGCACCACTGCACTCCAGCCTAGGTGACAGAGTGAGACTCTGTCTCAAAAAAAAAAAAAAAAAAAAAAGAGCAAAGTATCTCAAAAGACATTTCCTCAAAGAAGACATACAAATGGTCAACAAGCCCATGAAAAGCTGCTCATCGCTAATCATTAGGGAAATGCAAATCAAAACCACAGGGAAAGACCAAGCCACGCTCATCAGGTTTCTCATAATTTTTTTTTAAAAAAAGAAAGCAACAGATGTTGGTGAGGGTGTGAAGAAAGTAGAATCCTCACACAAGCTGGTGCCAATGCAACATGGTGCAGCCGCTGTGGGAAACGGTTTTGCAGTTCCTCAGCAGAAAATTATAATACGACCCAACAATTCTGCTCCTGCATATGGACCTCAAAGAACTGAAAGCAGGTGTCAAACAAAAACTTGTACACAAATGTTCATAGCAGCATTATTCGCACTCATCAAAAAGTGGAAACAACCCAAATGTCCATTAATGGATGAATGGATAAACAAAATGTGATCTCTCCGTACCATGGAATATTATGCAGCCATGAAAAAGGAATAAAGTATTGATACACACTGCAACATGGGTGAACTCTGAAGACATTAGGATGTAAGAGGAAGAAGCCAGACACGAAGAAAGCACATACTATAGGGTTCCACTAATATGTCATGTCTGGAAGAAGCAAATTCATAGAGGTCAAAAGTTGATTGGTGGTTGCCGGGGCCTTAGGAGTAACTGTTTAATGGGGTTTCTTTGGGAGTGGGGAAGATGCTTGAGAACCAGGGAGAACTGGGTGTGGTAGTCGTGCAACATTGTGAGTGAACTTGATTCCCCTGTATTGTCAGTTTAGAGTGACTAAAACAGCAAATTTTACATTATGTGAATTTTACAACAACAACAACAACAACAACAACAAAAAAACGAGTCAGGTGCCGGTAGCCCTTGCCTTTAATCCCAGCAGTTTAGGAGGCCAAGGTGGGAAGATTGCTTGAGCCCAGCAGTTTGAGACCAGCCTAAGACCATGTCTCTGTTTCTTTTATTTTGGTTTGGTTTGGTTTGGTTTGGTTTGGTTTTGAGATGGAGTCTCACTCTGTCGCCCAGGCTGGAGTGCATCTCGGCTCACTGCAACCTCTGCCTGCTGGGTTCAAGCAATTCTCCCTGCCTCATCCTCCTGAGTAGCTGGGATTACAGGCACCTGCCACCATGCCAGGCTAATTTTTGTATTTTTAGTAGAGATGGGGTTTCACTGTATTGGCCAGGCTGGTCTTGAACTCCTGGCCTCAAGTGATCTGCCTGCCTCCGCCTCCCAAAGTGCTGGGATTACAGGTGTGAGCCACCAGGCCCGGCAAGACCACATCTGTACAAAAGATTTAAAATTAGCCAGCCAAGCACCACCTACTCAGCTACTTGGAAGGCTGAGGCAGGAGGATCATGTGAGCCCAGGAGGTTGAGGCTGCAGTGTGCCGTGATCGTGCCACTGTACTTCCAGCCTGAGTGACACAGCGAGACCTTGTCTCAGAAAACCAAATTGTTTTTTACTTTAAAAAGTAATGAAAATAATACAAATTTAAGACAGAGAAGGTAATGTTCAAATGAAGTCCCAAATGGAGGGATGGGGGAGGTGTGAAAAGGTGGGCGCCCTGCCATGCTCACCCCGGATCAGTGGCCCCTTCCTTTCCACCGCCTCTCCCTCCCCACACACCTGTGTGGAACCCTCTCACGGTCCAAAGCAGATGCCTCATGCCTGGGGGCTCAGCTGGCCTCAGACAGGCCGCTGGTCCCGTCTCCCACACCTAATGCCGCCACGGGAAGGCTGACTCCAGGGCCCCGGAGGGAGCTGGAGGAGAAGGAACCCAAAGGCTGGACATGGCGGCTGCTGTTTCCCCCTCTGAGCCTTCAAGCTGATGCCACCTCCCAGCCCACAGCTTTCAGGCTTCAGATCCAATGATAAGGCATGGGGGAGAGAGCAGTAGGGAGCTGGCCTGTCAGGGATCCCTCCTCTTCCCCAAACCCCTCCTCTTCCCACAGATGTGGCCCCTAGCTCTGAGCTGGCTGGTGTCCCTGGACGAGGGAATTCTAACTACTGTGGCTTCAGGCATTCCTATTTCTGGCTTGGAGGGGACTGGTCTTTCTTGGTGACTTTGCCCCAGACTCTGGGGGGATGTGTGGACCCCAAGAGAAGCAACAAGACACAGGCACGTTTCAGGACTGGCTCAGGCCCCGAACGGAGGGGTGCCGGGGAAGGTGCGATTCCTGATTCTCTGCAACTGAGCTGCAGGCTGCCTCCACCTCAGCCTCTCCAGGGCGATGGAAACGGCCTCCATCCATCTCAGTTCCCCTCCCTTCTCCCTGCAGTGCTGGGTCTGGGCTCCTAACGTGTAGAGGGTGGGGGAGCGGGTTCTCAATGCCACATGTCCCTGGGGCTTCCTGCTGATGGCAGGGTGTGGTCCCTGATCCTTAAAAGGCCCCCCAAGTGTCCCTGTCCTGGCAGTCCCATGTCCCACATGTTGTCACACCCTGCACACACCCGTCTTCAGTGACACCCACACCCCCATTCATGTGACCTCCCGCAGGCCCCGTGTAGGTGGAAAGGGCTGGGCCCACTGGCTCCAGGTCCCACCACCCCTCACATTCCTCCCTCCCTGTGCCCCCTTTTAGGGGCTCTGTTGTGTCCCCCCAGCTTCATACACTGAAGCCTTGACCCCAGAACCTCAGAATGAGACTGTGTTTTGAGACAGGGCGGTTAAAGAGGCAATTAAGGCCGAGAGCAGTGGCTCACACCTGGAATCTCAGCACTTTGGGAGACCGAGGCAGGCAGATCACGAGGTCAGGAGTTTGAGACCAGCCTGACCAACATGGTGAACCCTCGTCTCTACTAAAAATACAAAAAATTAGCCAGGCGTGGTGGTGGACGCCTGTAATCCCAGCTACTTGGGAGGCTGAGGCAGGAGAATTGCTTGAACCTAGGAGGTGGAGGCTGCAGTGAGCTGAGATCACACCACTGCACTCCAGCCTGGGCGACAGAGCGAGACACTGTCTCAAAAACCAAAAACAAACAAAAAGAGGTGATTGAGATGAGATGAGGTCATAGGGGTGGGCCCTAATCCAATCCCAACAGGTATCCTTCTAAGAAGAAGGGATCAGGACACAGAGGGCGCCCCCATGAGGACAAGGGGGAGATGGCGCCTGAAAGCCCAGGAGGGAGGCTTTAAGAGGAGTCTGCCCTGGGGACACCTTCATCTTGGACTCCAGCCTCCAGCACGGTGAGAAATAATTGCCTGTTGTTGAACCCCCTGCTCTGTGACACCGGTTACAGCCCTGCTCGCAAATGAATACACCGCCCGGCCCAACCGGGCCCCCGGACGCCCGGGTACCCCTGCTTTCCTGACGATGGCACCGGTGCTTCCATTTATTTCCCTGGGGCCCAAGCCTCTAACTCCTACCTGAGCACCCGCACCAGACCCCACGTCCCCGTGCTGTGAGGACCCGGAGCCTGGGGGCTGAGTGAGGAGGAGGGCCGGGCAGAGGAGGAGACGCCAGGGCAGCATCACTGGGCATCTCCAGGCATCCACACCCTTAGCTGTGGCTTCTGTCCTGCACAGGCAGGGCTGCCTCTGGGAGCACGGAGACCCTTGCTCTTCTTTTCTTCTTTTTCTCCTTTTTTTTGTTTTTTGTTTTTTTTTTTTTTTGAGAGAGAGAGTTTTTCTCTGTCACCCAGGCTGGAGTGCAGTGACATGATCATAGCTTACTACAGCCTCAACCTCCTGGGCTCAAGTGATCCTCCCATCTCAGCCTCCTGAGTAGCTGGGACTATATATGTGCATGCCACCACGCCCAGCTAATTTTTTTTATTTTTTATTTTTGTTGAGACAGGGTCTGGCTCTGTCACCCAGACTAGAGTGCAGTGGCATGATCTCGGCTCACTGCAACATCTGCCTCCCGGGTTCAAGTGATTCTCGTGCCTCAGCCTCCTGAGTAGATGGGATTACAGGTGTGCACCACCATAGTTGACTAATTTTTTTTTTTTTTTTTTGAGATGGAATCTTGCTCTGTCGCCCAGGCTGGAGTGCAGTGGCGTGATCTCGCTCACTGCAAGCTCCGCCACCTCCTGGGTTCACGCCATTCTCCTGCCTCAGCCTCCCGAAAAGCTGGGACTACAGGCGCCCGCCACCACGCCCAGCTACTTTTTTTTTTTTTGTATTTTTAGTAGAGACGGGGTTTCACCGTGTTAGCCAGGATGGTCTCGATCTCCTGACTCGTGATTTACCCTCCTCGGCCTCCCAAAGTGCTGGGATTACAAGCGTGAGCCACCACACCTGGCCAATTTTTGTATTTTTAGTAGAGACAGGGTTTCACCATGGTGGCCAGGCTGGTCTCCAACTCCTGACCACAAGTGATCCTCCTGTTTCAGCCTCCCAAAGTGCTGGGATTACAGGTGTGAGCCACTGCTGCTGACCCCCAGCCTATTTTTTAAACAAATTTTACAGAGATGGAGTCTTGCCATGTTACCCAGGCTGGTTTGAACCTCCTGGGATCACGGGATCCTCTTGCCTTGGGCCCCCAAAGCAGTGAGATTATAGGTGTGAGTCATCTCACCAGCCCTGCTTCTCACTCTTCTAACTCTTGCCATGTGGCCTTGAGCGAGCCTGGGCCTGTCTGTGACCCTCGCTGGCATAGCAGGTAGATGGTGAGCCTGGGCGGACTTCGACGACACAAGCCCACTGCCTCCAGCCCACCTTCCCCACCTTACTTCACACACCTCACTTCCTGGGGGGTACCTGAGGGCAGAGGGTCTCACGGATCCGACATGCTGGGCTGGCAGGGAGCTGGGCGCCCCAATATGAGGCCCTGTGCTCGCCTGCCTTGAAGACCCACCCTCAAACAAGGCCTTTGTGTACGCAGTAGACTTACAGGAAGATTTTGCAGTAATGAAGGAGGCTTCTATCATCACAGAACCCCGAAAACAGAACCTGAATGCTGCACTTCCCTTTGGAACGTCTCCTTTCTTCATTTGTTTTTGTTTTTTGTTTTGATACAGTATCTTGCTCTGTCACCCAGGCTGGAGTGCAGTGGTGTGATCTTGGCTCACTGCAACCTCCGCCTGCTGGGTTCAAGTGATTCCCGTGCCTCAGTCTCCCGAGCAGCTGAGACTACAGGTGCCCGCCACTACGCCCAACTAATTTTGTATTTTTAGTAGAGACGGGGTCTTGCCATGTTGACCAGGCTGGTCTCGAACTCCTGAGCTCAGGTGATCTGCCCGCCTCGGCCTCCCACGGTGCTGGCATTACAGGCATGAGCTATTGCGCCCTGTTAATTTTTGTATTTTTAGTAGAGACGGGGTTCCACCGTGTTGGCCAGGCTGGTCTCGAATTCCTGACCTCAAGTGATCCGCCCACCTCAGCCTCCCCAAGAGCTGGGATTACAGGCGCCCGCCACCATGCCCGGCTAATTTTTGTATTTTTAGTAAAGACAGAGTTTTGCCATGTTGCCCAGGCTGACCTCAGGTGACCTCCCTCCCCCACCCTGACCTCCCAAAGTGCTGGGATGACAGGCTTGCATCACCACACTCGGTTAATGCTTGTATTTTTAGTAGAGACAGGTCTCGCCATGCTGCCCAGGCTGGTCTTAAGTCTTGGTTTGTTATATTATTCCCATTGCACCACCCAGGAGTTCCCCACCTGCCACGCCTTCCCCAGGATCTGGCCACCTATGCGTGGGGCAGCCACCTGTCACCCCAGGCCCTCTTCAGGTCTCTCTAGTCCTGCATTCCTGGACTCCTCCCCTTGGCTTCCAGAAACTCAAATCGCCCCATTCATCACGCAGAAGCTTTGGGCAGACAGAGATCTGGCAGCACCACCTCTCAGAGAACCCCGCGGTGGGACCCCGCGAGGCGCGGGCTATGCAGTCAGTCAATCTGGGGAAATGGGCTCACCGGATGGAATAACACCAAGCCGAGCCTCTGCCCCAACCTGCCACAAACTCCTGTGAGATGGATTAGAGACCTCAGTGCACAAAGCAAACTTTTTTATGCTCTCTGGACTGGGAAAGAGTTTGTACATAAACACCAAAAGCACAAATCACGAACAGAAAGATTGCCAAGTCCAGACACAGCAAAATTAGAAACGTCTGCTTGACAAAAGCACATCATAAACAACACAGCGAGACAAGCCACAGACACAGAGAGGATATTTGCAACCCATATCACCAACAAAGGGGTCATACCTGAGATCGACCGGGAGTCCCACAGACCAAGCGGAGATGAACAGCCCCGTCAGGGCCGGCGACGTGGAAACCCTCTGGCGATCCTAGAAGAGGAGGCCGGTGGCTGCTATCAAGAGGCGCCCGCTGCGGTCACAACGGGGGCAACGTGGACGGAGACCTCTGTGAGATGCGGCCCCCACACCACCCGCCGGGCCTGATTGTGGCACAAGGGGGTGTTGGCGAGGACCGAGAGCCTCAGTGCCTCTCCCCCTGGCAGGAGCACCAAGCGGCGTGTCCCTTTGGAGGCTGCCGGCTGTTTCCCCTGCAGTTGAGAACACACTTGCTCCATGACCGGCAGCTACACCCTAGTGTGTGTCCTGGGGCAGGTGCAGCATCACCGGGGATAACGGGAAGCTAGAAACAGCATCCACGCATCATTTCAGGGAAATGAATGAATCACCTGTGGTGCCTGGTGGGGGACGCCGCGGCGCAGTTCACACGAACAGATTCCAGATGAACCACACCTGCGTCTATCAATGCAGCTTAACCTCAGAAGGGTACTGTGGGATGAGAAGAGCAAGTTGCTGAATGTCACGGACAGCAAAATACCATTTATACGAAGTTTAAAAACACAAATTTCACGGCTGGGCACGGTGGCTCATGCCTGGGACCCCAGCACTTTGGGAGGCCAAGGCGAGTGGATCACCGAGGTCAGGAGTTTGAGACCAGCCTGCCCAACATGGTGAAACCCCATCTCTACTAAACATACAAAAAATTAGCTGGGCATGGTGGTGCATGCCTGTAATCCCAGCCACCGGGAAGCTGAGGCAGGAGAATCCCTTGAACCCGGGAGGCGGAGGTTGCAGTGAGCCAAGTTCACGTCACTGTACTCCAGCCTGGGCAACAAGAGCAAAACTCCATCTCAAAAAATAAAAAATAAATAAAAGGAGCCCCAAAGGGCTCCCTCACCCCTTTCCCACAAGAGGCCACGGCGGGAAGGTGCGGTCTATGAGGCACGGAGCCTGCTGGGGCCTGGGTCTTGTGCTTCCAGCCTCTGGAGCGGTGAGCGGTGAACTGCTGCTGTTTATGAAGCAGGCAGGAGGGCCTGAATTGCCTCCACCCACCCCTTTCCAGCACCGGGGTGTCTGCTTCGGACCTGGTTTTCCCGGCTCTTCGCTGCCTGCGGCCGCCCCGCCAGAGGCGCCAGGGTGCAGTTCACCTGCTTGCTTCAGGGCGGCCTCCTGGGCCCTGAGGCCCGGGCGGGGGCGGGAGAGCAAGTCCAGGCTCACAGGCCTGGAGGGGTGCTCCCAGTGAGATGCGTCCCTCCTCCGACGCGGTTCAGATGAGAGGGGGGACCCCCGAGAGCGATGGGGACTTGGGGTCCCTGGGAGGGGTTAGCAGCAAAGCAGCCACCACTGTGGGGACCCTGCGGGTGGCCAGGGAGGGCTGGATGCAGTCACCTCTCTCACTGGCTCAGCTCCCTTTCCACGGCGCAGGAGGGGCTCGCGTAGGGTGCTGACTGGAGCAGAGGGGTCGGTCAGGCCCACCCCTCACTCCATGGCCCAGACCTGGGCGAGAGCAACTGCAGGCATTGGATGAGGACATTTTACACGGAGCCAGACCCTGCCACAGAGAGTGACCAGGAGGCCCAGGGCCCTGCTCGGGCGGGTGAGGGCTTCTGCACGACTCCAGCCTCTGGGGGAAGTGGAAACTGTTCACACTCCGGGCGCCACCCAGGTGGGCCCTTCAGTAACTCGGTTCTGCTAACGTGGTACCGGCTTCCACACCAGGCTCCCCTGCAGCTCAGACGGTTCCAACTGTCCCCTCCCTCCCCGTGTTCTCATCATCCCACTTGGGGCTGGAGTACCCTCCTCCACCCACACTCTCACACACACCTCCCTACACAAACACACCCCTACATGTACATACACCCCTACACACACACACTCCTACATGTACATACACCCCTACACACACACACACACTCCTACATGTACATACACCCCTACACACACACCCCTACATGTACATACACCCCTACACACACACACTCCTACATGTACATACACCCCTACACACACACACTCCTACATGTACATACACCCCTACACACACACACACCCCTACATGTACACACACCCCTACACACACACACCCCTACATGTACATACACCCCTACACACACACCTACATGTACATACACCCCTACACACACACACCTACATGTACATACACCCCTACACACACACCCCTACATGTACATACACTCCTACACACACACACTCCTACATGTACATACACCCCTACACACACACCCTACATATACACATACACCCCTACACACACCTACATGTACATACACCTACACACACCTACATGTACATACACCCCTACACACACACCCCTACATGTACATACACCCCTACACACACACCTAAATGTACATACACCCCTACACACACACACATACACACACACATACCCCTACACACACCCTACATATACACATACACCCCTACATACACACCCCTACATACACACATACACCCCTACATACACACCCCTACATACACACATACACCTACACACATACACCCTACATACACACACCTACATACACACACACACCCTGCATACACATCCCTACATACACACACCCTACATACACACCTACAGAAACATACCTACACACACATACACCTACACCTACACACACCCTACATACACCCACTACACACACACCTACACACACCCCTACATACACACCTCTACATACAGACACACACATACATACATACCCTACATACACACATACACCTACACACACCCCACATACACACACACCTACACACACCCTACATACACATCCCCTACACACACCTACACACATATACACCTACACACACCCCTACATACACACCCCTACATACACACATACACCTAGACACACCCTACATACACACATACACTCCTACATACCCCTACATACACACATACACCTACACACACCCTACAGACACACACCTACATACACACACACCTACATACACACACCTACATACACACATACACTTATATACACACCCTACATACAGATACTACATACACACACACCTACACACACACACACTCCTACATACACACCTAGACACACACTCATATACACCCCTACACACACCCCTACATACACACACACTCCTACATACACACCCCTACACAGGCACACACACCCCTACATACACACACCCCTACATACACACACACACACCCCTACACACCTACACATTGGTCTCCCAGCCTGGGCCTCTCCCCGTGGAGTGCCCCCTCCGCCCTGCAGCCAAGGAGCCCCCAGCCCCGTGTCGGACCAAGGCTTCAAAGCCCCCTCTGACCCCACCACCCATAAGATCAAAAGCAAAATTCCTCAGTGGGTCAGTTTGCTTGGGCCGTCGTAACAAACTCTCACAGACCAGGTGGCTGAAACAACAGACGTTTATTTCCCACAATCCTGGAGGCTGGAAGTCCAAGATCAAGGTGTGGGTGGGGCTGGTTCCTCCTGAGGCCTCGTCCTCAGCTTCCAGACGGCATCTTCTCCCCATGTCCTCCCCATGTCCTCAGGTGATTGTCTTTCTGCGAGCATCTGTGTCCTAATCTCCTCTTCTTAGAAGGACTCCAGTCAGATTGGATCAGAGCCCACCCTAGTGACCTCATTTTCCCTCCATTATCTCTTTAAAGACCCTGTCTCTGGTCAGACACAGTGGCTCATGCCTGTAATCCCAGCACTTTGGGAGACTGAGGCAGGAGGATTGCTTGAGGCCAGGAGTTCAAGACCAGCCTGGGCACCATAGTAAGACCACATCTCTACAAAAGAATTTTTAAAAATTAGCCAGGCATGGTGGTGCATGCCTGTGGTCCCAGCTACTTCAGAGGCTGAGGGAGGAGGATTGCTTGAGCCCAGGAGGTGGAGGCTGCAGTGAATCCTGATGGTACCATTGCACTCCAGCCTGGGTGACATATAAGACCCTGTTTCCAATAAATTAAATTAAATTAAATAAAAATAAAAAGATTCTGTCTCCAAATACAGCCATACTCTGAGGTCCTGGGGGTGAGAACTTTGGCATATGAATTGGGGGAAGACACAATTTACCCCAAGACACTGGGCATGAGATCCAAAGGCCTTCGCAATCCAGGCGCCATCTTCCTTCCCAAAGCCAGATCCTGGGGGCCATGTGGGGTGTCCCAACAGCAGGAAAATTTGCCATGGTGGCCCCCAGTGGAGGTCCTGGCATCCTTGTCTCTGGAGGTCAGAAATGCTTAAAGTAAGCGTGGGCTGCCCTCCCTGCCCTGGGCCTCCTGTCCACTTGAAAGCACACACTTAGGAGCGGGCATGGTCCTGGCTGGGGAGGAGAAAGGTGCCCTAGACTGGGAACCCAAACACCAAGGGAGCAACAATGGGGAAGAGTTCCGTCCTGGCCCCACACACTGGCAGACCATGCTGGTGCTCCACATGTCATCGCTGTCATAGCAACTCTGCAGGGCAGGAGGTGTGACCCCCATTTCACAGATGAGGAAATGGAGGTTCCTCAAGGATGCAGGGCTCACCCGAGGTCACACTCAGGAGGGAGGAGCTGCACATGGGCCCACAGGTTCGTGTGCCTGGTACGCAGTCACAGACCAATGTGCTGAGGCAGCAGGGTTTGCAGCAGAGAAAGAGTCTCAGGATCGCTGGGAGCCAAACCAGGAGATGGGAGGAGACCCTCAAATCCATCTCCCCAAGGAGTTCTGAACTGGAGTGTTTGGGGTTTTTTTTTCTTCTTTTTTTTGGTTGTGTTCCAATAAACTTTATTTATGAACACTAAATATTCATGTTAATTTTCATGTACCATAAAAGTCTTTTTAAAAAAGCATTTAAAATTATAAACACAATTCCTAGCTCATAGGCCATAGAAAGCAGGCAGCAGGCTGGATTTGGTCCACAGGCCATAGTTGGCTGTCTCTTGTACAGGCTTTTATACGTTATGCAAAGCGTTTCAAATTCCAGAGACTTTGGATACTTTTCTTTTTTTAGATTTCTCATTTAAAATATATATACAATGCAAGTTTTCTTTCTGGATCAATATACTCACGTGAGAGAAAATAATTCAGAAAAAAATATATTTCCTTACTTGAAAAAAGGGAAAAGTGCCAGGCACAGTGGCTCATATCTGTAATCCCAGCACTTTGGGAGGCCGAGGCAGGCGGATCACAAGGTCAGGAATTTGAGACTAGCCTGGCCAATATGGTGAAACCCCATCTCTACTAAAAAATACAAAAATTAGCCAGGTGTGGTGGTACATGCCTAGTCCCAGCTAATCAGGAGGCTGAGGCAGGAGAATGACTGAAACCCGGGAGGCGGAGATTGCAGTGAGCCCAGATGACACCACTGCACTCTAGCCTGGGTGGCAGGGCAAGACTCCGTCTCAAAAAAACAAAAGGTGGAGGGGAAAACTGTAAAACAAATGTTTCATCTTAAAATATATAATTAGGAGATGTAAAATTAAAGATTAAAATTTTTATTCTAGGCCGGGCGCAGTGGCTCAAGCCTGTAATCCCAGCACTTTGGGAGGCCGAGACGGGCGGATCACGAGGTCAGCAGATCGAGACCATCCTGGCTAACACTGTGAAACCCCGTCTCTACTAAAAAAAAAAAAAAAAATACAAAAAAAAACTAGCCGGGCGACGTGGCGGGCGCCTATAGTCCCAGCTACTCGGGAGGCTGAGGCAGGAGAATGGCGAGAACCCGGAAGGCGGAGCTTGCAGTGAGCTGAGATCCGGCCACTGCACTCCAGCCCGGGCGACAGAGCGAGACTCCGCTCAAAAAAAAAAAAAAAAAAAATTTTATTCTATGCAACATAAAATAATATGCATAGATCTGGTACCTAATTTATTAGTTTTTACTTTAGAAAAAAAGACAGTGAGGAAAAGGTTTATAAATTTCTCAGTCCCTTTCATAAAAAGTTGCAACTAAAACCAGCCATCACTTACATATACAACCATCAGCTCTGAATATAATATTAATTATACCTAGGAACTGGAATTTACCCAGATGAGTTCTGGCGGTTTTTTGAAAAATGCACAATTATATCAGAGAACACTGTGTCTTCCACAATTTGTAACAATTTTGGATGCAGCTGGAAACCATCATTCTTAGCAAACTATCACAAGAAGAGAAAACCAAACACCGTATGTTCTCACTCATAGGTGGGAACTGAACAATGAGATCACTTGGACTGGGGAAGGGGAACATCACACACTGGGGCCTTTCATGGGGAGGGGGGAGGAGGGAGGGATTGCATTGGGGAGTTATATATGATATAAATGATGAATTGATGGGTGCTGACGAGTTGATGGGTGCAGCACACCAACATGGCATAAGTATACATATGTAACAAACCTGCACGTTATGCACATGTACCCTAGAACTTAAAGTATAATAAAAAAAAAAAGAAAAGAAAAGAAAACTCCTGCTTCCATAATATAAGGAAACAAGAATACTCTTTCCATAGACATCATCCTGCATTAAAAAACCTGATAGTCTGATTGACCTTTATCAAAGGTAAAATGATTCACATTTGCATGGATTACTCTGATCCTCAGTAGTTCCTAAACACAAAATTTTGCATAAACCTTTATCTGGGTTTTCCAAAGCAAGTATTACACTGGCAGAAGTCCATGAGCTGAAGAAAAAGAAATTGAATATAAAAGGTTTACCGACTTTATCCTTTCTAATTTTACAATAGCTTCAGGTGTTGAGACCTAACTGGTTTCTGGTGCCTATCCACTGTGAACTTCTAACACTTCTCAGTACCATCTTTTGGTGGTTGCTTTATTTTGCAGCATAGAAGATCCTTTCATCCAACTTCAATCATCTGTTCTTCCCCAGACTTCGTTTCATTATAATAACGAATTTTATAATCTTTAGCAAGTTGAATATATACTTTCTTTTGAGAACCAGACAGATTTTTCCCATTTTCATTTACAGTCTTCAGCTTTGCCTGCAGTGAACCATCCTTAGCTTCTTGGAGGCTTTCAGCTACATAAATGTTATAAGCTGAACAAGGTCATTTTGGTTTTCCAAGCAGTTTTAACTCTCTCTCTTTTTTACTAAAGCTTTCCTTTTTAACTGTTCATGCATGATTTCTGTTTCCAAAGACATAATCTGACTTGGAGTTAGCTGTTCTTGAATTCTGCTTATCTCTTCTTTGTATGCCTGCCAGTCCACCCTATAAGCATCTTCATATATTTTTTTTCTCTGAGTTGGGAAGTTCCCTCCAATGCCCGGCGGTTCTTCTAATTAGTTCTGTATTTTTTGCATCTGGGTTCCGAGCTTTAAATAAGGGTAGTTGTTCTTCAGAAAATCAAAGGTAAGAAGTTACAGATTTCTTTGGATAACTTGCCAAGGCAGATGAAAACCATTTCCATAAATACACAACACTGAAGGGGAAGCGCAGTCGACTTCCACAGCTGGTACACAGCTCCGCCCGGACCTTCCCAGGGCGCTCAACATGCCCCACATGCCTCGGAGAAATGCCATCACACCAGCGGACCAGGCAGTGGCCAGGTCCCAGTCTCAGAGAGCTTCCTGGTACAACAGAACAACCCCAGCAATGACAACTCGAACCTGCCTGCGACCCTCTGGAGTTTGTTATCATGCCCGCCACTCACGAGGCACTATGTCACTCAGGCTGGAGTGCAGAAGCTCAATCTCGGCTCACTGCAACCTCCACCTCCCAGACTCAAGCGATTCTCCTGCCTCCGCCTTCCGAATGGCTGGGATTACAGGCGCGAGCCACCATGACTCGCTAATTTTTGTATTTTTAACAGAGATGGGGGTTTGCCATGTTGGCCAGGATGGTCTTGAACTCCTGACCTCAGAGGATCCACCCACCTTGGCCTCCCAAAGTGCTGGGATTACAGTCATGAGCCATGGCGCCCGGCCCTGGACTGGGGTTTTTAAGGGGATCATGGGGGGTGACGGGCTGGATACCTGGGGTCGTTGATGGGTTGAGGTGAGGGGAGTGTGGAAACGGCATTCTTTCGTGAGTCAGTTCCTCATGAGGTCCTTTGCATCAGCTAGCATCAGTTGTTTCATTGGTGACCAGACCCTGAAGGAATATCTCAAAGAGAAAACATTTGGTGATGATCAAGCTGTTATCTGTAGAGAAGTTAAAGGGAGCTATAGGCCGGGCGCGGTGGCTCAAGCCTGTAATCCCAGCACTTTGGGAGGCCGAGGCGGGTAGATCACGAGGTCAGGAGCTCGAGACCATCCTGGCTAACACAGTGAAAGCCCGTCTCTACTAAAACATACCAAAAATTAGCTGGGTGTGGTGATGGGCGCCTGTAGTCCCAGCTACTTGGAGGCTGAGGCAGGAGAATGGCGTGAACCGAGGAGGCGGAGCTTGCAGTGAGCCGAGATCGCACCACTGCACTCCAGCCTGGGCGACACAGCGAGACTCCGTCTCAAAAAAAAAAAAAAAAAGGGAGCTATAATCTAGATTCTACATGATTAGGACAATAGGCAAAACAGCTATGAGGAAGTGAATCCAACAGCAAGTGGACCCAGTGATGAACGCTGAATTTGCCACAAGCTTGGTGTATTTTCATTTCTCCCCCTCTTCTTCCCTGATTTATTTATTATTATTATTATTATTATTATTTTGAGACAGAGTTTCGCTCTTTTTGCCCAGGCTGGAGTGCAATGACCCAATCTCAGCTCACTGCAACCTCTGCCTCCCAGGTTCAAGCGATTCTCCTGCCTCATCCTCCCTAGTAGCTGGGACTACAGGCACCCACCACCACACACACCTAATTTTGCATTTTTAGTAGAGATGGGGTTTCACCATGTTGGACAGGCTGGTCTTGAACTCCTGACCTCAAGTGATCCACCCACCTTGGCCTCCCAAAGTGCTGGGATTACAGGCATGAGCCACCGTGCCTGGCCTCTGATTAATTTTATAAAGTTTATAGGGATGACCCAGCACAGTGGCTCATGCCTGTAATCTCAGCACTTTGGGAGGCCAAGGAAGGAGGACTGCTTGAACCCAGGAGTTCAAGACCAGCCTGGGCAACTGTGAGACCCCCTCTCTCTACAAAAAAAGAAAAAAAATTAGCGGGGTGTGGTGTTATGCATCTGTTGTCCCAGCTACTCAGGAGGCTGAGGCAGGAGGATCACTTCAGCCCAGGAGGTTGAGGCTGCAGTGAGCTACAATTATGCCATTGCACTCCCCATTGGGTGACAAAGCAAGACCCTGTCTCACACACACACACAAAGTTTATAGGGACGGCTTCAAATTTATCATGCACCAACAGCCACATGGGCCACCTTTCTTTCTTTTCTTTTTCTTTTTTCTTTTCTGTTTTTTTTTTTTTTTTTTTTGGAGACAGAGTTTTGCTGCTCTGTGGCTCAGGCTGGAGTGCAGTGGCCCAATCTCAGCTCACTGCAAAATCCGCCTCCCAAATTCAAGCAATTCTCGTGCCTCAGCCTCCTGAGTAGCTGGGACTACAGGCATGTGTCACCAAGCCCGGCTAACGTTTTGTATTTTAGTTAGAGATGGGGTTTCATTATGTAGCCCAGGTGGGTGTCGAACTCCTGAGCTCAGGCAATCCACTGCCTTGGCCTCCCAGAGTTCTGGGATTAAAGGCGTGAGTGGCCGGGCGCGGTGGCTCAAGCCTGTAATCCCAGCACTTTGGGAGGCCGAGACGGGCGGATCACGAGGTCAGGAGATCGAGACCATCCTGGCTAACACAGTGAAACCCCATCTCTAAAAAAAAAAAAAAAAATACAAAAAACTCAAAAAACTAGCCAGGCGAGGTGGCAGTGCCTGTAGTCCCAGCTACTTGGGAGGCTGAGGCAGGAGAATGGCGTGAACCCGGGAGGCGGAGCTTGCAGTGAGCCGAGATCTGGCCACTGCACTCCAGCCTGAGCGACAGAGCGAGACTCCGTCTCTGGAAAAAAAAAAAAAAAAAAAAAAAAGCGTGAGCTGCCACGCCCGGCCCACATGGGCCACCTTTCTGATCCACACTAAACCTGTTCCTCAACAGGGCCTTTGCACTGTTCCCTCTGTCCGGAATGTTCTTCCTCCATAACTACCCGTGGCCTCACTGACCGTCCTAGCTAACATGGCCCCTCGCAGCACTCTGCTCGTCATCTTTTCTTTTTATTTTGTTTTTTTTTTTGGAGACAGAGTCTTGCTCTGTTGCTCAGGCTGGAGTGCAGGTGCGCCATCTCGGCTCACTGCAACCTTCGCCTCCCGGATTCAAGCGATTCTCATGCCTCATCCTCCCGAGTAGCTGGGATTACAGGCAGCCACCACCACGCCCGGCCAATAGAGATGAGGTTTCACCATGTTGGCTAGGCTAGTCTCGAACTCTTGACCTCATGGTCTGCCTGCCTCGGCCTCCCAAAGTGCTAGGATTACAGACGTGCCTGCTCGTCATCTTTAGAACACCTGTCACTATCTGAATTATCTTTATTACTGGTTCCCTTGTTTATGGTCTGCCTCTCCCAGCTAGATACAGAACAATGCCTGACACACAGCCCAGTCTCAATGAACATGAGATGAATGAATAAATCCCAGCCACGCAGTTCTAACGGAAGCTGCCGTGTGGACTCAGGGTGAACACCCGGCCAAGCCAGGCCGTGCACAGTCCTTCCATGGGGTTTTCCCAGCTGAGGCTAAAGAAAGACGTGCAGATCCCGCCCGGTGGCAGATGGCGTGACATGTGGCTCTGGAGCTCTCTGTCCCCCAGTAACCCCATCCCCACCCGACAGGGGGAAGAGGCTGCCTGACCAGAGGTAGATGTGCTGAGAGCAGCAGGGATGAGGCTAGAGATGTCCTGGGATCTCTGAGCCTTCCTTCTGTGTGCAAAACCACAGAATCCTGACTTCCAGGAAATTCCTTTCTTGCCTCAGCAAATTTGAGCCAGGTCTCTGACTCATTAATAAAGGACCCTGATGGGCACAGATGGAACAAGGGGCCATGGGAGGGGTGGGGCCTCTTTACTATAAACGGGGTGCCGCAGGGCGTGGTGGCTCATGCCTGTAATCCCAGCACTTTGGGAGGCCAAGGTAGGTGGATCACTTGAGGTCAGGAGTTTGAGACCAGCCTGGCCAACATGGCAAAACCCCATCTCTACTAAAAATACAAAAATTAGCTGGGCATGGTGGTGGGTGCCTGTAATCCCAGATACTTGGGATACTTGGGAGGCTGAGGCAGGAGAATTGCTTGAACCTGGGAGGCAGAGGTTGCAGTGAGCCGAGACCGCGTCACTGCACTCCAGCCTAGGCGACAGATCAAGACTCGTTCTCTAAATAAATAAATAAATGGCACAAGCGAAATGGTCACTCAGCTGAGACAACAGAGACGGAACTCAGATCTGCTTTAGGGTTGGATTAGACCCCTCTAGGGGTCTCCTCAAGCCCCTGTGTATCCCAGGGGCTCCCCCGCCCCTGCAACCTCTGTTTCTCCCATTATAAAACGATGGGGTAGACGGCCCCTCGGCCGAGTCTGGTGGAAATGTGGCATCCGAACTGACTCCCAGTAGATTTCTGAACAGTTTACCCCATCACCCACTGAAGGAGGGAGACACAGGCTGAGGACCACCGAGGCCCTGGGCACTGCTGGGCTGGTTCTATCCAATGCCCTGCCTGGCAAAACCCCGCTACAGCTCATCAACACGCAGCAACTCCCCACCACCGCCCCCCACCCGCCCCCAGCCCGGCACCTCCAGTGTGGACAGTCGGCAGAGCTGCTCGGGTGGTTCTAAGACTCCCCTAATGAGATTCTTGACGATTTGGAAACTAACGATATGCTCAACTCATCTTTAATTGGCATGGTGCTGCTGGAGACGCCAGCGCGGGCGAGACGCAGGCCGGCTCTGACTCGAGCCATCATTATCGCTCTTTGGCAGCACCCGGTCCTCGCCCGCCCTTGCAGCCATCGCCCCCGCCACCCCACTGCCCCCAGCTCCCAGGCTATGGTCTGCCAGCTGGGCCCACAGTGGCTCCTTCTTTCTGGCCTGCCTGGGACCCCAGGCCTGTCCCCCTGCAGACACCCCGCCCTGGGAGGCTGGTCGCATTCTTGGGCTTCGAGAGGTCCCTCCCTCCCTCATCATCTGCGTTTCCCTCGCTGGGTGGGCCTCAGCCCTACGGAGGGGTCCCACGAATTGTGCAGGAAGCAGGAGCGGGGAGCTGACCGGTGCGTGGGAACCTGCCTTCCTGGAGACCCATCTTAGCTCTTCTCCTCCTCAGCTCCTGACCTCATTTTCCCCACGTGCAAAGTGCGGATAACGTTAGCCCTTCCCCCAGGGGCTCACGAGTGGGCAGTCCACACCGTGTGGTCAGACTCGTGGGAAGACGAAAGGGTGTGGGAGAGGTCCGATGCCCGCTGCTCGCCTCCTCCAGGGGTGTCCAGGCTGGGCACAGCAAGCTCTACATGACCAGCCAGGGCAACCTAAGTTCAGTGACGGCCCAGCGCGTGGGGTCCACGAGGGAGACCCAGTGCCAGGCCGGTGTGGTGGGTAAAGGAGCTGCAATTCATGCTGGGAACCGGGGAAGGCAGACAACACCAAGCTGCAGACTCAGCCAAGGTCCAGCCAAGCCTGTTGTGCTGCTGAGACACAGCTGCCCACCTTCTCCCCCTTGAAGCTTTCTTCCCGGGGCTCCCCAACCCCCCACTTCTCCTCCTGCCTCCTTGACTTCTTCTATGTCTCAGCCCCCATTGACCCAGCCCATAGCTGCGGGGCTCCTAGAGGTTCACTTCGAGGCCCTCTTGCCCTTTCACTCACTCCCCGCCCAGGGGAGCTCACATGTGACTTTACCTCAAATAACCACCCCCATGGATGATCTCTAAATGTCTCTCTTTGGATGCCAGCACCTCCAGACGTCCTGCAGGAACTGCTTCCCTTACTCAGTCTCCTACCACAGCGAATGACACCAACTATCTAACCAGCTGATCAAGGCAGAACCCTGGAAATCATTTCTTTCTTTCTTTCCTTCCTTCCTTCCTTCTTTCCTTCCTTCTTTCCTTCCTTCCTTCCTTCCTTCCTTCCTTCCTTCCTTCCTCCTCCCTCCCTCCCTCTCTCCTTTCCTTCCTTCCTTCCTTCCTTTTTTTTTCTTTCTTTTACTTTCTCTCTCTCTCTCCCTCTTTCTCTCTTTCTTTCCTTTTTTTTGAGACGGAGTCTCTCTGTGTTGCCCCGCCTGGAGTGCAGTGGCGTAATCTCGGCTCACTGAAACCTCAAGCAATTCTCCTGCCTCAAACCTCCAGAATAGCTGGGATTATAGGTGCCCGCCACCACACCCAGCTAATTTTTGTATTTTTAGTAGAGACGGGTTTTCACTATGTTGGCCAGGCTGGTCTTGAACTCCTGACCTCAGGTGATCCTCCCACCTCGGCCTCCCAAACTGTTGGGATTACAGGCGTGAGCCATCGCACTCGGCCCTGGAAAGCATTTCGTGATCCCACCTTCTTTCTACATCTGGTCAATCACCAAATCCTGCCTATTTGACCTTCTAAATGCATCTGGAAGTCCTTTACCAAGCTCTCTCCCCACTGCCCCCAATGCAGGCCCAAGCCTCTCTCTGATGCACTGCCTGGACCAGTGGCTGCACAAAGCACGCCAGCCCATCACCTGCCCCAGTATTCCTGGTGCACTGTGGCCGGAGCCGAGCTGCCAGTCATGGAGCCGACCCCTCCCAAGCACGAGACCAGCTGACCCCCAGACCATGCCGAGCAGCTGGGGCACATGACTCGGTCTTTCCCGGAACTTTCTCCCAGAGAGAATGATCGCTCTCACCCTTTGGGTCACAATGCTGGGGGGATGGGCGTTTAGAACATCTGGTGGCCACTGTCCCCAGCAGCAAGGAGGAAATCCATCCCCAGAAAGAGAGGGACCCAGAGAGGAGACCTCAATGGTACCCTTGACCAGTCACACCTGGAGGCCTGCGTTTCCAGTTCTGTGCGTTCCCCAGTTCTGCGCGTTTCCCAGTTCTGCGCATTCCCCAGTTCTGTGAGCCGTGAAATTCCCTTCTATTTACTTCATCTTATTGGAGTTGGGCTCTTTCCGCTCATCTCCAAGCCCTGAGGGACATGCTCTAAACATCAGCCTCCCTGCTGCAGGAATTAACCCCTTCAATCCAGTCCCTGAATTGGGTGGTCACTGAGATCTTCTAAAGGCCAAGTCTGCCCTCTGACCCTGCCTGTTATCCCCTCCCCAAGGCTCCCCACTGCCCACAAAGTGAGCTCCAGATCCCTTGGCATGACTTCCAAGCCCCATCTGTCTCCAGCTCTCCAGCTGCATTGGTGCCCACTGTCCTCGAGATGAACACAGGTACCTACCTGTTGGACGGAAAGATGTGCAGTTCCCCAGGGGCGCTGGCCTTTGAACATGCAGCTCCATCAGCCGGGAACATTTCCACCGCATCACCCCTGCAAGGCCCAGCTCCCTCCTGGCTACTCCCGTCCAGCCTGACCTGGGCCCCCAGGATGGGGAAATTACGAGGACTCCGATGCACCCCCAGAGCCCCCAGGATCCCCCGTGGGAGGACTCTGCACCCCTGGGATCCCCCGTGGGAGGACTCTGTACCCCCGGAGTGCCCAGGATCCCTGTGGGGGGGACTCTGCACCCCTGGGATCTCCGGGGGAGGACTCTGCACCCCTGGAGGCCCCGTGGGAGGACTGTGTACCCCTGGAGCCCCCATGGGAAGACTCTGTACCCCTGGGATCCCCCGTGAGAGGACTCTGCACCCCTGGAGCACCCGAGATCCCCTTTGGAAGGACTCATCGCTGTGGGATAAATGCATGCTGACTCCTCGATCTCTCCCCTGGGCTACACCTCTTGGGGGCAGGAACCGCCTTGACCACGGCACTCTCCACTCCTCACACATGCAAGCGCTCACAGAAAGTTGCTGAACAGTTGGAAGAATTCGGGACTCCAGAATTCAGCAGCTCCAGGTCCAAGCCTTGGTTCTGCCACTCCCTGGCTCTTCGGCCTTGAGCAAATCGTTGAGCTCCTCCGGGCCCGGCCACCCATCCATAAAGGAGGAATGGGCACAGGTAACTTGCGGAATTGTTCAGAGCACTTACTGCGATGACACCGATGGGACCTGGCACACAGGAGGGGCTCAATGGTGTCTTCTGAACGCCCAGCTCTGTGTGAGGCACTCAGTAAGTACTCAATGGTGAGGCTGCAGCTGCTGCAAAGGGTCTCCTTCTCTGGCTGGGTCTCTGGTCTCTCTTGGGAGCTCAGACACCAGCCTCTGCCCAACCCCAAGCCAACCCCTCCCCAGCCCTAGCCCAGCCCAGTCTCAGACCAGCCCCAGAGCAGCCCCAGCCCAGCCCAGCTCCAGCCCAGCCCCAGCCCCAGCCCAGCCCCAGGCCAACCCCAGCCCAATCCCAGTTCAGCCCAGACCAGCACCTGTCCAGCCCCAGCCCACCCCCAGCCCCAGCTCAACCCTAACAGCCCCAGCCTCAGCCCAGCCCCACCCTCTGCCCAACCCCTGCCCATCCCCAGCGCAAACCCTGTGCAGCCCCAGTCCAAACCCTGGCGAGCCCAACCCTTGCCCAACCCCAGCCCAGCCTCAGCCCTAGCTCAAGCCTAACAACCCCAGCCTCAGCCCAGCCCCAGCCTGGCTCAGCCCATGCCCAGCACCACCAGCGGCCACACAAGGCCAAGAGCCCCCCTCCCTGTTGCCTGGAGTCCCCAAGGCAGAGTGTCTCAGCGGAAGCTATGAGGTGCTTTGAGCTCCCCAGGTGCAATTGGAGGCCTTGTTATCATGATTAATATTTAATTTCTCATCAGGGGTGACCACCCAGCTGTCTCTATGCTGCCATTGTTCCAAATTTCCTCCTTTTCTATTTCTGATTCCTTCTCTTTTGTGAGACTGTGCTGAGTTTGCCCTTAATAAATCTCATTTTATTCTTCTAATTTACTCAGACAAAGTTGGATAGTTTTAATACCATCTGAATTATTAGCCGTTCTGTCAGTTTAATGTTAACTGCAAATTTTGGTCAATGGGTTTGCCATTCTGTCCTCTGGATCAGAAATCAACATGCTTTATAGGGGCAGCCCCCAGCGAGGGGTCCGGGAGCCCATCCCAGTTCCAGCCGCGAGGGGCTGAACGCCACCATTTTCAATGCCTGTCACCCATGTTACCTGTGGCAGGGAACAAACAACTGTGTGTGTGTGTGTGTGTGTGTGTGTGTGTGTGTGCGTGTCTCAGAGGGAGGGGGGAGAGAGAGAGAGACAGAGGAGAGAGAGAGAAAGAAGACAGAGAAAGGAGAGAAAGAGAGGAGAGAGAAAGGAAAGGGGAGACAGAGAGAGAGGAAAGAGAGAGAGGGGAGAGAGAGGAGAGAGGGAGAGAGTCTGGCTGCTGACCTCACCTGGATTAGAGGGGCAGGGGGCAACAGGGGAGCTTGGGGGTCACAGATAAGTGAGTGGAGGGAGGACAAGAAGGGGGTGACCTCCAAAGAGGCAGGGAACCAGAAGGTGCCAGACATGAAGAGGAAGAGGAGGAGGGGTAGGAGGAGGGGGAGAGAGGGGGAAGAAGAGGGAGAGGAGGGAGGGGGAGAAGAGGAGGAGGGGGAGGGAGAGGGGAGGAAAGAGGGGGAAGAAGAGCAGGAGGGGGAAGGGAAAGAAGAGGGGGAGGAGGGGGAGGGGAGAAGAGGAGGAGAGGGAGGGAAGGAAGAAGGAGAGAAGAGGGGGAGGAGGGAGGGGGAAGAGGAGCAGGAGGGGAGGGGAGAAGAGGAGGGGGAGGGAAGGAGGGAGAGGAAAGAAGAGGAAGAGGAGGGGGAGGAAGGGGGAAGAAGATGGGGAGGAGGGAGGGGGAAGAGGAGGAGGAGGGGGAGGGAAAGAGGGAGGGGGAAGAAGATGGGGAGGAGGGAGGGGGAAGAAGAGGAGGAGGGGGAAGGGGAGAAAAGGGGGAGGGGAGAAGATGAGGAGGGGAGGGGAGGAAGAAGGGGGAAGAAGAGGGGGAGGAGGGAGAGGGAGAAGAGGAGGAGGGGGGAGGAGGAGGGAAGAGGAGAAGAGGAGGAGGCCGCTGCTGGGTGCCCTCCAGGATGACTATGAAAATCAGGGCCAGGAGTGGGGGTGGTGGGTACCTGTGGTCCCAGCTACTCCAGAGGCTGAGGTGGGAGGATCACTTAAGCTCAGAAGTTCAAGTCTGCAGTAAGCTGTGATCCCACCACTACACTCCAGCCTGGGCAACAGAGTGAGACCCTGTCCCCAGAAAACAAAACAAAAAAAGCCATGGACAGAGATGTCTGCCTGAAACTCAGAGGTTAAACAGAAATAAGGCAGGAGAGAGTGGCCGTGGCCGACAGTGGGGGCAGGGGTCCCGAGGGATCCCCCACGGAGGCCTTTCCTGTCGTGGCCCTGTGGCTTCCTGGGGGAGGTAGGACTTCAGGTGTTTAAAAGGAAGGTATGATGCTTTAATAGCTAACATTTATTGAACATCCAGCATGTTTCAGGCACCATTTTAAATATTCTACAGAAAGTAATGGATAATTTTAACAACCCTACCTAGGCACTGTGATTTTTCAAACAGCTTTATTAAGATATAATTCATATGCCATGCAACTCACCCACGTAAAGCACACAATTCCATGTTTTTTAGTGTATTCACAGCGTCGTGCAACCATCACCACAATCAACTTTAGACCATTTTCATCGCCCCCAAAAAGAAACCCCACACACCTTAAGCCATCAGTCCCCACTGCCCTCCCTCCCAGCCCCTGACAGCCATGCCTCTATTTTCTGTCTCTATGGATTTGCCTATTCTGGGCATTTCACATTAGTGGAATTCTACAGATGTGGTATTTTGTGTCTGGCTTTTTAAAATTAGCATCTGGGCTAGGCAGAGTGGCTCATACCTGTAATCCCAGCACTTTGGGAGGCCAAGGTGGGCGGCTCACTTGAGGTCAGGAGTTTGAGACCAGCCTGGCCAACATGGGGGAATCCCCAACGCTACTAAAATTACAAAAATTAGCCGCACGTGGTGGCGCATGCCTGTAATCCCAGCTACTCGGGAGGCTGAGACAGGAGAATCGTTTGAACCCGGGAGACGGAGGTTGCAGTGAGGCAAGATGACGCCACTGCACTCCAGCCTGGGTGACAGAGCAAGACTCCATCTCTATATAAATAAATAAATAAATAAACAAACAAACAAACAAAGCATTTAATATTTTCAGGGTTCATCCATGCTGCAGCCTGTGCTGGACTTCCCTCCTTTTTATTGTTGGATAATATTCCATCGTGGCCACACCACCTTCTGTTCACCCATCCTTCAGCTGAGGGGTGTGGGCACAATGTCCACTTTTTGGCTACTATGAACAAAGCCGCTGTGACCATTCACATACAAGTTCCTGTGTGGACATATGTAGCCATTTCTCTTGGGTATATACCCAGGGATGGAATTACTGGGTCACATGGTACGTCTATATTTAACTATCTGAGCTGCCTGGTTTTTTGTTTTTTGTTTGTTTGTTTTTGAGACGGAGTCTCGCTCTGTCACCCAGGCTGGAGTGCAGTGGCCGGATCTCAGCTCACTGCAAGCTCCGCCTCCTGGGTTCACGCCATTCTCCTGCCTCAGCCTCCTGAGTAGCTGGGACTACAGGCGCCCACCACCTCGCCCGGCTAGTGTTTTGTATCTTTTAGTAGAGACGGGGTTTCACCGTGTTAGCCAGGATGGTCTCGATCTCCTGACCTCGTGATCCGCCCGTCTCGGCCTCCCAAAGTGCTGGGATTACAGGCTTAAGCCACCGCGCCCGGCCTTTTGTTTTGGTTTGAGACAGCGTCTCACGATCTCGACTCACTGCTGCCTTGATCTCCTGCCTCAGCTTCCCAAGTACCTTGGACTGCAGGAGCGGACCACCACACCCGGCTAATTTTTTTTGTATTTTATACGGATGGGGTCTTGCCATGTTGCCCAGGCTTGAACTGCCTGTTTTAAAAGTTTATTTTAAAGATAAAATAAAGGAAATTAAAGAGCAATACTTGAGGGCACAGACCACAACTGTTGGCCCCAGGAAAAAGAGAGATTTTTTTTCTCATTCATTTCTGCATCCTCTGACACTGAAGAGACTTTTCATGGATGGATGGATGAATTAATGAATGAATGAATTCAGGGATCTGAGGGACTTGGGAGAAGCAGAAACAGAAACGAGAAAGGAGAAGTTCAGTTTTTTTCCAGTCTTGAAGCTGACTTGGGACCCTGAGACCTGCCTGCCCAGGGAGGCTTCCAGAGGACCCCCCAGGAGTGGCCGTGGGTTCCCCCGGCCCCTGGGCCTGGACTTCCCTCTTGCCCACCTCAGGGCCTCAGTTCTGCCCGGGAGGTGGCAGCTCAGCACTGCAGCCTTCGCCACTAAGTTATGCTTTTCCAATCTCTCTCTTTAACAGCGTCTCCCAAAAAGTGTAATTTTTCGCTCCATGCTGTCTGAGACGGCAGTAACAGCCCGTTAAGCAAAATAATGAGAGGAATAAAATCCGCTGAGACGCAGGACCTCCAGACCCACTCGGCACACAAATCTTGAGGTTATAGAGCCTGGTGTCTAGAGGCTTTCAGTGGATCAAAGTGCTGGGTGGGAGACACTGGGCCGGGTGAGCAGGTGGCTCGGGGTGGCCCTGTCCCTGCAGCCTGGAGCTCCGAGCAGTGCCCGTGGTACCCAGGCCCTTTTAAGGGCTTACAACAGAGTTCCTGGCCCTTTTAAGGGCTTACAACACTAGGGGGTTCCACGTGAAAGGGTGGTGATAGATTAAGAGCACACGTGGTTAGAGTGGGGGTCAATCTTTTAACCTCAGGCCTGGTCATCAGTGGCACCGGCTGGTCTTGCCACTGACTTCATTCCTGTTGTTTTTCAACCTTTACTTCCTTCTCCTTTTCAGAGCAGCCGTGGTGGGGGCCGTCTTCCGTGTCTGAGCGGTGGGGCCTCCTGGCAGCCTCCCGGGCTGCATTTTTGCCCTCTGGGGGTCTGAGCCCTGTGCACCTGCCCTGAAATGTTACAGAAATGGCCCCAGTCAAGCCTGAGACTCTCTCCAGCCCAAGCCGGACTTCCTGAACTCCTCGGCTCACCGCAGAGGCCCAGCTGCCTCTCTGGCCTCCCTTGCCTGTGTCCTGAGGACCTGGGCCTGTCTAAAGCCCCCAGTCCTGCTCCCCACCCTTCTCCTGGCCTGAATCCCACCTGGGATTCAGCTCACCCTCTCCTCAGACCCGCTGGGGGACTCTCAGTCTCTATGGGGACTGTGTGGCAGGCAGAGACCACAAACCACTGCCACAACGCCCCCTGTACCACCACTCTCCCGGCACCTTCCCCACCAGAAGGCAGGGTCTTCCCTGCCCCCTCCACAACCCAGAAAGGCCTTCGAGAGGGTTTCGATGGAGAGAGTAAGGCCAAAGAGACACCGCACCAGCCTCCCAGGGTTGCCGGAACAAATGCCACACACCAGGTGACGCCGGCCACAGGCATTCATCTCTCACAGTCCTGGAAGCTGAAGTCCGAGACCAAGGCATGAGCAGGGCTGGTTCCCTCTGAGGCCCCTCTCCTTGGTTTGCAGACGCCGTCTTCCCCCTGGGTCCTCACAGAGTTGTTCCTCTGTGCATGTGTGTGTCCCCATCTCCTCTTCATATAAGAACACCTAGGCCAGGCACGGTGGCTCAAGCCTGTAATCCCAGCACTTTGGGAGGCCGAGACGGGCGGATCACGAGGTCAGGAGATCGAGACCATCCTGGCTAACACGGTGAAACCCCGTCTCTGCTAAAAAAAAATACAAAAAACTAGCTAGGTGAGGTGGCGGGCGCCTGTAGTCCCAGCTACTTGGGAGGCTGAGGCAGGAGAATGGCGTGAACCCGGGAGGTGGAGCTTGCAGTGAGCTGAGATCCGGCCACTGCACTCCAGCCTGGGCGACAGAGCGAGACTCCATCTCAAAAAAAAAAAAAAAAAAAAGAACACCTGTCAGATTGGTCTAAGGCCCACCCCTATAATTTCACTTGCCTTTTTTTTTTTTTTTTTTTGAGACAGGGTCTTGCCCTGTCACCCAGGTTGGAGTGCAGTGGCACCATCATGGCTCATGGCAGTCTTGAATTCCGAGGCTCAAGTAATCCTCCCACCTCAGCCTCCCAAGCAACTGGGACCACAGGTGCAACACCACGCCCAGCTAATTTTTTGTCTTTTTTTTAGTAGAGATGAGGTCTTGCTATGCTGCCCAGGCTGGTCTCAAACTCCTGGGCTCCAGTGATTCTCCCGCCGTGGCCTCCCAAAGGGCTGGGATTACAGACGTGAGCTACTGTGACCAGTGTTTTTTTGGTTTTCTTTTCTTATAGAGATGGGGTCTTGCTCTGTTCAGCCCAGGCTGGTCTTGAACTCCTGGGCTCAAGTGATCCTCTCGCCTTGGCCTCCCAGAGTGTCTGGATCACAGACATGAGTGCCACACCCGGTCTCCTCATTTTACCTTCACCCTCTTTCAAGGCCCGGGCTCCAAATACCACCCCATTCTGAGGCCCTGTGGGTTAAGACTTCAACATATGAATTTAGGAGCGACAAAATGTAACCCGTAATGGATGCCATCTGGCCTCCAAGGCTGGGACCTCAAAGCCAATACATGTGCCCCCAGAGCCCAGGTGCGGGGCCGCGGGGGTCCCAGGCCACGTGGACAGGAACCAGGGCCCCTGGTCCTCGGCGCTGGCTGAAATCTCACTCGAGACCCAGCCCCGTTTTCCGGCAGCCCTATGAGGTGCCGACGCCATCGTCCCCATTCCACAGAGGAGAAAACAGAGGCCCAGAGAGGACAGGTAGCTGGCACCTTCCAGAGAAGGGCACGTGGGGGATCTGAATACTCACACGCCTTAACTGCCCTCGGCCCCAGCTCTTCATTACGATGCTTTAGCCTGGGCCATCATCCCTGATGCGAGGCTGCACCTGGAATGGCCCAGGCCGTACCTGGAAGGCCCAGCCCCAGCAGCCAGTAAACATCCTCAAGGAGCGGCCGGAAGCAAGGAAAAAAGGCATCGAAATGGCACAGACAACAAGAGCCCCGAGCGACGGGCTCGGTCCTGCCTGGTCTACTGACCTGCCCGCCTGGCAGTGAGAAGGCTGGGACCCAGACAGAGGCCGGGGCATCCGGGCTGACCCAGATGGCCCCACAGTGCCAAGGTGTAGCCCGAGGACGCTGAAGAATCTCGGCGCTGGAAGGGCTGAGGCTAGATGGGGAGCTAAGCCCCAGGACCCCCATCCCAACAGGACCTTCCTGGGTCTGGTGGCTGGTAGCAGGCAGGTGACACGGGGGGGGCTCTGGGTGTGTGCCCACCCCGCTTCTCTCTGTGCCTGCTTCTTACTTCACTCTTCCCTCCCCACTGCCTCCCTGTCCCCTTCTCTCTCTCCTTCCCCCCCCTTTTTTTTTTAAGACAGAGTCTCCCTCTGTCACCTAAGCTGGAGTGCAGTGGCGCTATCTCAGTTCACTGCAACCTCTGCCTTCCAGGTTCAAGAGATTCTCCCATCTCAGCCTCCCAAGTAGCTAGGATTACAGGTGCCCGCCACCACGCCCGGCTAATTTTTGTATTTTTAGTAGAGATACGATTTCACCATATTGGCCAGGCTGGTCTCAAACTGCTGACCTCAGGTGATCTGCCCACCTTGGCCTCCCAAAATGGTGGGATTACAGGCGCGAGACACCACGCCCGGCCCCTTCTCTCCTTTCCCTGAAAACCAGACTTTAGATCTCCCACACCCAGTGGGAAATAAAGCTACCCCATGGCCACCTGCAGGGACAAACTCACTGTCCCTAACTCCCCCAAATAACTGAGAAAGAGGATCTGGCTGTTTCAGCTTCAGCCCTGGTGTATGGAGCAGGGTCCCCCTGGGTAGCAGCTGAGCCCCACCCTGGACTGGCAGGTTCATCCTAAAACTGCCAGCTCCCATCACTGTCAACTCTATTGCACCCACCGGATCTAACCTCCTGCGGGCTGCTTCTCCCACCCTGTCCCCCACAGCGCTGGCCACAGCACCCCACAAACAGTGCCTATCCCCAACACCCAGGTGGGATGACGGGCACCTTGGAAGCTCTGCATGAATGTGGCCTTCCCCGCCTTGCTGGGTACCGTGCCCAGGAGCAGGAAAGTGATAGGAGTCTTGGCTGGTCCACCAGAAAAAGGAACGTCGTGTTGCTCCCAAGTCCTCCACTTTAGAGACACTGGAAAACCAGACCATTCCCAGGGACCAAGGTGGGCTGGACACAGACATCAGCACACGTATGTGTGCTTAAGGAATCAGAGGTGGTCAGCAGCTCGGCTCTTAAGACGCGAGTCTGCCGACACTCCCAGCCGAATAAAAAACCTCTTCCTTCTTTAATCCGGTGTCTGAGGAGTTTTGTCTGCGGCTCGTCCTGTCACAATGAGAGAGCCACTTCCTTGAGGAGAAGGAACGGGGATTATTTTGTGTGTCTTCAGAGGGCAGAACAGAATCAGCAAAAGCAGATTTGACCTAACCCGGGAAAGACCTTCTCCCAGTCAAACCCAAGCAATGTTCTACTTGGCCACTCCTAGAGGTAGTGAGCTCTCCGTCACTGGAGGTATTCAAACAGAGAGAGGACAGCTATGGGTCAAGGATATCGCACAAGGTGAGTGCGTGGCCTTCAGGCTCCCTCGGGTTCTTCTCTGATTGCTGCCGTCCTGGGCTGGCTCTAGGGAGAGAGTGTGCAGTCCTCTCTGTCTAAAAATGAACTCTTGCTTCTCATCATTTCTGTCATGTTGTGCCCGACAGTAACAGCTGTTAAGAAATCACATTTGTACCTTTTCAGGAGCTCTCTCGAACTTGGAGTGCAAATTAACTTCATGTGATCTGAAATATAAAAGGTCGCTTCTCCCACAAATTAAAAATCCGGGAGATGCTTGCCAAGCTCATGGGCAGATCGGATTCTGCGGGGACGTCAGTCACAGAGGACTCAGCGGCTGCCCCGCTGCCCTATGCATGGGGACGGCTCCTGCTGCCCTCACTCAAAGCTGTCCGCTCCAGTCACAATGTCCCCAGCTGTGGCCTCTTCGACCTCCTCCGCCAGCATCGAGGGGGATTCTGTCCTCCTCTGAGCTCTCTGGACTTCCAAACCCCCTGAACACCCAGGACCCTGAGGGGTCATCTTCCTGGCTTCCTGCCAGAGACCCGCATGTCAGAAACAGGCGGACATTGCCCAGAGCCTCCACTCTCCTCCACCTCACCAGGCCCTGTTCTCCTCACTCACAGGCGTTGCGGCACCCAGCCCCTGGGACCACAGCCCTGAAGGTGGCAGAAGCCCTGGCTTCTCCCTGTTCCTGCCCCTAACTCCCTGCTGATTCTCCCAGCCATCAGGACCAGGCTCCTCTCTCCTGTACCTCCTCCCGGTTCTCTCGGGTCCACACTAGTCACGAGTCCCACACATCTGGGGTGTCGTCACCCGGGTCCAGCCCTGGGGAAGCTAAATGGGAGCTGAAGGGGTTGACAAGGACGCAGCCCAGAGAGGCCAAGTGAATTCTGTGTGGCTGCACAGCCCCTTCAAGGCCTCACCTGCTGACCCTCTCCTCTGGCCCCACACAGCCCCGAGAGCCACCACAGCTGAGCCTCTGAATCTCAGTTCCAGAGTGACCTCCCCACCAAGTCTGGTTCTCCAAAACCCTCCCACTGTCGCTCCAGGGACAGGCTGGGCCTCACACAGCCGCCCTTCCTCCCCGCCTGATCATTTTCAGAAGCCCACCCTGACAGACGCTGCCTCTCGCCACAAACTGTGGCCACCACAGGCAGAATGGTGTCCACCAGAGCCCCTCTCCGGGGTTCCCCATCAGCGTAGCTCCACCCTTTCTCCTATACAAGACCCTTGGCCTGGGAATTCTGCTCAGCCCGGGACACTCCTGTCTTGCTGCCAACCAGAAGTCTGATCCGTCTGGCAGGGCAGTCCACCCCCTGCACACCTGCCAGGTCAGGCTCAGCCTGGAGGGCTCCAACCTGGCCCAGTCAGGTCCCCGGGGGCCTGCGCCCACTGGCCTTCTGAGTCTCTGGAGGCTGCACACCCCGTCCACACACCTGTACACACCTGTGTTGACATGGTTTGGCTGTGTCCTCACCCAAATCTCATTTTGAGCAGTAGTTCCCATAATCCCTACGGATCCTGGGAGGGACCCAGGGGGAGGTAATTGAATCATGGGGGCGGTTACCTCCCATGCTGTTCTCTTGCTAGTGAGTGAGTTCTCACACGATCTGATAGTCTGAGAGTTTTCCCTGCTTCACACTGCACTTCTGCACTTCTCCTTGCTGCCGCCATGTGAAGAAGGGCGGGTTTGCTTCCCCTTCTGCCATGATTGTAGTCTCCTGAGGCCTCCCCAGCCATGCTAACCTGTGAGCCAGTTAAACTTCTTTCCTGTATAAATTACCCAGTATTGGGTATGTCTTTATTAGCAGCATGAGAACAGAACACACCTGTCCATACACACACACCTATGCACATGCCTGTCCGCACACACACACCTGTCCACACACACCCCTGTGCACATGCCTGTCCACACACACACACACCTGTCCACACACACCCCTGTGCACATGCCTGTCCACACACACCTGTCCACACACACACCTGGGCACATGCCTGTCCACACACACACACCTGTCCACACCCCTGTGCACATGTCTGTCCGCATATTTGTCCACACACCTGTGCACCTGCTGCCTCCCTCCAACACATCTTCCCTCTGCAGCCAACACGCACTGAGCCTGCCCTGGCCAGTCCCGAAGGAGGCCAGCAGCCTGACCACCCACTTTCCGGAAGCCACTTATCTGACATCACAGCTCCCGCGGGGGGGAGAAACCCAGTGAACATAATGAATTCAGAGAAGCTTCATCGTTACTTCAACCTTTTAGCTGATGCCGTGTTTACACCAGAGAGCAGACCGGGAAGGCAATCGTGGATGGGAAGCTTCTCTCTGATTTGGGGGAAAATCACAGGCACGAAGACACGCTGGAGGCCTGGAGACCGTGGAATTGATGCAGAAGGGGCAGCCCAGAGGGGGCAGGGGCTGGCTCAGGGTCACACAGCACATGCCCCGCACTGGCCCCTGCGCCGGCCTCCGCCTCCTTAACGACCCCTGTAAGGAGGCATCAGAACCCAGCTGGTGCAGTCCCTCAAGGTTGGTGAATACTTTCATGTTTTTAACAAGTGTCATTTAAAACCTTAATGTGACATCCTATCCAGCCACGGGCCTCGGGATTCACTTAACCCTCCTGCTGGGGCTTCTGCCCGGCTGAACCTGGGATCCTGCCTGTGAGCCGGGGACTGTCACGACCCTCACTCAGTCCCCTCCGTACGTCCCATGGCCTCCCGCCGCATCTCATCTTCTTCCTTCATCACTGCTCCATTTTCCCAAAGGCCCCAGGAGCTCTATTCTCCATTTTCCTCTCGACGAAGTGGGAGAGGCCCTGTCCCTCACAGACCCCCTGGAAGCTCTGAGAACCATCCTCTCTTCCCCATGCCCACATCCAGGCCCCTGCAAACCCCACAGCAGCAGCCAGTGGAACCCTTAACACAGCCAACCCCGTGCCAGGGGCCACGGGCCTTATGGAGCCTGGCCCCGCCACCTCTGCTCCTTCATCTCACACGGTGAGTCTCCCGGGTCACCATCGAGACCACATGCTGCCTGCCACGGGGTGAAGGGGGGGGCCCAAAAGATCCGCCCAAGCGTTGGCCCCTGGGGCCTGTGAATGGGACTTTTCGCCCTGTGCATGGGTCTTAGGGAATGGAATCAATTAAAGATATCAAGACGAGGTCATCCTGGATTCAGGATGGGCCCTAAATCCAATGACAGATGTCCTTGTAAGAACAGAGAAGGACACAGAGACACAGAGGCCATGTGACAAGGGCCGTGGGATGACAGCGACAGAGATTGGAGGTGTGTGTCAGCCATGAGCCATGAGCTGTTGGCAGCTGCAGGATAAGGGCTTGGAATAAATTCTCCCCCTGGAACACTCAAGAAGGAACCAGCCCTGCTGACTCCAACTCCTTGGTTTCCTCCTGACCTGTGGGACGGTAACTTTCGGTGGCTTTAAGTTCCACAGTTTGCAGTAACTCATCACAGCAGTTGACAGTTGAAGGAAGCTGCCTCTCTTTGAGTACCCAAACCATTTGGGTCCTTTTCTGCCTCTGAGCCTTTACATATGCTGTTCCCTCCTCCCAGAACACTTTTCCCTCGACCTCCACTGCCTGCCTTCTGCTCGGCCTTCAAGCCTCAATCGAAACGTCACCTCCTCAGATGCTCCTCCTTGGACCACCCACCCCTCCAGCATGATTGCGCCCCTCCCCGTTGGTACCTTTGTGGCGCTGATCACCGGAAACAGGCTCATGCATTGACTGCTGTGCTCCCTTCCTATCTGTCCACCCCCCCGGATGTGGCCATCAGCTCTCTTGGCCCCCGAGGTGGCCCAGGGTGGGCACAGCACCTGGCCCAGGGTACATGGTTGGTAAACGAGCATGGAGTCAGTGACTCAAGCAGAAAGACCATGGGGAGAATAATTTGCAGGCCTGGGGGCAGAAAAGGCAGCATGGACCCTGGGAACCACGTGTGTCACCTGCGTGCACTGCTGCCACTCTCTGCAATGGCAGGAGAGAAACTATAGGGTTTTAAATCTCTAGGAAGCTGATAAATGCATTTGGCTCCCAGCGCCTCCTGGGTGGGGTGCATCCCCACCCACACACGGCCATTAGAGCCCTGGGGACAGAGCATGGAGCCTGGATCACGTCAGACCCTGCTAACACCAGGCCATCACTCCACCTCCCCAAATATCTGATTTCTGTCATGCGGGATCGTAAACTGTCCACACGCACACGGCACCCAAGATAGTATCAGGGGCTGAGTGGCCTCTGCTCCTCCAGGAGCTCGTAGATAAACACGGCTGTTTCTCTCTTGGCTGACACAGGAGGGGAATATCGCAGCCATGAGGCGTTGAGAGATTAAAATGTTTAATTTTTACTGACCAGTCTTTGCCGTGCCCCTTTGCAGACGAAAGGCACTGTGGCCCCCAAGGTGTGGCTTCACTAATGGAATCATAATCTGTACAATGGGTTAAAAACACACAAATAAAGTCCCAGTTCCTAAGGGTTTGCCTGGGAAACTAGAGAGATGGCTCCCTGTTGACTAAGGAGGTAAAACGGAGGAATTGGAACATGATTTGGGGAGAGGAGTTTATCTTGATCTTTGCACCCTCCCTCCCCCGACTTGTTCTCAGGGCTCTGTCCTAGAAGGAGCCAGGGGTGTGGGCAGTGGTGGGTGAGGGAAGGGACGAGGGGACAGTGAGGTGAGGGTTGCTCACCAATCCCACCCCACCCCATGCCTGCGCCACAGCCAGTTCTAGGACTCTCACGCGCTAGAGGCGCTTGTGAAACAGCTCTGGAATGAACGTCCAGGTCCCTGTCTCACCCTTGCCCCCCGCCCCATCCTCTCCGGCCTTGACATGGGCTGGCCTGGCCTCTTCTCCATCCCACAGCTGGTTTGGCCCCTGCTGCAGCCCCAGCCCAAACATCTCTTCATCAGAAATCTCCCAGGCCCCCGGATCCCTATTCATCCCGGCTGTTCTCTCTGAGTTCTCAGCATTCATGTACACAGAAATATAGGCATGTTTGTTTCTTGTTTTCTTTCTCTCCTACTAAACAGGGAGCTCCATGGAGGCAGTGGCCTTTCTACGGCACCTGTTCACCATCGTATCTCCAGAGCTGACACAGCTCCTACTGTCCTATACAGGCAGGGACTGCTTGGATGGGTGCGAGGGTGGATGGCTGTGAGGATGGAGGGAGGATGGATAGGAGGGTGCATGGATGGGAGGATGGATAGATGGTTGGACGGGAGGGTGGATAGGTGGGAGAATGGATGGATGGATAGGAGGATAGATGGATAGATGGGAGGATAAAAGGATGGATGGATGGAAGGATGGATGGATGGATGGATGGATGGATGGATGGATGGACAGACGGACAGGAGGGTAGATGGATGGGAGGATGGATAGATGGATGGACAGGAGGGTGGATGGATGGGAGGATGGATAGATGGATGGATGGGAGGGTGGATGAGTGTGAGGGTGGATGTATGGGAGAATGGATGGATGGATAGAAGAGAGGGTGGACAGATGTTGGGAGCATAAATGGATGAATGGATGAATGGATGGATGTGTGGATGGATGGATGGATGGATGGATAAATGGATGGACACAAGGGTGGATGGATGGGAGGATAGATAGATGGATGGATAGGAGCATGAATGGATGGGAGGATGGATAGATGGATGGATAGGAGGGTGGGTGGATGGATGGATGGATGGATGGATGGATGGATGGATGGGAGGATGGATGGATGGATGGATGGATGGATGGATGGATGGATAAATGGATGGATGGATGGGAGGATGGATGGATGGATGGATGGGGGTGAATGGATGCGAGAGTGGATGGATGGATGGATGGATGGGAGGATGGATGGATGGATGGATGGATGGATGGATGGGAAGATAGATAGATGAGAGGATGAATGGGAGGATGGATAAATGGGAGAGTGTATGGATGAGAGGATGGATGAATGGGAGGATGGAGGGATAGAAGGGATGGTGGATGGATGGATGCATGGATGGATGAATACATAGATGGGTGAATGGGAGGGTGGATGCATGGATGGATGGATGGATGGATGGATGGATGGATGGATGGGAGGCTGGATGGATAGGAGGATGGATGGAGGAGGGAGGGAGGGAGAGATGGAAAGAGTGAGGATAGATTGAGGGAGGGAGGCACAGAGGAGAGAGGGATGGAGGGAGGAAGAAAAGAAGTAGGAAGAGGGAAAAAAGGGGGGAGGAAGGGGGGAGAAAAGGGGCAGGAAGGAGGGAAGGAGGGGGGGAGGAGGGCAGACTAGTGCCCTTGGCCTGGGGCTGTGACCCTCTCTGGGTGGTGACCTTGGGACCATCTCAGAAAGGCAGGGAACCTGGGGCACTACCAACAGAGGTGCTTCTGGGCTTGGGGTCTCCTGCAGGGGCTCTAGTCCACCCTGCCTGGATAGCAGCTTCCCAAGGGCCCAAGGTGCCAGGGCTGGTCTCTAGCTTCTCTCCCCACTTCCAGAGGCCTCTTTCCTTCTCCTTGGCCAGCAGGGAGCTCACAGGGAGATCCTGCAGGCATCCTGCTAACTCCCTGCCCAGCCTCCGTGAGCACAGCCCTGAGCCAAGGTGGGTCAGGCTGCCCCAAGGCCTGGGAGCTGCCCAGCCTGGTCACACACAGGCATCCTGCACTCAATCTGCCCCAAGCCTCCCTCCCCTCAGCCTTTGTCTGTGCTGTGCCCCCTGCCAGGGATGCCGTCCCCAATACCACCGTCCACTTGGACCCCCAGGGAGAGTCTCCCCTCTGTGCCCACAGCAAATCCCGGGAATAGAGCCTGATGCGGGACCTGGCGTGTTCTAGCTTGTGCGATAGCTTCCTATTCACACATTTTATCTTCCAAACCTAATTGAAATCCCAGAGACCCGGGTTGTCATCTCACAGCCACCCTCGTCCCCGTCCAGGTGCCCTGGGGCCCGTTGCATGCCTTCTGAGCCTTGGTTTTCTGGGGTTACGATGGGGACCACGGGGGTGTGCGAAGCTTCTGAGTGCAGTAACCAGGTGTCGCAGAGGTGCACGGAGCACGGGACATGCTGAAAGGGGCTGGCTGCCCTCTTCTTCCTGGGAAAAGGCTCCGAGACTCAGATTTCAGACCCCTGGAAAAGATGGACAGAAAGGTGAGAGCACAGCTGCCTCAGTCCTGCTGTTTCCAGGTAAACAGTTCTATGGACTGGATGGAGGAGCCTGGCTCCCCGCCCTCCCACACATGGGACATCAGACGATGTTCCCGGACAACACACTCCCCAGCCGCCCCCTCTCCACGCCCCCGCCTGCTGCGTCCTGTCCTCTGAACAACAGAGGCGGGGGAGGACGAGGCGTTTGAGGAGTTCGGGGAGTTGGAAGACAGTTAGCAGATTTCTGAGAACCCCAGGTGCAGCTTAACCTACAAATGGAAAATTATGGTGATGAGAAAGAGGATCTTTGATGAGCAGAGTCTCGGGGGAATCGGATTTTGGCTGACGTGCAAGGAAAAGGCAGGCTGGGCGGGGAGGCAGGAAGAGGCAGGTGTCCCTGCAGGCAGAGGGGGCAGTGGAGGTGGGAAGCGCATCCTGAGCGGATGTGGGTGGAGGCGAACAACGGGAGGTGCCCCTCAAGGCCTCGGGGACCCCATTACCTGCACTGCCAGCCTCCAGCCCCAGGGATCACTGAAGAGAGCTTGGACCTGCCCGGCTGGCTGTTTACGTCTCACCCATCATGCAATAAGCATGCACCTGCTGGCGCCCCCAGTGACTCCTGATGCCACCAAGGCACGTTCACAGAGTGCGTGTCTGTCCCCACAACCCCACAGAGTGGGCTGCCCACCCGGCCCCACCACCCCCTCCCACTGTTGCATAGCCTCGTGTAGCTAGACGCCGGCTGGCCGGTCTCTGGGTCGCCACCACGGCTCTTTCCATCCTTCACACCCCATTTTTCCTGCCCAGTCATGAGTAGAGTGGATTTCCCTCCTCCGAGGGCTGGGCCAGCCATGATTCCTGTTGGCCTGTGGCGTGCAGTGGGGACGTCCCACCTTTGGAAGCATGACGTCAGGAAGCCCCCAGTTTCTGCTCAGACCCTGAGATGCCCAAGAAGGAAACCAGTCCAACCTCCCGCAGGCAGAGCCCTGTGAGGAAAGCGAGGGGCCCCGGTGCCTGGGACCACCAGCCGGATGCTGCGGAGAGGGGAACCCCCGACCCCCTGCCAAACCACAGCCGTCCAAGTGACGTGGGCTCCCGGCGGTGGTTGCTGCAGCCTCCCAGACAGCTCTGGCTCAGGTTGGGCCCCTGGGAAGGGCACACACTTTAGCCAGAGTTCTCCAGAGAACCAGAACCAAAGGCTCTAAGTATGTGTCTGTGTGTGCGTGTGTGTACAGAGAGAGACAGAGAGATTTATATGGGAATCGGCTCACAGAATCACAGAGGCTGACAAGTCCCACCGTCTGCTGTCTGCAAGCTGGAGGCCCAGGGAAGCCAGTGGAGCAATTCAGTCCAAGTTTGAAGGCCTGAGAACAGGAGCTCGACGTCCAAAGTCAGGAGGAGATGGATGTCCCAGTACAAGAAAAGAGAGAGAATTCTCCCCTCCCCTGCCTTTGTCTGAAGGGGGGCCTCAGTGGTTTGGGTGACACCTGCCCATACTGGGGAGGGCGGACTTGTCTACTTGGTCTACTGATTCAAGTGATGATCCTTCTGGAAACTTGGGGGAATCGGATTTTGGCTGTCATGCAAGGAAAAGGCAGGCTGGGAGGTGAGGCAGGAAGAGGCAGGTGGTCCTGCAGGGAGAGGGGGCGGTGGAGGTGGGAAGCACGTCCTGAGCAGATGTATGTGGGGACGAACAACGAGAGGTGCCCCCCAAGGCCTCGGAGACCACAGGAACTGCCAGCTGCCAGCCCTAGGGACCACTGAAGAGTGTTTGGACATACCTGGCTGGCCATTATGGCCTCACAGACACGCCCAGAAGTGATTTCTTTTACCAGCTCTCCGGACGCCACTTACCCCATTGAAGTTGACTCCTAAAATTAACATCACAGCCAGGTCAGAGGTATGCATGGACTTTCCCACTGATTTCCCTCGACGCCCTTTGAAGGAACCCTATTATTATTCCCATCTTATAAAAGAGGATGTTTCAGAGTTTTAGTGATGGCTCCTGACCACACAGCTCAGGGGCGGTGGAGCCCAGACGCACACCCAAGGCATCAGCAGCCTTTGTGCCTGGGCTCTCAAATTCTCCCCAGCCCGGTTTCCTCTGAACCTAACCCAAGTCTCTCCAGTCCTGAGGGATGATACATGCCCACCCCTTTCTGGAAGCCTCCACCCCCACCCTCTCGTTCCACTTCTCCCAGCTGCGTCTCCTGGCCATGCTGCCTCTGACCAGTCCTCCCCAGACCCAGCCTCATTTCTCTAGACCCCGGGCCCCTATCTCCCCTTTCCTCTGCCATTTGGCAGATGTGCTATGTGGCCCCGGGCACAAAGTCTTCAGCAACCTCTCTCTAGCACAGTACTGGGGATTAAAGGTAACTCATGTTTGTAATCCCAACAACTTTGAGAGGCCAAGGTGAGAGGATCCCTTGAGCCCAGGAGTTTGAGATCAGCCTAGGCAACATCTCCAGCTCCCTTTGCTACAAAAACATTAAAGTTAGCCAGGCTTGGTGGCATGCACCTGTAGTCCCAACTATTCTGAAGGCTGAAGCGGAAGGATCACTTGAGCCCAGGAGGTTGAGGCTGCAGTGAGCCATGATGAGGCCACTGCACTCCAGCCTGGGTGACAGAGCAAGACCCTGTCTACAAACAAACAAACAGAAAAAAGGCTGCAAATTATTTGCCCTCCTCCCATTGAGAGGAGGCTGTTCCCCCTCCCGTTGGATCTCTGGGCTCCAGGCTCCATCAAGAGCATGTCAGGACTCAGTCACTTGTTCACCCGTGTTCACAGCAGCACCATCCCCAACAGCCAAAAGGGAAAACAGCCCAAGTGTCATAGACCAATGAATGAATACACAAAACGTGGTCCTTCCACCTAGTGGAGCATTACTCAGCCTTAAAAGGGAATAAAGGCTGGGCGCGGTGGCTCACGCCTGTAATCCCAGCACTTTGGGAGGCCGAGTCAGGTGGGTCATCTGCCTGAGGTCAGGAGTTCGAGACCAGCCTGGCCAACATGGTGAAACCCCATCTTTACTAAAAATACAAAAATTAGCTGGGCGTGGAGGTGGGCATCTGTAATCCCAGCTACTCAGGAGGCTGAAGGAGGAGAATCACTTGAACCCAGGAGGCAGAGGTTGCAGTGAGCCAAGATCACTCCATTGCACTCCAGCCTGGGTGACAAGAGCAAAACTCCATCTCAAAAATAAATAAATAAATAAAAAATTTTAAAAAGGGAATGAAGTGCCGTCATGTGCTGCAATGTGGATGAAACTCGAGGACATTATGTAAAGTGGAATAAGCCAGTCACCAAAAAACCGATACTGTATGATTCTGCTTATGTGAAGTGTCCGGAATGGCCTTATCCATGGAGGTAGAGAGCAAAATGGTGGGTACCAGGGGCAGGAGGGACAGAAGGATGGAGAGTTATGGTTTAATGTGTACAGAATTTTTATTGCAGATGATGAAAAAGTTTTAGGTATAGACAGTGCTGATGGTTACACAACATTGTAAATGTCTTTAATCCCACTGATGAATGATTAAAATCATAAATGTTATGTTTATTTCATCAGTACCAAAAGGCTGTGGGTGCATGGGTGCTGGTTTCTGGTCCTAACCTAAGTGACTGGCAACTTCCATCTCCTGTCTCTTGGGACAGTGACTCTGGGAGTCCTGAGCTGTCATGCAAGAAGTCCAGCTACTCTAAGACCACCAAGCTGGAAAGGCCACAGGGAAGAGCTCCGTGGACAGTCCCAGCTGAACCTTGCCTTCCAGCTGTCCCTGCCAAGATGCCAGGCATGTGAGTAAAGCCATCATAGACCCTGTAGACCAGACTGCCCACCAGCAGGGGACCATCTGGCAGCCACATGGAGTGGAAGAACCGCCCAGCTGAGCCACTTCCAAACTCTTGACCCACTAAGTCATGATCCACAATGAACCCATCATAGGGATGGTTTGCTTTGCAGTGTGGATAACGAAGATGCCATGTGAGGGACAACTGAGGTACTGATCCAGGGTGTGACTGATGCTCCCCATGTACCCAGAGCTCACTGGGAGCTGGGGACCTTCAGGTGCATCAGAAACATGCCCTACCTCTGTGAAGCTCACAGCCCAGTGGGGAGCACATCAAGTCACCAGGCAATTATCAGACAAGGTCATTGGGGCATTGATGGTGGACACATGGGGCAGCAAAGGAGCTCGGGGGTGGGGAGGGGGGCCTGACTCAGTTGGAGAAAACCCCAGGGAGGGCTTCCTGGCATGGAGGCTCTTGGCTCTGACCTTATCAAGACTCTTAGGGTTCCAGTTTCTCCATTTGTGAAATGAGGACCATGGGACATCATGAGGATGAGAGTTGGTGATCCAGGAGTGTGGACATTCAGCCAACGCCTGACAGAGCTGGGGTATAAATGCCTCAACTCCCTCTCCCTCAGGGATGACTTCAAGGCGTGTGCTCCAGCAGCTGCCCACAGCGGTGGCAGGCATGGAGACACACCCATTGCGGCCCATCTTCCCTTCCCCACCTCACTTCCTGGGATGGTTAATTTTATGCATCCACTTAAATGCACTGTGGGGTGCCCAGACTACACATTGTGTCTGTGAGAGTGTTTCTGGATTCGATTAGCATTTGAATTGCGGACTCAGGAAGGTGGACTTCTCTCCCCAAGTGACTGGGCGTCATCCGATCCCTCAAGAGCTTGAATAGAACAGACGGCAGAGGGAGGAGGAGTTCACCCCTCATTTCCTGCCTCACAGCTGGAGCTGGGACATCTCATCCTCTCTTGCTCTGGGACTGGATGTCCACCATCAGCTGCCCTGGTTCTCAGGCCTCCGGACCTGAGCTGAGCTCGAATCATACCTCAGGCTTCCCTGGGTTTCCAGCTTGCAACACAGATGGTGGGACTTCTCAGCCCCCAGAGTCACATAAACCAGATTCCTCATCCTAAATCTCCTCTGTGCATTGCTTCTGTTTCTCTGGAGAGCCCCCACTAACACGCTCTCCCACTGTCCCCCGCAATTCCTGAGATTCCCTCCCAAAGAAAGCACGTGTTCTCAATTGCATCCTTCAGGGTCACCTCCTGGGGGGCCCTGGCCCAAGACAGCTGGGATTGACTAGCCCCAGGGCTTCTGAACAGCCACTACCCGGCTTTCACTGGGAGGGCCGGGGCTCGGGTAGGAGGGTAGGAGTGGACGGCTCAGGAGGGGAGACCTCGGGGACACCTGGAACTGCAGTTCTACAACGGAGCAGCTGTGTGGCCTGGGAGAAGTTGCTGAACCTCTCTGAGCCTCCGTTTCCTCACCTTTGAAAAGGGGCAATGGTGCCCTCCCCATGGGGTGGCTGTGAGGTGTGGATGTGGGTAGACACTGGGTTTGGCTGAGGAATCACTGCCAGGGCTGTCCTCTCGTGCTGGTCCTTTTCTCGGTGTTCATCGCTGCCCTGCCCCTGATGGACTGTGTGACCCAGAAGGCTTCGCTTTCCCTCTCTGTGCTTCAGATTCCTCCACTGTTCAGCAAAGGGATTGACCTAGATGGCCAAGGCCCCTCGGACTCCTAGAAAACAGTGTTTGCTCATGAGACACAGCCCTGGGGACGCCGCTACTCTGGACTTGTCGGATGGTTTCTCTTCTGGAAAGGCTAAAAAGAGAAGAAGCCCACGAGAAGGAGGAATGTGGGTGGCGTCTTCGCCCCGGGCCCCTCCTCGCCTTGCCTTGTCTGGGCTCTGACATTGAAGATGGCAAGAGAATCCAAGCCTTCCCTGCGTCCCTCGTCTCTGCACTTCCAGCCCTCTCGGCAGCCTCTGGGGCACCTGGGCTACTCCTCGGGGGGCACTTGCCATCCCTCCCACATTTTACCATGGTCTTGGCTGCTACAGCCTCCAGCCTGGGCCCTCTTCACCACCCCAGAACTCCCCGAGTCTCCACAGCCCATCCTGCCCCTCCACCACCGTGGCGGGCAGGGACCGGCGGGTGGCCCGAGAACACGGGCACAGGGGCCAGCCTCCCCCACTCCAGATGCCGCCCCGGGCTGGGAGGACAAGGGACCAGGAAAAGGACGTCCGCCAGGGCGTCTGATCTCAGGACAGGAAAGGGGCAGGCTGCCAAGTCACACGCATCCCAGGCAGCATCCACGTGCAATCCATCATCTGCCACTGCCTGAGAAGGATCTCGGCTCCGTGCAGGAGATCTGCCCGCCCGGCCAACCCGGCTGCCCGCTCTGCGACCTCAGCGTCCTTCTGCTCCGGTCAGCAAGCGGGGTGGGGGCTGGAGCTACAAAGCCCAGTCTAGGAGGCTGCAGGAGGGCAAGGTGCTGTTCCCAATGAGTGGATGGGAACACTGAGGCGGGGGTGGGGAAATGCCTTTAAGTCCCCCGAGGGAGGGGATGGGTCCTGGGAAGCAGGTCCTTCAGCCTCGGTTAGGATGGGTCACATGACAGAACAGCCCGGTGTCAACACCAGAGCCGAGCGAGGCTGGACTCCCAGCACAGTGCTCAGATATCCCCTACATCCAGGAACAAGAGCCACTGCACCCAGGGCTCCAGCCTCCCAGGGCTCCAGCCTCCTAAGACTGCCTCAGCCTGGAGCTGGTGGGTGGGGGCGGATCCGGCGGGATCCACCCTAATGAAGCCATCTCACCGCCATAATAAAGACCTCATGTACCTCCAATGACACTTAGCAAATCCGGGCACAAATAAATAACCCAAGTCCAATTGAATTAACCTTCAGCTGATCAGCACAGCTAAACAAATTACCCCGAGGCCCGAACGAGATTAAAAGACCGGGCGCAGACTGTGATCATTCGGCGGGAGGGTTCATTGGGTTTAACGAGTTTAAACCAAATCCCCCGGCATTCTTTTCTGTGGTTTCAGGCCACTCTGCTCCCAGAGTGCGGCCTTTCTGGGGGCCACAGCCCCCCTCGGGGGGTGGCAGGAAAAAGCCAGGCGCTTGCCGGGGAGGGCAAGGCCAAGGGAGTGGCAGTAGAGGAGGGAGACCCCCTGCCTGTGCCGGGGAGGAGAACAGGAGGCCACGGCAGGCGGTGTCTCCGGGGGAGCAGCCAAAGCCCGTTTCCAAAGAGACATGCGGGTGCCGGAGTTGGAGGTCTCGTCCTCCCAGCTGACCCCTCGACATCCGATGGCAGCCCCTTCACGCCCAGCTGCGTTTAGACCCGGGCTGACTCCCAGGAGGGACCTGCTTTGTAAGGTCTAATCCCAGAGTCATGCTTCACCCACCCGGACCCCAGGCTCTGCCCCAGCCCAAGCAGAGGGTAGGAGCTGGAAGCTCGCTGTGGTTGGACAGAGATGCTCCCTGGGTGGGAGACCACAGTCATGCAACGCCGTAATGACAGATCGAACCACCACCCTGCCAGCTGCTTGCGACACGTGGGTTAACATCACTTTTAGGAGAACAGAGACCACTCCGGGGGGGTTTATCTGCCCCCACCCTCAGGGCTGCTGGCCTTTCTGCCTTCAGCTGGCAAAAGGAGCCTGCCCTCAGCTGGGATGCGGCAGCCAGGGAAGGTGGGCTCTGGAGGGAAGCAAAGATGACGCAGTACCTGAGGAACCATTGCCCAGAGCACATGGCCCTCTTCCTGCCCCGGGTGGAGCACTCCGACAGGCCGGAGAGGCTGCCCGCCCCAGGGCAGCTCCCAAGCGAGGGACCCAGCTGTAAACACACAAGAGCCGTCCACCCAGGCCGTGGTGGAACCGCTGAGACTTGGCTCTGGAACTTACCCAGAGAGAGAGAACTCTGCAAACAGTGCTCCTTAATCATCTATTCTAGAGGCAAACGAGGCGTGGCCTCCCCAGGCGGGGGTGCAGGAGGCTGTGTCAGCCTGGACTTCTCCCCTCGGGGCATTTGCTTGTAGCCTAGGAGATTCAAGGGAACCTTAACCTCCCGGAATTCAAAAGGCCCTGTTGTGTGCATCGGCTGGAGAGCTGGGGGGCGGGAAGGTCTTCCTAGCAGGTTTGACGGTGCCCGAGAACCGGGGGGGCGGGAAGGGCTTCCTAGCAGGTCTGACGATGCCCGAGAGCTGGGGGGTGGGAAGGGCTTCCTAGCAGGTCTGACGATGCCCGAGAGCTGGGGGGCGGGAAGGGCTTCCTAGCAGGTCTGGTGGTGCCCGAGAGCTGGGGGGCGGGAAGGGCTTCCTAGCAGGTCTGGTGGTGAGATCCATGTGGAATTCTGGCGCCCTGGGTCAGCACGGAGGTCGGGGCGGTTCTGCTCACAGCTGGAACCATGCAGGTGCCATGGAGCTGGAGTCACTCTGGGAGAGGCTGGGGTCCCAGTGCCACAGCTGAATTTCCAGGTGCTGCTCTGTGGGTCTTTAGGAAGTCGTGCCCGCTGGCACCCACAGTGGTGCTGGGAGGCATGCCTGTGCCCTCGTGTTGGGGTTCACCATTAGGTGGTGGTGGTAGGAGCCACCTGAGAACAGGGTGGGGACGGGAGAGGGTCCGTTGAAGCGCCAGCCGATGATGGCTGCATTTGACAAGAGACAGTGGAGATTCCACTAGCCATTAACTGCCCGGGGAGCTCATCCGCGTGCTGGGGGCGTGCAGGGCGGGACGACGGGTGCAGGAGGCGCGATGGCCACCAGCTGGCGCTGATACGGTGAGGCCAGTGGCAGGACAGCAGCACAGCCCGAATCATCCAGGCTTTGCCGGGGGCCTAGCGGGCACAGACCCCGGCCTGGGCACTGTGGGGATGCATGGATGCTCCCGGCCTTGTCCCTGAACACAAGAGGCCACCGTCCAGCTGGAACCGAAAGCCAGAGAACAGTAAACCCAAAACACAGCAGTTCAGAATGAGAGATGTCCCAGGCCCCAGGTGGGAAAGGCCGAACTGACTACAGGTGCCCAGGACTGAGAAGGCTTCCTGGAGGAGGAAGCTTGAATGGGGCCTAGACCCAGCCAGGGAGCACCTCAGAGGTCCTTCCAGGGGTTGGACGGAACCCGAAGCGGAAGAGAAAAGCAAATCCGATGACATCACTGTGCTTCCTCCCTCAGGGCTGTGCGCTGGGGTCACCCCAACACTGAATCTCTGCATTTACCCAGCGTCTCTTCCAGGAAGGGGTGGGCATGGCCCTCTTGCCCACTGGTGGGTCCCGGCATCCAGCAGCTGGGGGTGCTCCGTAAATATCTGTGGACTGAATGAATTTGGACGATGAGTGGACCAGTGCCAATGAGGTGGGGGTTCTGCAGTTGAAGAGTGTGGCCCTGCCAGGCGTAGTGACTCACGCCTGTAATCCCAGCACTTTGGGAGGCCGAGGCGGGCAGATCACCTGAGGTCAGGAGCTCAAGACCAGCCTGGCCAACATGATGAAACCCCGTCTTTACTAAATATACGAAAATTAGCCAGGCCGGGCACGGTGGCTCACGCCTGTAATCCCAGCACTTTGGGAGGCCGAGGGGGGCAGGTCACTTGAGGTCGGGAGTTTGAGACCAACCTGACCAACATGGAGAAACCCCATCTCTACTAAAAAATATTTTAAAAATTAGCCGGGCATGGTGGCGCACACCTGTCCCAGCTACTTGGGAGGCTGAGGCAGGAGAATCGTTTGAACCTGGGAGGTGGAGGTTGTGGGGAGCCGAGATGGCGCCACTGCACTCCAGCCTGGTCAACAACAGCGAAACTCTGACTCAAAAAAAGAAAAGAAGGAAAATTAGCCGGGCGTGGTGGCACGCACCTGTAGTCCCAGCTACTCAGGAGGCTGAGGCAGGAGAATCACTTGAACCCAGGAGGCAGAGGTTGCAGTGAACCGAGATCTTGCCATTGCACTCCAGCCTGGGCAACAAGAACAAAACTCAGTCTCAAAAAAAAAAAAAAAAAGTGGAGGGGACTAATTTGTTGTTGTTGCTGTTGTTTTAAGACGGAGGTTCACTCTGTCTCCCAGGCTGAAGTGCAATGGTGAGATCTCGGCTCACTGCAACCTCCATCTTCCAGGTTCAAGAGATCCTCCTGCCTCAGCCTCCCGAGTAGCTGGGGTGACAGGCGCCTGCCACCACGCCCGGCTAATTTTTTTTGTTTTGTTTTTAGTAGATACAGGGTTTTACCATGTTGGCCAGGCTGGTCTCAAACTCCTGACCTCAGGGGATCCACCCTCCTTGGCCTCCCAAAGTGCTGGGATGACAGGCTGAGCCACCGCACCTGGCCCCCACCCAAAAGGATTGAAAGCAGGATCTCAGAAAGGCAGGTACTCACCCAGGTTCCCAGAGGCATTACTCACAGGCGCTGAGAGATGGGAGCTGCCCATGTGTCCACCGACAGGCAAGCGAATGAGCGCAGTGTGCTCCATCCCCACCGCGGGAATCCACACCGCGGGAATCCGCACCACGGGATACTGCTCAACCAAACAGGGGAAGGGGAGTTGGACACCCGCCTCAGCGTGGATGGACCTCGATGGCATCAGGCTCTGTGAAATAAGCCAGTCGTGAAAGGATCAATACTGTCTGATTCCACATCCATGGGGTCCCTACAGCAATCGAATCTGCAGAAACAGAAAACAGAACGACGGGTGCCGGGGGCAAGGTGGGGATGGAGACTGAGGGTTTCATGGGACAGAGTTTCAGTTTGGGGAGATGCAAGAGCCCTGGAGACAGGTGCTGAGGCTTGCACAGCAATGTAAATGTGTTGAATGCCACTGACCTCTGCAGTGGGACGTGGTCATGATGCTGATTTTCTGTGATGTGCATTTTACTACAATCAAAAATTAAAGGCCAGGCGCGGTGGCTCACACCTGTAATCTCAGCACTTTGGGAGGCCAAGGTGGGCAGACCATGAGGTCAGGAGATCAAGACCATCCTAGCTAACACGGTGAAACCCCATCTCTACTAAGAATACAAAAAATTAGCCAGGCGTGGTGGTGTACACCTGTAATCCCAGCTACTCAGGAGAGTGAGGCAGAAGAATCACTCTAACCTGGGAAGTGGAGGTTGCAGTGAGTCGAGATCACGCCACTGCACCCCACCCTGGGCAATAGAGTAAGACTCTGTCTTAAAAAAAAAAAAAAGCCGGGCGCAGTGGCTCAAGCCTGTAATCCTAGCACTTTGGGAGGCCGAGACGGGCGGATCACGAGATCAGGAGATTGAGACCATCGTGGCTAACACAGTGAAACCCGGTCTCTACTAAAAAGTACAAAAAACTAGCCGGGCGTGGTGGTGGGTGCCTGTAGTCCCAGCTACTCGGGAGGCTGAGGCAGGAGAATGGCATAAACCTGGGAGGTGGAGTTTGCAGTGAGCTGAGATCCGGCCATTGCACTCCAGCCCAGGCGACAGAGCGAGACTCCATCTCAAAAAAAAAAAAATGAAGATAAAAGTGTTTGGCCCACGGACCAGGAGAGACATTCAGGAAGACGGACAATGGGTTGAGCACAGGGTCCATGGGCTTCCCTCGGGAACAGAAGCAGGAGCAGGCAAATGGCGGGAGAAGCTGAGGCTGCATGGGTAGGTGAACGCAGTGACCAGGTGGACACGGAGGGGCCGGAGGGACTGGAAAGGGAGGGACAGAGCTGGTCCCAGCCACACAGTGGCGAGTCCTCAGGTCCCACAGCCTCTCCACGAACACACAAGCCTCCACGTATGCACAGGTTTCCATGCTCACATCCGCACACACTTACACATACGTGCTGGTAACACACGTGTACAGCTCAGCCCCATCAAAGCCAAGCTGGCACTTGATGTACAATCTCACATGGGCGACACTCTGGAGACAAGGCAGGGAGCGGCTCAGGGCTTCAGCAGGCACAGGGCTGACGGCAAAGGACAGTGATCTCTTCCTCCTTGGAGGAGGACGTCGTTGGTTTGGGTTTTGTTTTTGTTTTTGTTTTTGTTTTGCGATGGAGTCTCACTCTGTCGCCCAGGCTGGAGTGCGGTGGTGCAATCTCAGCTCACTGAAAGCTCCGCCTCCCAGGTTCAAGTGATTCTCCTGCCTCAGCCTTCCGAGTAGCTGGGATTACAGGTGCTCGCCACCATGCCCGGCTAATTTTTGTATTTTCCATAGAGATGAGGTTTCACCATGTTGGCCAGGCTGGTCTCAATCATGGTCATGGCTGTAAGATGGTCTGCATTTGTCAAAACTCATAGAGCAAAACACGAAAGGGGTGCATTTTACTATATGCAAAATATACCTCCTTTTTTTTTTTTTTTTGAGACAGAATCTGGCTCTGTCACCCAGGCTGGGGTGCAGCGGTGCAATCATAGCTCACTGCAGCCTCGACCTCCTGGGCCAATGCAATTCTCACTCCTCAACCTCCCTAGTAGCTGGGACCGCAGGAGCACGTCACCACACCAGGCTAATTTTTTAACTTTACGTAGAGACAGGGTCTTGTAGTATTGCCCAGGCTGTAGTATTGCCCAGGCTCCTAGGCTCAAGCAATCTGCCCACCTTGGCCTCCCAAAGTGTTGAGATTCCAGGCGTGAGTCACCACACCCAGTGTTTATATCGTTATTTTTAAGTTAAAAATAGAAGAAAACAAAACACCATCCCAGCCAGGAGCCCCCAGACCTGGCCCTGAGGGAGGCGCGGTCCCTGCGCCACCCCCCATCCTACCACCCTGTCCTTTAGAGCTATGTCCCACAGGAAAAGGGTGAGCCTGCCACACGTGTGCTGGACAGAGAGTGCCCACACACTGCTCTGACACCACAGAGACCCTCAGAAAGCCCTGGAGAGAGCCGCAGGGCTGTGAGCACCTCAGAACACATCGTTTTTGCTGAGCAGCAGGTGGGTTCCTTGCCCAGGACAGTGAGTCAGGAACCTGGCTGCCCGGTCTTGTTTCCCTCTTCTCTAGGGCTACCAGGAAGGTCAGAGCTGAGGCTGAGGCCCAATAACAGCCAATTGCAGAGGACCCAGCACCAGCACACACATGCTCTGTGCTTCTGTTATGGCCTTGACAGTCTATTCCAGCTTCTGTATCCCCGGGCCCGATTCTGAACAGTCACGTCCTTGTCTGATTTATAATCGTCTACCTGCGTGTGCCTGGCCGTCTCCCCAGAGGCCTGTGGGCTGGGTCTGTGTCCCAGCTACCTCTGCAGAGCCAGCACAGGGTCAGGCTCAGCAGGTGCCTGTGACGTCAATTACAGATGCCAACACCTTCCACAGACAAAGTGCTTTGTCATTAGGTGACTGGATGGGGAGAGAGGGACCCAGATAAGAGAAAGACAGAGAGACAGAGAAGGAGACAGAGACAGAGGCAGATGCACAGCGGACAGACCAAGGGAGATGGAAAGAAGGAGGCAGACAGACAGATGGAGAAACTGATAGAGACAGACTGTGAGAGAAAGAGACAGAGAGACACACACAGACAGGCTAAGAAAAAGAAAGAGACAGACCAACAGAGACAGAAACCAGAGAGACAGCGACAGAGAGACAGAGACAGGCAGGCCATGGGAGACAGAAGAAGGCAGGCAGACAGACAGATGGAGAAACAGAAAGAGACAGAGACAGACACAGATAGAGATGCAGAGACAGACAGACAGGCTGAGAAAGAGAAAGAGACAGACCAAGAGAGACAGAAATGAGAGAGACAGACAGAGATGCAGAGACAGACAGACAAATAGACACATGGAGACAGACAGACAGGCAGATGGACAAAGAAAAAGAGACCAAGGAGAGAGACAGAGACAGAGAGTGGCACACAGACAGAGAGGTAGGCAGAGAAAGAGAAGAGAAAGACCCAGACAGACAGAAACAGACAGAGAGAGACCTGTCAGACAAAGAGAAACAGACTGAGAGAGACAGAAACAGAGAGAGAGACTGAGAGGGACAAAGACAGAGGGAAAGAGACAGAGAGAGAGAGACAGAGGGATGAACTGGCTCCTGGCCTCCTAGGAAGATGTTTAATTTCTGAGAGGAGGAGAAGGACCTCCCTCCCCAAAGCAGGGAGTGAGGAGAATAAGACAGCTCCTTCCCTCCACCCACGCTGGACCCAGCCCCAGCCCAGCCCCAGCTCCAGCCAGCCCAGCCCCCAGAACAGCCCAGCTCCAGCCCAGCCCAGCCCCCAGAACAGCCCAGCTCCAGTCCAGCCCCAGCCCCAGCCGAGCCCCAGAACAGCCCCCGAACAGCCCAGCTTCAGACCAGCCCCAGCCCCAGCCCAGCCCCAGCCCAGCCCCAGCCCCAGCTCCAGCCCAGCCCCAGCCCCCAGAACAGCTCCGGAACAGCCCAGCTCCAGACCAGCCCCAGCCCCAGCCCAGCCCCATCCCAGCTCCAGCTCCAGCCCCGCCCCATCCCAACCCCAGCCCCAGCCCCAGCCCCAGCCCCAGCCCCAGCCCAGCCCCAGCCCAGCCCCAGCGCCGCACAGGAGCGTTCTGTGGCCTCTGCTGCCCCCCAGAGGCGTTCACTGACAACACATGCGCTCCGGACCCGGCTTCCCAGTGACTGGAGACAGTCCAGTCGCTCCTCATTCCCCTCCGCATTCCCGCCAGGACCCAGCTCAAATCCCCTCCCGCAGTGCACCTGGGGACCACGGGTGTGTCTGTTAAACGCTAGCCTCCCTGCCTACAACTACTGCAAGTATTTTTCCTTATTTTCCCTTTTTATTTCTTTTTTGGTTGTAAAAATAAAATGTTAGCGATAGCGGGGCACAGTGGCTCACACCTATAATCCCAGCACTTTGGGAGGCTGAGGCAGGAAGATTTCTTGAGCCTGAGAGGTCGAGGCTGCAGTGAGCAGAGATCTTGCCACTGCACTCCAGACTGGGCGACAGAGCGAGACTTTGTGGAAAACAAAACAAAACAAAACAAAACAACAAAAAAGTCAACTATAAAAAATTTGTGTAGAATATGTGTGGACGTTGGAAGCTGGAAGTCCCAGCTAACTCTGCCCCACCACCCCAGTCAACCTTGGTGACATGGCATCACTGCTGGCCTTCGCCACCAGGCAGGAGGTCCTGTATTTCCAGGAGGTCTTTGCTTATGGGCCCATCTCATTCTTTTTCACAGCTGTCT